>NC_135179.1:34366420-34693920 GCF_041146795.1 Maylandia zebra | reverse complement strand
TGCAGAGTAGATATCATCCACAAATAGCAGCAGAACATGAACTCCCTCAACAAGATGTACAATATAACAAATTAAAAACACCACCATAAACTAATGAAGAGGCTCACCTTGCACAGAGCTGAATGCCGCAGGTCTTTGGATAGAGAGAAAGGATGAAAGCAGAGGCAGGAAGTAACCAAGGACAAATTCTCCGGTTTTTATTCGTTTTTTACGGTTTTTATTATTATGAATTTGCCTTCAAACACCAAACCTTTCTGAACCTATATGTGGAGAACAATAAGAGATAAAAGACAACCCTCTTGGTGTATCCATCACCAGTAGATTTACACTACAAGTCAAAAATGTGGACACGCCTTCTCATTCAATGGCCTTCTCTCCATGAGCTTCATGAGGTCGTCACCTGAAATGGTTTTCCAGCAGTCTTGAAGGAGTTCAGAGATGCTGAGCACTTGTTGGTCCTTTTGCCTTCACTCTGCGCTCCATCTCATCCCAAACCATCTCTACTAAGTTTATGTCAGGTGACTGTGGAGGCCAAGCCATCTGCCGCAGCACTGCACTCTCCTTGTTGGAAAAATAGCCCTCACACAGCCTGGAGTTGTGTTTGGGGTCATTGTGCTGTTGAAAAATAAATGAAGGTCCAACTAAACACAAAGGCTGGTGACTCGTATGAATTATCCTCAGCAGCAGAGGTGACTCTTGCTCTTCCATTCCCGGGGCGTCCTTGTGTGAGTCGGTTTCTTCATAGCACTTGATGGTTTTTGCAGTTCTTGCCAAAATATTAATTCTAACAACCGTCAAATAGGGCTGTCAGCTGTTTACTGACTTCTACACAACACAACTCATGGTCCCGACTCCATTAAGAAGGCAAGAAATTCCACCAATGAACCCTGACAGGCTCACAAGTATTGAAAGTCAAGAACTATTAAACAGGAAGGTGTGTCCAAACTTTTGACTGGGTGTGTACAAACAAAATTTATGGTTTTATATTATTTATTGCTCTATACTCAAGGGTGAAAGTTGGCTGGAATGACTTGGAAAGACATTCAAGGTGCCAGTGTTAATACGCTTTCTGTTTATTCAACATTTTTTTAGCCCTAAAGTGATTATTTTACAGTTCTGTGTCCTGGATAAGACGGAGTGCTTCACCCGACACCTATAAAAAGAATTGAATCAAGGGACCAGTCTATCCTGCCCAAATAGGGTTTATTCAATTAAACTGAATTGAATTTCTAAACTATTTAAGGGGGGAAAGGTCGCACAATAATTGCGTGAAAACAGAAAAACGTCCAACAGTCAGATGACCCCCCTTGCTTTTCACAGGAAGAAACATCAGGCAGAACCAGACTTAAGAATCGGTGGCCATCTGCTGCAACTGGTTAGGGTTAAAGGGAGGATGAGGCCCTATCCTGGAGCCGGTTCTAGGGAGGGAGCTCGATGATCAGGCTCTACACTGTAGTGAAGCGAGAGCTGAGTGTGAAAGTGAAGCTGTCAGTTTGCTGGTCAAGCAGCAGAAAATAGCTTTTCTGAAAGGTGGCTGGATTGATGAATGGTTCTCATCAGATGACCGTTATGGAGATAATATAACCAAGTAACCTCACACAGAGCAGAAATACTGGGAGCCTGCCTTGTGGATCTAATCTAAGGAAGATTTGGGGTGGTCTATTACTTTGTGGCAGGCAGTGGCAAAAGTGGCCAGAGGCAGTTGCCTTGGCAATCCCTCCCAGGTTACCAAGTCTAGCTTTAGGGGATGAAAACTAATTTCTCTAATGAGGAAATATTCCAAGCTTGTATGTGAAAATACCACTAGATATGAGAAATGAGCGAGAAACACTATTTATTCTATAGTTATAACCAGTGTTGGGTAAGTTACTTTAAAAAAGTAATTCATTACTAATTACTTAGTCAATATTGTATTTTAAATACTTATCTAATTACTGTGTCAGAAAAGTAACTTAATTACTAAATAAGTAATTTAACCAAATACTTCTTAGAATCCCTCTAAACCTCGAGTGGCAGACGATAGAAATTAAACTCTTTAAATAATGAATAAAGACGGAGACTCTGCAGTACGCAGCGGCAGCATCTCTTCCACAGTGTAGCCTGCAGTCGTTTTTAAGCTCACCTTCAGACGCTTTCTGCGCTGCTGAAGTAAAATCAGGTTTTGCTGCCTAGCGGGAGTTGCCGCGGTGTTATCCATGGATGATGAACAAGGATCGCTCAGAAGTGTTCGTCTATGCTCCGTGTCAGGCGCTTCAGTAGATGACTCGTGCTATGAACAGCAGCCCATAGTTTTTACATATTACTGTAATGTTCTTGTCTGCTCGTTTCAGAAAAGTGAAGAGACGGGAATATGTCCACCTCAAAAAACAGCCACTCGCTTCAGTCCGACAGCTTCCGCTGTAGAAAACGACTGTGCAGCAAACCGGTGTGAAATGACGCGCAGCTGCACTACAGCCATGTTAAAGCGGCAGAGTTTACTTCTACGTTTAGAAGACAAATGATTGAAATGAAATATTCAGCCAGTTTAATTATTTTACCATGTAACGCAAGTACATTGTAAGTAACTGTAATTGAAATACCTAAAAATGAACAGTAATCAGTTACTCTACTCTTTCAGTGGAAAAGTAACTTAATTACAGTAACGCGTTACACCCAACACTGGTCATAAATAATTTGTGGAGCACATAGTCGCAGGGCATCTAATAAGCATCTAATGTGCATTATAATTATGATAGTAAGAACACACACACACAGATTCTGTTTTAAAGAAAATAATTAAGAAACAGAATATATTAGATTTATATTTCAAATATGACAAAATGCTGATTTTACAGCAGCAAAATGATTCTATTTCTACAGTTTAAACATTTAATAAGTTTTCTGCCTGCACAGAGTGAATAGTCAAACAAACTGAATTATCATAAATACATTATTTTATATGTATGACTTAATTTTTTTGCTATTATTATTATTATTATATCACTAGGAATAAATAATAAGGAAAAGATTGTGGATCAGTTTTTATTGTGGCCATAGTATATACAGTATTGTGGAGAACGTATAAAATCTCATTGTATGTCCGTGTGTGTGTTTGTGTATAGATTTTTTTAAGTTATTACTCAACTATAAAAACAATAATAAACACAACTGCAGTGCTTTGGTTCTATAACATTCTTCTGTCATTACTTTATCATGGATTAGGTGAAACGAGTTTAAGTGTGGATAATTAAGTAATAGATCAGTGCAATAGCAAATTGTGCCTTGTTGTCAGATGGACAGCAAGTGGAGAGTGATGGATCAGAGGAGATGGAAGGAGAAAGAGTGAGTCACAGGCAGAGTCTAGTTTATTTCCTGTTGCCTTATGGTTCCAAGTGCTGTCACCAATATGATCCCATATTAGATTCTTGATGAATGTGGGTTGTTGTTATTCAGCCTGGTTCTGTGTGCTCCTTTTTAACTTAACCCTAACCCTAAAACATCTCTGCACATTTTCCCGAGTGGATAATCAACCCACTCTGCACTGTTCTACAAGCCTCAAATCCCTGCTTTTTCAGGTGCTGGAAGAAGGCTGGGCAGTGCACGTTTGCTGATAGGTGATAAGTAAAATTTAAAATAACAAAAATACAAAAAACTTGGCACGAAACATGAAAAACACAGCAAAAACAAAATGTCAAACATAATGTCAGTTTTCTGTATAACTCCTTCGCACTCTCTTTCGACCTTCATCTTCCTGATGCTGCTGTGGCGCTGTGCTTGTGATTACCTTAATGACTTAATGAATGAAAAGCACTGAGTCGCTCCTTTCAGAAACCATTGGAATTTTTAAGATTGCACAAACTGTTCAAGATTTACAGTAGTTTAAAGAAACATTGGAAAAACCTTTAGCTGGTGGCAGGTTGGAGGTTAAAGGATTGCTCACAATGAGCATAGCATGTGCAAGCCTTAGAACGGTCACCACAGCAGGTCATCTGCCTTCCTTTCACCCTATCCTTACCATTCTTCTCTGGCACACCAACCGTTTGCATGTCCTCCTTCACTACAGCCATGGATCTTTTTTGTGGTCTTCCTCGTTTCCTCCTGTTTGCAGCTCCGTCTTCAACTTTGTTCAACATATGCACTGTCCTTCTAGTGTACAAGTCCATGGTGGTTTATTAAAAATTGGGTAAACACTGAAAATTTGTAATGATTTATGTTACTACAGCACCATGTAGCACTGTAGCTATTTTAAAAACAGTCATTTGTGGACTGTGCTTATTTTTTGCAAATGATTACAATAAATTCATCTTGTCAGCTGGAAAATACATCACAATTCACTATTGTGAACAAATAAGTATTAGTATTTCTATTGAATTAAATAATGAATGCAGTATTAAAGTATGCATTTATTATTCTGTTTTCTGCTCTGTTGTATCTGTGCTGTCACCTACACAATATGTTGTATTTCTTCCTAAAGGCCTTCCATGGCAGAGGCAGGGCGTCCCATGTCAGAGCTGCATCCAATGGGAGGAACTATTCCACTGCAGCCTATTTTTTCCAACCAGTCCGTCTTTGACACCACAGAGACACCTACACAAGTAACATCACCCTCTGGACTGCCTCAACGACCATGTTACAACTGCCAGGAGAAATCCCCCAGTGAAATCTGTGAAGAACAATGTCATTCAACTCCTACTGCAACAGAAACCGCTAAACACCAACAAAGCCCATCTGAACACTTCCCGCTCATCATGGCTTCAAATCACCCACTTCGTCCAGTTGTGACAGAAACACTTTCAGACAATGATGAGATAGTTGTGAATACAAACACTAATTATCCTGAGACCATCAGAACAGAGCAGAATGTGAAGCTGGCCACCCTGATTGTTCACAGGAGTCACTCGGACACTTTGCCTTTGGCGAAAACTGAAATTGCTTTCCACAGCAGAGATGCAAGCGTCCAAGAGGCTGAGACTCACTCCATGATGGCTTGCAAGCAGCCCATGCAGCTACATCAGTGCAACACTGTTACCACTATTTGCAGTGGAGACTGTAGCTTACAGCATCCTCAGAGGAGAGGTCTCTGTATCTCATCTGATGACGCAGATATCAAAGCGCAGTGTCAAGGAGAAGGCGGCCCTCTTTCCACTAAATGTGACAAGCCACACTGTTGCAGCTCCTATATCCACCATGCCAATTTTGAGGATACATTTGCTGCCTACTGCCATCCTCAGCCTATTCCAGCCCCCTCGCAGATGCTGCCACGTCTGGCAGACTCCAGTATCCAGCCTCCAGTACCACCTTCTTCAGCAGGAAACCACCTTACACTGCCTCGCCTCTTCTCCTCTGTTAGTGAGACTGGCTTAGATGCCAAACATTTGCTGCGTTGCTGCAATCTGAGCTGCTCCTGGATTAGTTCACTGCCACCTGGTACTGGCCCACAATGCTCCCAAAAACACTTAGGTAAAGATGACTGGTGCAGTACGACAACTGGCCAAGAAAGAATCACAACGCGTGACATGGGAACTATGACAGCCCAAAAAGTTCTGAGAGATATCGGGGTGCAGACAAATCAGACCACCGGTTCTCATGTGTTCCCTCAGATCTATCTGGCAGAAGCTAACAAGAGTAAGATGTCTTCTAGCCAGACTGACAGCGACAGAGACAAAAAAGCAAGTGGTGCACCTAAGTCCCCAGTCAAGGAAGTGAAGTGGGATGCAGAAGGGATGACATGGGAGGTCTATGGGGCCTCCGTGGACCCTGAGGAGCTGGGTCTCGCCATCCAGAAACACCTTGAGCTGCAGATCAAGGAGACAGCAAACCGTGCGGCCAAGCTCTCACAGCAAAACCCCAACCCCTCCCAGCAAGTCAGGAATGCTGGCTGTTACAGAAAAAGAAGGATGATGGGCTACCTCCAATCTCCGGCTTGCTGCAGTTGCAGCTCTGCAGCTGTTGATTAACTGAGCACCTGACAGATGAACAGGACCTGAACACTGTGCTTAGTAGCCACAAGGTCTGCTCATAGCGTCAACCTCAAATGTCTGGATGATACTGCATTCTTATAAGACAAACCTCTATACCAAATTGAATGGAAAAACTTTTCAGAAAGTGATCCTTATTCAAATATTGTAAAGATTATGAAAGCCTGATAATGATTAAAGATCACTATGACAAAGAAAATGTTAAAAAGAAATAAAACAAAAAACAACAAATTTTTGTTCCATCATTTCTCAGTGAAATATTACCCAGGGACATATTCTATTTCTCTCTCAGTGGATGCAGACATCATTCATCAGTAGTCCATAATATGCTTCTGTGCACTATTACTGTTAATTAAATTGGTGTTTAGCTCAGTCAACATCTCTTTTCACTGCCAGTTTTGCACAAACAGTACAGTACCAACGTCTAAATAACATTCATTCTTTTGGAGTTAACAGACTCCATGACAGTTCTCTGGGAAACTGCTAAAACTTCCACGTTTCACCTCTTTAATGCTGCATTTTTATTGGTCATTAAAATTGTCAATGTTTTCATCTAATCTAGTTCTAGCTGTTGAACTGAATCTCTACCTTTTATTAAGAGTGTTTCATGAATGAAAAATGCCTGAAGTTCCCCATATCTTAATATAATAATAACTCACGATTAACTGCACAGTGGTGTGTAAAACACAGTGAGTGAAGGTTATCAACTCAAGTTAACCCAGCGTTTCCCCTGCGAGTTCACATCATATGACCCTTCTACAGAAAATGATCCCTATGAGTGCCACCTTCTCAGAGATGTTATCAAACTGTGATTTATAAAAAAAAAGAAAAAATTGTGAAGATCAAAACCATATACCAATAAAATGCAACACTTTCGTAAAAAGGATACAATACACAATAAGATTTTAATTAATTTAAATACAGTCCCACAACCTGATAAAGGAGATGTGGAAATCACGTCAGTTTGTCACAGATCAAAGTAAAATGGTAAATGGCCTGTATTTGTACAGCGCTTTACTCGTCCCTAAGGACCCCAAAGCGCTTCACACTACATCCAGTCATCCACCCATTCACACACTGGTGATGGCAGCTACATTGTAGCCACAGCCACCCTGGGGCGCACTGACAGAGGCGAGGCTGCTGGACACTGGCGCCACCGGGCCCTCTGACCACCACCAGTAGGCAACGGGTGAAGTGTCTCGCCCAAGGACACAACGACCGAGACTGTCCGAGCCGGGGCTCGAACCAGCAACCTTCCGATTACAAGGTGAACTATAAATGTGACCGATTAACAAAAAACTCCACGAGAATCTATAACACACGTTCCCAACAGTTTTAGTTTTTACTTCTTTATCTACAGACTCTGCTGTTTATGGTTCAAGAGTAAAGATTACATATAAAAACACAATTCAAACATAGTGCAAATTTGATAGAAGTTGTGCAAGTACATAGCAGATGTCCTGTTTCAGGATCTGATATGAAAGCTTATAGAACAATAAAAATATTGCAATGTTTGCTGCTAACAGAGAAAGCATTGCATTAAAAATCTACATTATTTATTATTTGTTGCAGATGCTCTTTAGGCAAGGCAAGGCAAGGCAAGTTTATTTGTATAGCACAATTCAACAACAAGGTGATTCAAAGTGCTTTACAGAGACATTAGAAATAAGAACAAATAAAAAGCATGATTTAAAATTGATTAAAACAAGCAAATAAACTAACTAATTAACTAACAAACAAACAAACAAACAACAGTATATAAAATCAAAACAGATAAAATCAGAACAGTAGATAAAATCAGTAGTTAAATGTAAGTTTTGAAATTTAAGCTTAAAGTGTGGATTTGGTGCTTTATTCAAATGCAGCTGAGAACAGGTGAGTCTTCAACCTGGATTTAAATAAACTGAGTGTTTCAGCTGATCTGAGGCTTTCTGGGAGTTTGTTCCAGATATAAGGAGCATAAAAGCTGAATGCAGCTTCTCCGTGTCTGGTTCTGACTCTGGGAACTGATAAAAGACCGGATCCAGATCCAGGGAAACATAAAGACATTACATGGTATTATTAAACTTCAGGCCCTCCTGCTGTTTGAGCACAGAGGTCCGAGGGATACAAAGGAATATTAGGACCACATTAAGAAAAAATATATATTATTGATCATTATGAGATTAGATTCAAAATTTCTAGATTAACTTCAAAATAATATTTTGAGAGTAAAGTTGAAATGTGGAGATTAAAGCCTTCTAGAAAACGCTTTGTGTACATGAGTTTGTGATCATACTTCAGAATTGTTTTTAGTTAGAAGGAAATAATTTCCTTGTAAGAGCTTTGAAAAGATTGCAGAAAGCTGCATCTGGTCAGAAGGAAGAACACACGACTGTGCACAAAATGAAATACCTGGCATTGGACAGACGCAAGGATAATGATGGTTTACACCCTCAAGCAATAAACACGATGTATGTTGTATCACAAGACCCAATACAATAGATGACGACGTCTATGCATGGCATTTTCTAGAGCAGGGGAGTCAAATTCAAGGCCTCGAGGGCCGGTGTCCTGCAGGTTTTAGATGTGTCCTTGATCCAACACAGCTGATTTAAATGGCTAAATGACCTCCTCAGCAACCTCCTCTTGAACTTCTCCAGAAGCCTGTTAATGAACTAATCATCTGATTCAGGTGTGGTGACCCACGGTGATATCTAAAACCTGCAGGGCACCGGGCCTCGAGGCCTGCAGTTCGACAGCCCTGGCTTAAAATGACAACTGCAGTCTCCACATTTCAACTTTTTTCTCAAAATAGTATTTTAAGTTTAATCTCAAAATTCCATCTTTAATCTGAAAATTAACACTTTTTGTTTAACTTAATGTGCCCCTAATACTCTGTCAGACATGGAATGGTGACACTATTTTCTGGAGAATTGATTGGTCAGTAGGCAATGATTTCAAACCTACTCCAGAACAGGTTACCATGGCAATTTACCCAGGGTTAACCCTGATGTTACCTGGATAAGTCAAAACCCTGGTCCATAGTGTAAGGCTCCGGCCCTAAAAATATAACACTGAGCAGACATGGATCAATATTTTGCAGAGATAAATAGTTTTTTTTTTTTTTGATTTTGTGTAAGATTGATGAGACATGTGCAAGCCATTTTATTTAACTTTTTAATATTGTTAATGATAATTAAACTATATATATATATATATATATATACATATATTAATATATTATTATTATTTAACACGGTAAAGGCAACTAAAATGTGTTAAACTCATCTGTTTAAAATTGCCTATTCTTAAATTTCTGTATGTTTTAACTTTATCTTCTATTTTTATCATTGTGTATATTTCCAGTTTTTATCTGTTGTACAGTGTCCTTGGGTGCTTTGAAAGGCGCTATTTAAATAAAATGTATTATTATTATTATTTATTATTAATCTGACACATTTTTAACACAAAAAATCTCACCTACTTCTTCAGATTTCGGAGTGTATACGCAGAGCCGGACAGCTGAGCCAGAGGTTTGGCCTGGCAGCAGGTCGTCAGATGAAGTGATTTTTAAAAAGGGTCTGCCTGCACCAATTACATGTTGAATAAAAGGACAAAAACAAGCACCCCCTTCTAGCGCTCAGCATCAGCTAGGAGCGCGTGCACCTGGACCAAACCAAATCATGAAATAAGGATGGGGGAGACGCCAAAAACTAAAGCGGAAATCAAGACTTGAAACTAGATCATTTTTAAACGACTGACTTTTACTCAATGCACAGTTTATCCCACCGAGTTCTTTTTCGTAGGCTGAGTGCTTGATGTTGGCCTTTGCGTCTATCACCACCATATCAACCACAAAGAACTGATTATTCATCACCGATAACCACACAGTGCCTCCGAGTGCTACTGACGAATGACTGCAGTTTTTATTCATCACTCAGTGTGAACTGGCGCAAAGTCCATGAACACTGCAGTATGAGCATACTGTGAAAAACACCCGATGCTGCAATTTTGATCTTGTCTCCCGTATAAGAGCCAAATTTCTCCGCGTGCATATTAGAGAGAAACCCCCTGATTCATACAGCTGCTGATGGAGAGGAGAGAACCGTAAAGGAGGTGCGGGCGGAGCCAAAGACTCCCCGCCCACTCGGCAAAATGGCAGCCCGCATGGAGAACGTGGAAGAAATTCGGAATCGAGTAATATTGGGAGAATTTGGTGTGACGAATGTAAGTGCGGCTGTGATCGTGGATTTGGAGACGTACAGCATGTCCTCTGTGGGGTAGTGAGGCTCTGACTGACACGCTTTAACTGATACGCGTGTTTGACACGGACTGCATTAATATTACTTAATGAGCACTTATTATAATATACAACAAGGAGGTGAAAGCAGAATGTGTTTCTGCGTTGATTATTCACTAGTAGTATCACCTGCCGGTGTCGTGCCAAACTAGGTATCCCCGACAGAATGTGTCTGATCATACTTGTGGACCTGTGTGCTGTTGTTGTCTCTTATTACTCTCAGCCATTATTTATCTGTTGCTCTTAGGTTCATACTACGGATTTCCCTGGAAACTACCCCGGATATGACGACACTTGGAACGTGGAGAAATTTCAAAAGGTAAAACGTTGTCACTGCGGTGGCCCTGTAAACGCTGGGAGGACGAATGTCATCAGTTTTCTTCTGTAAATCTCACATGGCTTTTCCAAAATGTGTATAAATGGCCTGCATTTGTATAGCGCTTTTCTAGTCCCTAAGGACCCCAAAGCGCTTCACACTACATCCAGTCATCCACCCATTCACACACTGGTGATGGCAGCTACATTGTAGCCACAGCTGCCCTGGGGCGCACTGACGGAGGCGAGGCTGCTGGACACTGGCGCCACCGGGCCCTCTGACCACCACCAGTAGGCAAACACGGGGTTAGTATCTTGCCCAAGGATATTTGGCATGCAGCCAGGAGGCAGCCTGGGATCGAACCACCGACCTTCTGATTAGTGGCTGACCTGCTCTGCCACCTGAGCTACAGCCACCCCTAAATGTTTGCACAGCAACAGATTTGTAATTTCACCTATGCATACCACCACATTTCATTTTTAATCAAGTAATCGAGATGCGGCTGAAGTGCAGCCGTTCAGTAGTAACTTAAAGCATTTAACCAAAGTACTGCTTTTAACACACCACAGGGTCATAATTACTCTAAGCATCATTCCTGGCCTGATTCGACGCCAGCAGCACCTTTAGGTTATGTTAGTCACCTGCCTTTTCCTTACATTTGTCTGTCCACCAGTAAAAAGTATTGAATGTGTATTTGGACAAAGATGTGTACAGACTAGAGTGACTAACGTGCTAAATAAGACCAGTGCTTGACTTGTGCCTTTAACAAATGCGTGCGATTCTAAATAGAAATGGAACTCTCCTGTTTCTTTGCAGAACTTCAGAATCGATGTCGTGCATCTGGATGAAAACAGTATGGAGTTCGACATGGTGGGGATTGATGCAGCCATTGCCAATGCCTTCAGAAGGATCTTACTGGCAGAGGTGAGCTTGTTTTGTTGTGTCACTACGGTTTCAGACCTGGTCTTGAACTTTCATTATGTGAGGGACTTTGGTTGATGAAGAACGTGTACATTTTGTGAATTTAGGCATTTAGTTTATTCATTTTATGCAAATATATTTTGAAAGCTGCTAATTATTATTTAATTTTTTTTAGGTGCCTACTATGGCTACAGAAAAGGTGTTCATCTATAGTAATACCTCCATTGTCCAAGACGAAGTCCTGGCCCACAGATTAGGCCTCATCCCCATCAAAGCTGACCCTCATCTGTTTGAGTACAGAAACACTGGTAAAGCATCATATTGAACCACTCACCCATAAGGCAGTTGACACCAATGCTCATTTTATCCCACTGTGTCATCTTCTTGTCATGTGACAAAGTGCCGGTTTAGATAACATCTTGCTTAGTCATAAGTCTAAGAATAAAGACAGTTTTCCTGCTGTGCTGCAGAAACTGAAACTTGACAATGAGCCTGACCTCAGTTGTACTGAGCATCTGAAACAGATATGACGGAGAGGTCATGCCTGCTTCCTACTTATGCCATGTTCTAGTTGCCTCGTTCATTCATGCGTTATGAGCATTAGTACCTTTAAAACACATCTCGTCCTGTAGCTGTGCTTGGTGGGGAAAAAGCTGTGACTCCACGTGAATGTGGAGTCAGCCATCTGTCCGCAGGTTTGTGCTGTGACTGAAAGACTAAATAATCACTTTTTATAATTTCATGAGCTGCAAATTTCCAGTGTCTCCTGCACTTGATTTAACAGTGATGATGTGCAGCATGTTAAGCAACATGTCTAAAATGCTGCTTTGGTTTTTTTAGGGGAGGAGTCTGCAGAGGAAGAGGGTTCAGAAATAGACACAATTCAACTGCAGCTGAAGATTAAGTGCAGCAGGAATCCCAGAGCAAGCAAAGACTCATCAGACCCACGAGAGCTGTACTTAAACCACATGGGTGGGTATTTTTAGGTGTCACAAAATGGTGCAGATATCCTAGTAAAAAAAAAGTATTCCTGTCTAATTGCAGATATCTGCTCTGTCCACTTTTATCTGCTCATAGTTTATTCCAAGGACATAAAGTGGGTCCCCATCGGGAACCAGGCAGACGTGTTTGCAGACTGCTGTATTGGGCCTGTGCATGATGACATTCTGATAGCTCAGCTACGACCGGGACAAGAGCTGGACATTGTCATGCACTGTGTCAAAGGAATTGGTAAGCTTTGTCTCTGAGCGGCTGCAGTGCTGAAGATAGAGACACTAAACAGGCAAACAGAAACAGGAGCATTATTATTATTATTATTTACATTATAATAACAATGCATTATTTCTATTGGCTGGACAGAGATGCTCATAATACACTGCAGTAAGTAGGTAATGTAACATGTAAGTAAGTAAGTAAGTAAAATTTTATTTATATAGCACATTTCTAGATAAAAGATCACAAAGTGCTTCACAAGGTATAAAAGAAAAAAACAGTCAAAAGTTAACAAAATGCAATTTTAAAAAGATGTTTTTAGCTGCTTTTTAAAAGTAATCACTGAGTCTGCAGATCTTAAGTTCTGAGGAAGAGAGTCCACAGTCTGGCGGCCACAGTGGCAAAAGCTCTGTCACCCTTGCTTTTCAGTCTTGTATACTGAATAACAAGTAGGCCCTGATCACAAGACCTCAGGGACCTGCTAGGGACATAGGGCTGTAAAAGTTCAATGATGTAGGCTGGTGCTTGTTCTTGAAGAGCCTTAAAGGTCAGAACCAGAATCTTAAAGTGGACTCTGAATTCAACAGGGAGCCAGTGCAGCTGTATAAGCAACGGTGTTACATGAGAGTACTTCACCCGTTGCCTACTGGTGGTGGTCAGAGGGCCTGGTGGCGCCAGTGTCCGGCAGCCTCGCCTCTGTCAGTGCGCCCCAGGGTGGCTGTGGCTACAATGTAGCTTACCATCACCAGCGTGTGAATGTGTGCGTGAATGGGTGGATGACTGGATATGTAAAGCGCTTTGGGGTCCTTAGGGACTAGAAAAGCGCTATATAAATACAGGCCATTTATTTACCATTTAGATGTTTTGTCAGAAGCCTTGCTGCAGCATTTTGGACAATCTGCAGACGCTCCAGGGAGTTTTTGTTTAGACATGTAAACAGTGAATTACAGTAGTCCAATCGTGATGAAATGAATGCATGAATAACAATCTCCAGTTCAGTATGAGACACTGTAGGGCTCAATTTAGAAATGCTTCTTAAATGATAGAAGCAGGACCGAACCAGAGATTTGACGTGGACATCCAGGGTAGGAGCAGAATCAAAGGTTACCCCGAGGTTCCTGATAGACGATTTCACAAATGTTGAAAGAGGACCAAGAGCATTCATTATGTCAGGTACATGTCTGTCTGGAGCACATACAAGGACTTCAGTCTTTTCTTCATTAGGTTGGAGGAAGTTGTCGGCCATCCAACCTTTGATGGTTTCTAAGCACACACTTAGAATCTGCAGCTTAGAAACATCTTCAGATTAATTTCATCAAACTGATATTAAGAAATTTCTCAGTCCGACACAAACCATTGGGATATATGTGTTACATCTGGCTCCAGTAACATTATACAATAGTGTTTTAAACAATCTTTGATTTAACAACATTTTATATGTTGAAGTGCTTCCATGTCACACTTTATTGGTTTGGGATACACGTGGTCCCATTAGGGTTTGAAACTCCTGGGTTTGAATCCACTGGTCGGTCAGGGGCTCTCCGTCCTCAGTTTGCATGCTCTTCCTGTGTGTGTGGGTTCTCTCAAGGTACGCTGGCTCCCTCCCACAGTCCAAAGATGTGTATGCACATGCATTAATTGGCAACACTGAATCGGCTATAATGCCTGGATTACACTTTGCTGCGGACATCGACACGAGCAGCTGGAGGCCAGATTCCTGAATAGTAATTCCTGTTATATTTCTTTGAATTCATAGTTGTTGGGTTGTAATGTAAATTCTCAGCAGATGAGTACATACAGTCACAAAAAAAGGCCTGGCCAACGGACATCTGTGTGGACCCTCATACTACTGAAGCATGGAGGAGAGGGGGTGTGATGGTGGGGGGGTGCTTTGCTGGTGACACTGTTGGGGATTTATTCAAAATTACCTAAACTCAATGGAGATGGTTTGGGATGAGATGGAGCGCAGAGTGAAGGCCAAAGGACCAACAAGTGCTCAGCATCTCTGGGAACTCCTTCAGGACAAGAGAAGCATTTCAGGGAATGCGTGACAAGCAGTAATCCAAGCAAAGGGTGACTGCTTTGAAGAACCTAAAATATCAAACATGTTTTGAGTTATTTCACACTTTTTTGTTTACTACATAATTCCATATGTGTCCATTGTGTTTTGAGACTTTCAGTGAGATGTGTGTGCGTGTGTGTTTGTAGGGCTTTAGATAGGTGTGTGCACCAAATGGTGGCGTACAGGAGTGGCTGACTTTTTCCATAATATCACGTTCTGGCTGCAGGGAGTTCAAGTACAAGATGAAATGTGAGTTAACAGGTGACCCTGGGTATGTGGCTGGTGCACTACTAAAACATCTCAAGCTAAGGGTGGAATGTTTTCAGGATGTGCTGAAGTGAATGCAGCAGTTTACATACTACTTGGATGTTATCAGTCCAAATAACGGGATAGTCTGTAAACAGTATTTTCTGCTGCCTAATGCTAAAGTGTGTCCTCTGTTGTGTGTTTAGGCAAAGACCATGCCAAGTTCTCCCCAGTGGCCACAGCGAGTTACCGCCTCCTCCCAGAGATCACCCTCCTGGAGGTGGTGGAGGGAGAGAAGGCGGAGCGATTAAAACAGTGCTTCTCACGAGGAGTTATAGACCTGGAAGATATTAATGGTAAGAGTGGCTTCACTTAAATTCAACAAGTTACATTGTATTAACCTGCAATCAGTCACCTGATGCTGCGAATGTTATCACATTTTTTGTGTATTTAAGGGACAAAGGTTGCCAAAGTTGTGAACAGTCGCCTGGACACATGCAGCCGGGAAGTCCTCCGACACAGTGACCTGAAGAATGTGGTGAAGCTTGGACGAGTGCGAGACCATTTCATCTGTACGTTCATGTGTAGCTGCTATAAGACACCATGCAAACTCACTGATAAAAATGCAAATATTCCTTTTACAGTGGCCTAGCCACTCCTAAAACCATGAATCAGTGCCCTGTCTCTTTGTTTATTCCACACACAGTCTGTAACAGAGTCAGTTTGAGAGATCGCGGCATTCAAAGAATCTGAAGTCTATATGCTGTGAAACCACTGCTGCTTTATTCAAGGGGTCAATCCATACCTGAAATGATAAATGATAATGAGTCTTGGTGTTGGACAGATGCGCATTCACTTGTATGCTAAACTATATCTGTACTGATTATTAGTCGGTGTTCTTTTCGGTGTTTACCCCTCGGCCAGAATAAGCTGATTGGTTGTTGTAGTCACCCTACTGGGTGGGCGACGTGGACACTTAAGTTTGTGATTGCATTACTCACCTAGAGTTGTGAAATTGATACCATAGGTGCATCTACTAAAACCCTCAGACGAGTTCAGTGACCTCAAACTTAAAGCCAGGGGTCAGAGGTCGAGTTTTCTGAAAATCTTTTGAATGCGATAACTCAGGACCCCGTGGGGCTGCACGGTTAGCTCGTTAACACGTTAGCGCCGGTGATCCGCGCTAACTTGCTAACAGAGATTTGCCACGTTAATGCGGTTATGGCGTAAACGTCATTTTAACAAGATTAACGCTGACAGCACTAATTTCTACACTTGCACAGACTTTGAAGGATAGGATAGGATAGGATAGAACTTTATTAATCCCTCGGGTGGGTTCCTCTGGGAAATTCGACTTCCAAAAAAGCACAGCAACGACCGAAGTTACACACACACACACACACACACACACACATATATAAATACAGAGACAAATATAAATAAAATATACAAAGGGGATAAATAGAATAAATAGGAATAAAAAATAAAAATACAAGTGAATTGCACATTTCAAGTATTGAGTCTATTGCACTGTTGACTATTTACAAAAAGTATTGCACAAAAGGTATTGCACAGTGAGGTGAAGAGGCACTACAGCTTAGTTGTTCCCCCCTCCTTTGTCCTCCTGTTTCCCCTCCCTCTCCCCTCCAGAGAGGAGTTAAACAGTCTGATGGCGTGTGGGACAAAGGAGTTTTTAAGTCTGTTAGTTCTTGTCTTGGGGAGAAGCAACCTGTCACTGAACAGACTCTTCTGGTTGTTAATGGCCGTGTGCAGAGGATGCCCAGCATTGTTCATAATGTCCAGCAGTTTCTTTAATGTCCTTTTCTCTGCCACTGTCACCAGAGTGTCCAGCTTCATGCCGACCACAGAGCTAGCCCTCCTGATCAGTTTCTCCAGCCTGGATGAGTCCCTCTTTGCTGTGCTGCTCCCCCAGCACACCACAGCATAGAAAAGTACTCCAGCAACCACCGACTGGTAAAACATCCTCAGGAGCTTCCTGCAGATGTTAAAAGACCTCAGCCTCCTGAGGAAGTACAGTCGGCTTTGGGCTTTTTTATACAGGTGCTCTGTGTTGCATGACCAGTCCAGTTTATTGTCCACCCACAGCCCGAGGTACTTGTACTTGTTGACCACCTCCACCTCCTCCCCCTCTATCTGAACTGGCAGTGGACCTTCTCTGGACCTCCCGAAGTCCACAACCAGTTCCTTAGTCTTTGAGGTGTTGAGTTGCAGGTGGTTTGTGTGACTCCATGCGACAAAGTTCCTCACCAGACTTCTGTACTCCTCTTCCTGATCATCCCAGATACACCCCATGATGGCCGTGTCATCTGCAAACTTCTGAATATGGCATAATTCAGAGTTGTAGCAGAAGTCAGAGGTGTACAGGGTGAAGAGAAGAGGGGACAGCACAGTTCCCTGTGGTGCTCCTGTGCTGCTGACCACAGTGTCAGACGTGATGTCCTTCAGCCTGACGTACTGTGGTCTGTCGGTGAGGTAGTCGGAGATCCAAGCCACCAGGCAGGGGTCCACCTCCATCCTGTTCAGTTTTTCCTGAAGCATACAGGGCCGGATGGTATTAAAGGCACTGGAAAAGTCAAGAAACAGGATCCTGACCGTGCCTTTTCCCCCATCCAGGTGTGAGTGGGCTCTGTGTAGGAGGTACAGGATGGCATCCTCCACTCCAACACCCGCCTTGTATGCAAACTGTAGTGGGTCCTGGGCATGTTGTACCTGTGGTCGGAGGAGGTTGAGGAAGAGCCGCTCTAGAGTCTTCATAAGATGTGACGTCAGTGCCACCGGTCGGAAGTCATTCAGCTCATTGGGCCGGTTCTTTTTGGGGACCGGGACGATGCAGGATGTCTTCCATAGGGCGGGCACTCTCCCCAGTCGCAGACTGAGGTTGAAGACTCGTTGTAGCGGCTCCCCAAGTTCAGCAGCACACGCCTTAAGCATCCTAGGACACACCTTGTCTGGGCCTGCTGCCTTTCTGGAGCGAAGCTTCCTCAGTTGTCTCCTGACCTGATCCACTGTGACACTGGGAGATGTTTGGGAGGAGGGGAGGGGGGGAGATGTCTTGCTGCTGAGAGAGGGATTGGAGGAGGGGGGTGTCATGGTGTCAGGAAGGGGGGGAAGCGAGGGAGGCAGGAGAGTGGGGAGAGGACTCTGCAGTGAAGGTGAGGGTGAGGGTGGGGGGGTTGTGGGCTGGTCAAACCTGTTGAAGAAGTTGTTGAGTTCGTTTGCCTTCTCCACAGTCCCCCCACTGTGCTTTTCTTGGTGTTGTGGCCTGTGATGGTTTTCACACCATTCCAGACCTCCCTCATATTGTTCCTCTCCAACTTCTGCACCTTCCTCCTGTAGGTGTCCTTTGCTTCCCTCAGGCAGCGTTTCACCTCCCGCTGTGCTGCTTTCATCTCCTCCTTCACTTTGCTCCTGAAAGCCTTCTTCTTCATGTTGAGGACAGCTTTGACTTCCTGTGTTACCCACGGTTTGTTATTAGGATAACACCGTACCGTCTTAGCAGGGGCGACCGTGTCCACACAAAAGTTGAGGTAGTCTGTAAGACAGTGTGTCGCCCCCTCTATGTCCTCACCATGTGGGCTCAGGAGCACATCCCAGTCTGTGGTGTCATAGCAGTCTCTCAGAGCATCCTCCTTTTCTGGGGTCCATCTCCGGATGGAGCGCGTTGTGACAGGCTGCCTTTGGACGAGGGGTGTGTATTGTGGCTGTAGGTAAACCAGGTTGTGGTCTGACTTCCCTAGTGGGGGGAGGGGGGTGGCTCTGTATGCATCTCTCACATTAGCATACAGTAGGTCAATTGTCCTTTTGCTCCTTGTGGGACAATTCACAAACTGGTGAAAAGCAGCCAGAGTAGAATCCAGTGTGGCATGGTTAAAGTCTCCAGATATAATAATGAAAGCCTCGGGGTGTTGTGTCTGTAGTCTTGCTGTGACTGTGTGTATTTTCTCACAGGCAGCTGTTGCGTCGGCCCTCGGAGGGATGTAAACACACACACAGATCACATTACTGAACTCCCGAGGTAGATAATATGGCCGCAAGCTAACAGCTAGCAGCTCCAGGTCCGGACGGCATATCTGTTGTTAACGTAGACAATGAGTCCCCCACCTCTGCTTTTTCCGCTGGCCTGCGTGTCCCTATCGGCTCTCACGGATGTGAAACCGCATAGGTCTACGTTAGCCTGCGGCGTTAGCTCGGTTAGCCACGTCTCCGTGAAGATAAACAAGCTGCACTCACGGTATAGTCTGTGGTTGTTCAGAGCGCACAGTTCGTCAATCTTATACGTGAATACGTGCATCACTGTCTTTACACTATTTTAGCCCATGGATGTTTTTTCTTTTACAGTTACAGTGGAATCCACCGGGATCCTGCCTCCAGACGTCTTAGTCACAGAGGCGATTAAGGTCCTCGTGGCTAAATGTCAGAGGTTTCTCAATGAACTGGACTCGACTGCTATGGAATGAAAGGATGACTGAGCAGCCCGTCAGACCTCGGACGGTTCTTACTATGCTGTCAGTGGAATGACTGTGTTCAAATATTCTATACTGATAAAGAGTACACAGAAATTTCAAAATGCAGGTGTTTTGTTGGTATCATCTGAGTATGTATATACAGCTTTGTCTGGTATTTTGTATACTTTCCATTAAACAAATGTTGAATTGAAGACAAACATCTTAATATTATTGACTGTCAGAGTACTTTCCACTTTTTTCTCTTTTCTAAATAAAATAGCATTAACTGTTTAGGAATTACAGCTATTTTTATGCACGGTTCTCCATCGTTAGAGACTCAAAACCAAATTGGACAGTTGACTGACAATATGAGATCCAAAGAGATTTCAGTCCAAATGAAGGAGACCACCATGAGATCTATTTTGTTTTCGAGCTTCTCAGTTAGAGAGAAAAACACTGCAAGAATGCCAAACTCATTGTTAAAAAAGGAACTCGCTGCCAACAGGTCCAGAAGACCACAGAAGTGGATGTACTTAGTAAAGTAAAAGGAGGTATGTTTATCGTCGCCAAAATCTGCAATCAAGAGAAATTACTGTTTATTTTCTAGAAGGAGAATCCCAGATCCGACTACCAGGAAGCATGTAAACAGTTCTGGTAAAGAATGTTTGGACAGATTAAGCTGGGAAAAGAGACACGGAGGAGGAGAGAAGCAACTCTTGATTGGACACCACATGTATCAAATATGATGGAGGCAGTGTAATGGCATAGGTATGTATGGTTGACAGTGGGATGAAGTCAGTAGTGCTTATTGATTGTGTGATAGAAGTATCAGGATGTATTATGAAACACACAAAACTATGTCCTCTGCTTCAGTCAAATGCTACAAAACTGACAGAGCTTTACATGGATAGCGACCCAAAGCAAAATGGAAACCGAACCAAAGACTTTCTTAAGGCAAAGAAATGGGATATTTTTCTAGACTAGACTACAAAAACCTTTCCTTACATTTAAAATTGTACTAGTTTGTCCAGTTACGTTTGAGCTTGTGATAATGGGTGACTGTATATAATGTAACTCATAAACAGTTACAGAACTTCTGTTGAGCCCTTTGAGTCTAAAAGTGTGCACTTCTGTCCCGTCTTGACAGTGTGATTTCAAATTCACCATTGTGGTCCGCACAGGCAGAACTATGAAAAACATACCATTGACCCAACTGTATGCACTACTGTCCAAAAGTTGTGGATACTTTGCACAGCTGGACTGGCCATCGGGCATACCGGGCATTTGCCAGGTAGGCTGATGTTGTTTGTTTGTTTGTTTCTAACGTTATAAACAATGAAAGGTGGTGGATTGAGTGGTCATGATCGACTCTGGGCTGGACCAATTACAATACATCCATATTGAGGTGAAAAGGAACGTGATTTGTCCCGTACGTCACATCTGCCTCGGGTACAAACAAAGGCGGCGGTGTATGCATTTACATCAACAACACTGGACCACAGCGCTAGGACTACTGCATGACATCATCAGCAAACACGAGACTGCTCACCCAGTTGCTGCGTTTGTTGCTGCCGGGGATTTTAATCACTGCACCCTCAGGACTGTGGTCCCAAAGTTCCATCAATACTTGAGCTTTCCGACAAGGAATAACAACATCATAGACCAGGTCTACAGCAATGTAAGAGGTGCATACAAGGCAGTGCCTCGCCCGCATTTTGGACAGTCCGACCACATTTCTGTGTTCCTCTATCTGGCAAACAGGCAGCTCCTCAAACGAGCCCCCCAAGTAAGTAAAATTACTAAAGCTTGGAGCGAAAAGACTGATTCGGTGCTTCAGAACTGCTTTGGTGCTACAAACTGCGACGTGTTTAAGACTGCTGCCATGAGAGAGGACTGCTCTGTGGATTTAAAGGAATATGCACCAGTGGTCACCAGCTACCTCACCACATGCATTGACAATATTGTCCCCACCAAGCGCTACAAAACATATCCAAATCAGACACCATGGTTGAACTGTGAGGTACGTTCCATGCTACATGCACACTCCACTGCGTTTGCCTCTGGTGGCACAGAGCGCTACAAAAAGGCCAGATATGACCCACATACAGACTGAAGCTGGAGGGATACTACAACAACTCGAATCCCGCCGAATGTGGCAGGGCCTCCAACACATCACTGATTTCCCCTGACAACATCCCAGGCCATGCTTTGAGTGTTTGCTCTTCAGAGACATTTTCAATTTGTCCCTCACCCAGTCAGCTGTGCCCACATGCTTCGAGACCACCATCATAGTGCCCCTCCCCACGTAAATAACCTGTTTGAATGACTTTCGCCCCATTGCACTCACTTCAAATTGTAATGAAGTGTTCTGAGAGGATTGTCATGTCCCATATCAAAGAAGCCATCCCGGACAGATTAGGCCCTCTGCAATTTGCATATCGGAGGAATCGCTCTCCCGAGGACGCCGTTAATGCAGCTATCCACACAGCCCTCTCACACCTCGGAAACAAGGACATGTATGTTCAAATGCTGTTTATAGACTACAGCTCAGCATTCAACACCATCATCCCACCATGAAAAAGCTCTCTACTCTTGGACTGACACCCCCCTCTGTCTCTGGGTCCTGGGCTTCCTCACAGGCAGACTCCAGGCAGTCAGAGTTGGTACCGGGACATGAGGTACAAAGATAGTGAGCACAGCGACTCCCCAAGGCTGTGTGCTCAGTCCACTCCTGTACACCTGTTCACCTATGACTGTGTCCCCTCCCAAAGCAACACCTCCATCATTAAATGACACAACCATCGTCAGGCTGATTACTGCTGGAGAGGAGACTGCCTACAGGGAAGAGGTGGCTCAGCTGGTGCCTGGAAAATAATCTCTCCTTAAATGCTGAGAAGACTAAGGAGATGGTTATTGACCCAAGAATGAGGAGAGAGCAGCACGCCCCACTATGCATCAACAGGACTCAGGTGGAGAGGGTGAAGACATTCAAATTCCTTGGCACCCACATCAGTGAGGATCTCACCTGGACCCATAACACACGGCAGATCATCGAGAAGTCTCAACAACGACTCTTCTTCCTAGGGAAGCTGAGAAAATTTGGATTAACCTCCAAACTTCTCAGCAACTTTTACAGATGCACAGTGGAGAGTATCCTGACAAACTCCATCACAGTGTGCTACGGGAACTCAGGACAGGAAGGCTCTCCAACGTGTCATCAAAATGGCACAACTCATCTGTGGAGTACCACTACAGGACATTTACAACACTCAGGGCAAACTATATCATTAAGGACAGCACCCACCCACAGCACACACTGTTCACACTCCTACCATCTGGCAGACAATACAGGAGTGTGAAAGCTTTGGAGTTTGTACGTGTTTTGTCTCTAGGGGCCACCGTATTTATTTATATATAAACATATATAAATAAAGCCACTTTTTTACATTAGTAATTACTTTTGTGCATAATTTTATATTATTGTTAATAATAAATTAATTAAAGCAACAAAACAACCTGAAGAGCCGGTTTGGAGCCGAAAGAGCCGTAAATCCCATCACTAATCCACAGCAGAGATGGGCAGTAACGCGTTACTGTAATCTGATTACTTTTTTCAAGTAATGAGTAAAGTAAGGGATTACTATTGCAAAAACGGTAATTAGATCACCGTTACTTTCCCGTAGGAACGCTGCGTTACTGCGTTACTAAAACCGTGATTTTTCTGCGAGAACGTCTCATGACAGTGACGTAAGCGAGTGCGACGTCCGTGACAACAGCTGTGTGCAGATCAACAGTGGATCATATATCGAGTGCAGAGAGAGTGTGAGCGTGCAGCGTTTAAAGCGTGGAAGTACTGACCTTACTTTGAGTTTGATTCCATAAAAAGTGACAAAAACATTAGTGTCCGCTGTGCGTGGGAAGAAAACTTCTTTTTACAGCGAAAAAAACCCCTAAACCTCCAACAAGCACCGAGTAGCTACGACGTAATGGGAAACTCACAGAGAAACTCGCGGATTCTTCCACTGACCGCGGCACACCTGCACCAGGGTAAACCTCCGCCTACCCCACTCCTGCTTTACAGGTGAAAATAGAGCAACAGGACCGCTGAGTCTTTGACTTTATTTATTTTCTGCTGTGTTTTACTTGCATCTATTTGAAAGACTGAGTGTAAACACACAAAATATTTTATTTTATGTGCTGGAATGTGCAGAAAATAGGTTTAAATGTTAAACTAATTTCTTCCAGTCAGTGAATGTTGCAGATAATTACATTTTTGCTTGATGCATAAAGTTAAAAGATTAAAACTAATAAAACAAGTTTTAAAAAGAGACTTTTCCATTTGATTACATTTTGTATGATGGATTATGCAGAAAAAGTAGAATTGGGCTGAAAGATCTATCACTTTATCACCTCTTCAGGTTGTAAATCGTGTTTTTAAAAAGTAACTAAGTAACTAAGTAATTAATTACCTTTGAAAATAAGTAATCAGTAAAGTAACAGGATTACTTTTTTGGGGAAGTAATCAGTAATTAGTTACTGATTACTTTTTTCAAGTAACTTGACCAACACTGATCCACAGGCCATCAGGCTACTGAATCAACCCACACAAACATTTCAGCGTCAGCTACAGTGACAAAAGTCCAAACTGAAACGCTGAGTCAATGACCCAGGTACTCTGACAAGTATATTATTCCCGTTTTATCCTCACTACACTGGTTGCCTGTCCATTTTAGAGTTCCGTTTATTCTTTTATTTTATTCTTTTATTTGTTTTTAAAGCATTAAATGGTCTTGCCCCACACTTCCTCTCTGAGCTCCTAAATTGTGGTACGCACTTCCATTACAAATTAGAAAGGCTTCCTGACTCGGCTTGGCTAGAGCTGGTCTACTCTGTGGCATCACAGACATGCAGTCTGTTTGCTTCTTTCATAGAATGATGACACACTGAAAAGAATTCCACATGACAGAACTTCAAAGTCTATAAAGAGAGGTTGTAACCTTGAGTCATTCCATATCACCTTAGCCGGAGGAGAGAGGAGGTGGCTACGCTCCGTTGAAGAGGCCCGGTGATACATCGACCACCAACCTACTGTGCCACCCGCACAGTAACTGAGACAGACTGCCTTTCTGATCAACACAGCACCTTTACTCGGACGATAACCCCCCCTTTTTTTCCTTCCTCTGTTTTTTAAGCACCTTACAACCTTTTCAAAAGGTGCTGGACTCACTGTCGGCGCCGGAGATATGGTCAGGTGACGTAGCGTTTTAATTCCATACCCTTCTGTTCCATCTTAACTCAGATGTAGAAGAATTTATATATTTATATTTATAGTTATTTTTATTTAATTTATTCACTTGTGTTGCCTTCATTACCACTGTCTATGTAACTATATCCCCCCTTTTTTCTCTCTGTTTTTACTGGGTGGCAGGGTGTGGTTAGTATTTTTATTAGTTTGTTTTTGCTTTAGGGTTTCTTTTCCATACCTTTCTACTGTGCTGTTTCCACTAACAGAGTGCGCTGTTAGTCTTCCCTTGTGTTTTTGTTTTGGTTTTTTTCTTGTCTTTTTGTCTATAGGGAAGTCACTCTTCATTCTGGATTTTTTGTGAATGGGGAGAAATCGGGCAAACTCCTAGCTAACCAAGTAAGGGGTCTAAAGCCATGTCAGTGTATAACCGCCATTAACTCAGATGATGGGCTCGTTACTGATCATGCCAAAATCAATGATGCGTTCAGGGAATATTATCTGAAGCTTTATTCCTCTGAATCTCCCACCGACCACTCACTAATCACAAATTTTCTTAAAAGCTTAGACTTTCTTGAGCTGGCAGACACCCACAGAGAGATCTTGGATGCGCCATTTTTCAAAGAAGAGATTAGCGCTGCAATTTTCTCTCTGCAGTCAGGGAAGTTCCCTGGCCCAGACAGCTTTTCGGTAGAATGACACTCCAGAATGTGTTCTTCGCTTGATGCGGAAAAAGCATTTGACCGTGTCGAATGGAACTATTTATTTGCTGTGCTGGAGAGATTTGGGTCCGGTCCCAATTTCATCTCATGGATCAAGTACCTATACTTCTCCCCTGTTGTGTCTGTTTGCACCAATAGCCAGAAATCAAAACCATTCCAACTTAAACGAGGCACACGTCAGGGTTGCCCCCTTAGCCCGTTGTTATTTGATCTAGCTATTGAACCCTTAGCAATGCTTTTTCGAAGCAGTAAACTTGTTCAGGGTCTACAAATAGGTCAAACTGAACACAAAGTCAATTCATTCAATTTAAATGAACATCTTTCCTAAATTCTTATACTTATTTCAATCTTTACCAGTCTTCATCTCCAAGTCTTTCTTTACAACTCTAGACTCTATAATCTCCTCTTATATTTGGAAGGGTAAACGGGTAGCTAAGGTGCATTTACAGAAATCTAAGATTGAAGGGGGTCTGGCACTCACCAACTTCCGCTTTTACTATTGGGCTGCCAATATTCGGTCCCTGACCTAGTGGTTAAAGTCTGGGGAGGGTGTGGGACCCACCAGCTGGCTGGCAATGGAATTAGACTCAACGCAGGGTATTTCTCTTGCCTTCTTTCTGGGTTCTTCTCTTCCTTTATCCATTGACAACTTTACATCTAATCCGATAATTCGGCACTCCCTCAGGGTGTGGGCGCAGTTCAGGAGACATTTCAATCTTAATAATTTTTCACTTCAAAGCCCCATCCTTTCAAACCACCTATTCCTCCCCCCAACCTTGGACAACTTGTTCCAGGTCTGGTCTAGAGCAGGTATTATTTGCTTTAAAGATCTCTTTGTACACAATAAACTAGTATCATTTGATCAGCTGTCAAAAAAATACAGTATCCCAAAACTCACTTTTTTAGGTATTTACAACTCAGACATTTTTTGCAATCCCACCTGTCCAATTTTCCAGAAGCTCCAGCTGCTAACTTACTGGACGAGCTCCTTAATTTCCAACTATCAGGCATTTATAATAAACTGCAGTGTAACCCCAGCTCCCGTTGTAGGCTTCAAGTCCACATGGGAGAAGGAGTTGGGTATATCTATGTCAGATGACGTCTAGGACTCAGTCCTTTCTCTGGTAAATTCTACATCACTCTGCGTCCGTCATTCCCTGTTACAATTCAAAGTAGTCCACAGGGCCCACTTATCTAAATCCAAATTAGCTAAGCTTTATCTCAGTTTAGACCCTTGCTGTAACAGGTGAGGGTCTCATGATGCCAATCTAACCCACATGTTTTGGACCCGCCCTGTCCTGGCAAATTTTGGGAAGGAGGTTTTCTGCACTTTGAACAAGGCTACCGGCCTGAAACTAGCCCCCTACTTGCTGTCTTTGGTACAACGGGAGAGGATTATAAGTATATTCCCAGAGCAAAGCGTAGGGTGCTGTCTTTTGGTTCCCTCCTGGCTAGGCATACAATTTTGATGAGGTGGAAGGCCGCTGCCCCGCCCCTCCATGTTCGGTGGCTTGCTGATCTCATGTCGTGCCTCAGTCTGGAAAAGATCCACTGCTCCATCCAGAACCAAAAGGGCACATTTGATAAAATGCGGGGTTTTTTCTGGAAAACTTCTCTAAACTTCAACTTAAGGATGTTCCAGCTGACTAACGGATTTGCTTCTCCATAGAGGTCTGGTGTCTGTCTGTGTTAATGGGAACGTGAAGCTCAGTGATGTCGTAGCAAACTTCTGAGTGGTTCTTAAGGGAAGGGTTAGTTAATATCATAATCCCTCCCAGGTTGTGGCTTTTGTTGTTTTGTTGGGTTTTTTGTTTTTGTTTTCTCTCTCTCTCTCTCTTTTTCCTTTTACTGGGATTTTTTTTGTCGCTTGTTTGATAAATTAAAAGAGCAAAACAATGTTCTCACCTGAGAAATTCTGTTTTGTATTCAATGTAAACAGTTTGTATTTTCCCTCTTCTTTTTTCTTTATAAACTGTGTCCACAATTAATACAAAATATTGTGAATAATAAAAAAAAAAGATAAGATGGGGCCTGATTATTTAAGACCTTGTATGTGATTAGCAGGATTTTGAATTCTGGATTTAACAGGGAGCCAATGAAGGGAAGCCAATACAGAGATGAGTCCACTGTCAGAGGCCATAAGAAGATCATTTGTAACCTTCACCAAAGCTGTTTCTGTGCTGTGCTGAGCTCTGAAACCTGACTGAAACTCTTCAAATAAACCTCTGCAGATGATCTGTTAGCTGTTTGACAACTACTCTTTCAAGGATTTTTGATATGAAAGGAAGGTTGGAGATTGGCCTATAATTAGCTAAGACTGCTGGGTCTAGAGATGCTTTTTGAGTAAAGGTTTAACTACAGCCAGCTTGAAGGCCTGTGGTACATAGCCGATCATTAGAGATAGGTTGATCATATTTAAGATCGAAGAATTAATTAATGGCAGGACTTCTTTGAGCAGTTTTGTAGGAATGGGGTCTAAAAGACACGTTGATGGTTTGGAGGAAGTAATTATTGAAGTTAACTCAGAAAGATCAATTGGAGAAAAAGAGTCAAACTTAACATCAATGGTACTAAGAGTAGCTGTAGATAATATTACATCTGTGGGATGATTATTGGTAATTTTTTCTCTAATGATAAAAATTTTATTTGTGAAGAAGTTCATGAAGTCATTACTAGTTAACGTTAAAGGGATGGTTGGCTCAACAGAGCTCTGACTGTTTGTCAGCCTGGCTACAGAGCTGAAGAGAAACCTGGGGTTGTTCTTATTTTCTTCAATCAGTGATGAATAGTAAGATGTTCTGGCTTTGCGGAGGGCTTTCTTATAAAGCAGCAAACTATTTCTCCAGGCTAAATAATGATCCTCTAAATTTGTGACACGTCATTTCCTCTCCAGATTACGAGTCATCTGCTTTAGGGTACGTGTTTGAGAATTATACCACGGAGTCAGGTACTTCTGATTAGAGACCTTAGTTTTCACAGGAGCTACAGTATCCAGAGTCGTACGTAGTGAGGAGGTGAAATTATTAACAAGATGATCGACCTCTGTTGGAGTAGTGTTCAGATAGCTGCTCTGCTCTATGTTGGTACAGGGCATTGAAGATGATAACAGTGGGTGGATTATATTCTTAAACTTAGTTACAGCGCTTTCAGAAAGACATCTACTGTGATAAAGTCTACTCTCCACTGCTGTGTAATCAATTATTGTAAATGTAAATGTTATCAGGAAATGATCAGACAGGAGAGGGTTTTCAGGAAACACTGTTAAACGTTCAGTTTCTATGCATATGTTAAAACAAGATCTAGAGTGTGATTAAAGTGGTGGGTGGGTTCTTTTACATTTTGAGAGATGCCAATTGAGTCTAATAACAGATTAAATGCCATGTTGAGGCTGTCATTTTTAGCATCTACATGGATGTTAAAATCACCCACAATAATTATTTTATCTGAGCTCAGAACTAAATCAGATAAAAAGTCTGAGAAATCAGACAGAAACTCTGTGTAAGGCCCAGGGATGGATTCCGTCTCTCCTAACAAGACCAGGTTTCCTCTAGAAAGTTTCCCAATTATCTATGAAGCCCACGTCATTTTTTTGGACACCACTCGGATGAAACCAGGAGATGTCCTTACTGAATCATCAGAGCTGAACAGGTGATGGAGAAACAGGTTTACCTTTTAGGTCACATGAATGAGTTGAAGGGAAGTTATGAACTGTTTCTGAGAGACAAATAACACCAGGATCGTTTTCTAAGTAGCTGACAGCTGGTAACTGCAGGGGCGGGTCTAGCAACGTTTTGCCAGGTAGAGCATTAACTGCTCAAAATGCCTGGGCCCATTTTTTGTCCCAGTCGAGCCCTGGCAGCGGCTATTTAGCGGAGAGCTCACCTAGTGAAACTGCATCCCCATCCCACTCTGACACCAGTGGAAAAGACCACGAGAGAGTAAACATTGTGAGGTGTGGGCCCTGGCTCACCTGCACCAACTTTCTGATGAACAAAGTGTGGCTGCTGTCTTCATCACACAGGATCACATCAGCATTTAATGTATGTATATGAGAGCTGCAGCTCATGGTGGTTTCAAATGACTGTGGACCGCACTGTCCGGCTGGCTGTTAACAGCAGATTCCGTTTTTCCATCTTTGAAGAAAAAATGGCACGAGCTTCCTATTGAAACGTCATTTCCGGCTCCTCTGTCTCAAAGCAAGATGGCGGCCGTGATAGAGAGAGTTGATGGATGTGTTGGGTCCTTGGACTCAGATATCGTGTCACTAAGACATACACCCCCTCCATCGGACCAGCAGCACCAGAACAACCCCCTGCTGGGCCTGCCCATCGTGGCCATCGAGACCATCCTCAACTTCCTGTCCTACGATGAGATCAGCCTGCTGCGCTCGGTGAGAACAAAAACAGCAGCAAAGCTAATGCTAGCCAGGGCTCCGAATCCTGTTTGGGTAGCACTCGTGTAAAGGCAGCGCAGACATCAGGCTGTTTCACATCCGTGCTCCAGTCTGGAGCCGTCTGTTTGCAGCCACGGCCCGCATTGTGCTCCTCGAATTAGCAAGACAGCCGAGATGAGCAGGGCTGGGATACACGACACAACACTATCACCATCACACAACTGTCAGAGCGCAGATGAGTGTTGGTCACGGAGTTGTTTGCAGCCAGTACCGGGCTCGTGGCTGCCCTTGTGTAACTCTGTGGGGTTAGTAGAAGCCTCGCAGCTCCATTCACCTACACTTCAGTCTGCTCGGCACACAGCCTGGAGGCTTCGTTCTTCTCCTGCTGTGCAGAATCAGTCGCTGTCATGTGTTAGTTTGCGTTTGCTGAGGAGTTCGTGGCTCACTGGCTAAGTGAGGTAATAAGACTGCTGTGCACTACCCGTGTTTTCACTGACATTTGCAGATGAACGAACCGTTTTCCTGCTGAGATACTCATAGCTACTAAACACTCCCCTCTTGATGCAAAGTATTGTGACATGTAATACAAACAAGATGTGCAATGAAGATTTTTTTGTCATTACACAATGCTCTGTGGACTGTGTCATACCTTACTTACCAGTATGAGCGGTGCAGCTGTGTCAGCAGATGCGTATCAGGTCAGTGTCAAATGACTGTTGATATTTGATGATCAGGTTTAACAAAGTGACTTCATGACTTCTGTAAATGTGGACTTTTTCCTTAAGCAGCAGAAAGCGTTTCCTCCAGTCTAACCCAAAGTAGAATTCAGCCATTGCTTTTTCCTCTGATCCCCTTAACGGTGACATCCGGGAGTAGTTTTTGCAGCAGGATTGTAAGAGAGGATGGTAAATATTCCTTTGAAAACAACAGGAATGATAAGAGCCAATGTATCAGCTCTTAAAACTGTGAATGTAGAGACTGGAAGCCCTCCACTTTATCCAAAGCACTGTGTCAAGAATCCCATGTAGGCAAATAACTTGAAACTCTGAATTGCTACGTACTCATCAGATTACCTGTCCACCTGTTCTCTCTGATCTGTCTTCAGGTATGCAAGCGTATGGACATGATTTGCCAGCGTGTCCTGAATCAGGGATTCCTGAAGGTGGAGCGTTACCACAGCCTGTGCCAGAGGCAAGTCAAAGCCCAGCTGCCCAGGTCAGTATCACATCACAAGTTATTCCACTCTCACTGCACTCTGGTTTTCTTCAGGAACTCTCCTTTATTTAATTATTTGGCCAACTTTAAGAAGCTTGGAAATGACTTTATACTTTTTCCTTGATCTGAATGAATTGGCTGGCACTTATGTAGAGCGCTTTTTTGTCATAATCATCTCATCCTTGCACAAGTATTTTTTCTAAATTCTTCATAAGCTGGGATACAAAATTCACATGTACCTTGTACTAAATGAAAGCATTGTATTTAAATGCAGAGGAGGGAAAAGTCATTGTTCATAAAACAAAACTACAGGTACTGGTTGGTGAGTTAGGACATTGGGAGACAAAACCAAATAAAACATCCTTAACAAACAAAGTGTGTTCTCATGATATCCTTCTGGTAAGGTGCTTCTGTCAGTAGGGTGGGATTTAAGTTCTTGATTCCCATCAAGGACGAGAGCATGATGGGTAACGTCCAAACTGCATCCAGGATAGAAACAGCTGCATTATGCTGCTAACCCAACTTCAGCTCCTTCCAAGCACATGCACAGATAGCATGCTAATTCTAAGCTAGCCACGATCCCAGAGTGATGTGAAAACTGACTGAATGCTAAGCCGACCACAGCGGCCAGACCCTGAACTCCAACAGGGAAGAAGCTTGATAATCAGTCAGGCTGCAGTGTCCGTTTATACGGGTTCAGCTTTGTGTTCATACCTAAATGTCAAGAGAAGGGTCATTTGTGTGTCCTTATTAGGGATTTGTGCTGGTGGCTGGGACTGCTTTACACAGTCTGAGCTTTCAGACCCTTTTTATTACCCCTCAGCTGTAAAAGGCTGATGGGGTTTTGCTATCACCCAGCCAGATGAGCAGGCAGTGTGGGCACCCAAGTTTGTGAATGCAACAACTCAAGAATGAGGCGACGTAGAATTCAAACCATAGGTGCATCTACTAAAAATCTTGGATGAGTTTAAATCCGGGTAATCTTAACCTCAAGGTCAAAGGTCAAGTTTTCCAAAAATCATCAGGGATTTTCACATTTCTACTGGTGGCTGCCGGTAGAGCAGGGCGATATGACCAAAAATATTTATCACGATATACATTTGAAAATTTGCGATAACGATATAACTGACGATATAATTGACACCAGACAAAATACTTTACAACTCCACAACTGTATTAGTGCAAAAAAAACCCATCTATGTATTTTCACTGAAACAAGCAGCTGTTTTTTATGTGCATTAAAGTTATATAAAAACGTAACAGTGCAAATTCCTCGCTGACAGTTTAACCAAAAGGCATTTCCAGTGGAAACTGGCCGACACATCCTCAGCATAACCATGTATAATATCCACAACACTTAAAAAGAGGTTATACACACACAATACGGTAACATGTTGAAGCACAGTACGTATCGCTCCGCCTACGATAGCCGTAATGCTCCGACAATCCATCAAGCGGTGCGGCTTCGTAGCTTAGCAAAGTCGTACTGAAACATTTGACAGATTTTCGAGCGCCGTGCACATAAAATCGTTTCGAGGTCAGTAAACACAACCAGAGTTCATACATAAGGCACACGGGATTATAAGGGGCTCTGTCGACTTTCAGAAAAATTAAAGGATTGATTTTAAGTGCGCCGTATTTTCCAAAAAACACGGTAATAACGACGGCCCGCTAGCATGCGCTACCAAAAATAGTGCTTTGTTGTGTATCTGAGGGACGAAAGCTAAACCAGTTCCACACCAGTGAAGCTGCAGCATTTTTACAAACCAGTTCAGGTTCATGGTTTCATTCAACGATCCGCTTTCGCTCTTCTCATTCTGCGTCGCCGCCGTGTGCGTATGTAAACAAAGGCACTGTGCATGCGTGTTTTACCCATATTCTATCGCCATATTTCATTTTCTTATCATTGCCCAACATTACACCGGTATTACCGTGAACGGTATGATATGGCCCAGCACTAGCTGCCGGTATGTCACCATTTTAATTCCAGCCCTATTTATCTGACCTTCGTGTGAAGTTCATGGTGTCGGCCTGATGCTGAGGCCTGGTAGCTTCAGATAATAGTTACCAGACAAAGTAAAAGCAGGTCAGAGGCTCTCTTCCCTTCTGCTTGGTTTCTGTGTAAACAAGAAGCCAAGATTCTTACAGCATATGTGAGCATGGTGTATTGTGTCCACAATATGTATCTATCTTCTCTCTCTTGTATGTATTATTGTAGGGTCTACCTTACTGTGTGTGTGTGTGTGTGTGTGTGTGTGTGTGTGTGTGTGTGTGTGTGTGTGTGTGTGTGTGTGTGTGTCCCCTCGTCAGCCTCCTTTTTTGGCAGCTTCTTTTGGGCGTCGCCTCAGTGGATCATCTGCCTCCATCTCACCATAAACCAAAAATCACTTTATGCCTGTGAAACACACACACCCCTTAAACACTGAAAGCACTTCTCTGTCTAAACACTTTGTCTAGTATTCACAACCACAACTTTTCAGCTTTTAATTTTGTGCAGTTGGCAGTAAACTCCATGCCCCAAACCTCAGTAAATTATGTTTGTGTCATTCATTTCAATATTCTCCTCCCACTCGTTTGCCCTCTATGAAAGAGAAACTCCTACAAATACAGATATAATAAGGAGGTTTAATTGGAGTAGTAACTTCCATCTTTCAGACACTGTGTTCTTTTGGGGTTTTTTGTGTTGTTTCTTAGTCAAACCTACAATAGTTTCTTGACGTCATCACAGGCTTTTGTGCTGTGCTGGCTGTGAGTGCCTCCTGTGTCTGTTACAGGCTCTATTTCTGATCCTTTTCAAACAAGTTTGAATCCCACTTCTAAAACAAGTCAAATGAGTCTTGAACAGTAAATCTTTTTCTTAATGATGTCAAGAAAAAGATCATATGAATGATATAAATGACAATACATAGAAATGGATATTCTTTAAAGTTCTCTTCATGTTTCCATTGTCTCCCAGGAGAGAGTCAGAGAGGAGAAACCACTCCCTGGCCCGTCACGCTGACATCCTGGCTGCTGTGGAGACCCGCCTTTCACTACTCAACATGACCTTCATGAAATATGTGGACTCCAACCTGTGTTGCTTCATCCCCGGAAAGGTTAGTGTAGCTGCTACTGGCAAACAACTCTGCAGCATCAGTAGTTTTCAAGACAGAAGGGAAAAGTTCTCATTTAAAAAGCTCATTTTTTCCTTTTGCAGCAAGTCCACATTAATCCACATTTATTTTTCTTTTTTATGTATTTAGTTTATGTTCTATGGACCCCTGTCTGTTAATAAAGTGAAACGAATCCCCGCTTTGGTGTTTGCCGTGACATGCTATAATTTGTTCCTGGGTCTGGCGCTACATGCAGGATGGTAAACAGATGAGTCCAAAGCAATAAAAGCAAGTTTTAGTCAAATCCAGATGCTGAATATGGCTCTTGTGCTTTTAAATATAGCGATATAGGTAGGGCTGCTCAATTAATCTAATTTTAATCACGATTACGATCTGGGCTTTCAACGATCATTAAAAATGACTGAGCCGATTATTAGCCCCTCCCTCATGCTTTACTCTCGCGCTGCTCCGTGTGGCAAATCAAGCGCACCTCTTTGCATTTCGAACACGCGTCACAACAATTAAGAGGACCCGAGGGAAGCTCGGAAAGCTAAGCAGAAGTTATTTGGAGAGGAGAGTGACTGCCGTTGGTTAAAAAGAGGTAAAAACCTTCAGTGGTGTGGAAACATTATGGGTTCATGGAGTCAGACTGGATCAAGTAGACACAGTGTGTAAACTTTGCTACAGTGTAGCTGCACCACAGAGCAACACTGCAAAGTTCACTAAACACAGACGTTTACATTTTTCATTGATTTCTTATATTGCAAACATTTGCACTGTTATCAGTATTTGCACTATTTTATATTATTTTTTAAAGTCATTATTCAACACATTGTTATTGTTAAATAAATATCGTCAAATAATCGAGATCTCAATTTCAGTGAAAATAATCGTGATTATCATTTTTGCCATAATCGAGCGGCCCTAGATATAGGTATAAATATGAATATAAATATAAAAGGACAAGTATGTGTGCAGGTATTTATGGTGGTATACAGAAGTGACAGGGTGCAGTGAGGTGTGATTATTTCTGTGGACCTGACTGATGTGGATGAATTACAGAGTCTGACAGCAGCATGAAGGAACGAGCTCCTGTAACGTTCCCTCAGACAGCCAGGTTGAAGGAACCTGTTGCTGAAACTGCTCTTCAGATTGTCCAGTGTGTTATGTAGGGGGGAGTCATTTTCCATGATTGCCAGCAGTCTTGCCCGCATTCTGTCCCTGATCACCACCTCCAGGGTGACGAGCTTCATGCCAACAACAGAACCAGCCTTCCTCGTTAGTTTGTTCAGTTTGATTGCATTGTCCTATTAAGGTTTATGGAAATCAGTCTGCAGTTGGCTCATCATCAGGAGGGTTTGATCAAGTAACTACCAGGGCTGAGACACTCAGCTGTCACATGACTAATTTATTTATATAGCACCAAATTACAACAACAGTCGCCTCAAGGCGCTTTATATTGTACAGTAGATCCTACAATGATAGATACAGAGAAAAGCCCAACAATCATATGACCCCCTGTGAGCAGCACTTTGGCAACAGTGGGAAGGAAAAACAACCTTTTAACAGGAAGAAACCTCCAGCAGAACCAGGCTCAGGGAGGGGCGGGGCCATCTGCTGTGATTGGTTGGGGTGAGAGAAGGAAGACAGGATAAAGACATGCTGTGGAAGAGAGACAGAGATTAATAACAGATATGATTCAATGCAGAGAGGTCTGTTAACACATAGTGAGCGAGAAAGGTGACTGGAAAGGAAAAACCCAGTGCATCATGGGAATCCCCCGGCAGCCTACGTCTATTGCAGCATAACTAAGGGAGGATTCAGGGTCACCTGGTCCAGCCCTAACTATATGCTTTAGCAAAAAGGAAAGTTTGAAGCCTGATCTTAAAAGTAGAGATAGTGTCTGTCTCCTGAATCCAAACTGGAAGCTGGTTCCACAGAAGAGGGGCCTGAAAACTGAAGGCTCTCCCTCCCATTCTACTTTTAAATACTCTAGGAACAACAAGTAGGCCTGCAGAGCGAGAGCGAAGTGCTCTGATAGGGTGATATGGTACTACAAGGTCATTAAGATAAGATGGGGCCTGATTATTTAAGACCTTGTATGTGAGGAGCAGGATTTTGAATTCTGGATTTAACAGGAAGCCAAAACAGGAGAAATCTGCTCTCTCTTTCTAGTCCCTGTCAGGACTCTTGCTGCAGCATTTTGGATCAGCTGAAGGCTTTTCAGCGAGTTTTTTGGACATCCTGATAATAATGAATTACAGTCATCCAGCCTGGAAGTAATAAATGCATGAACTAGTTTTTCAGCGTCACTCTGAGACAGGATATTTCTAATTCTAGAGATGTTGCACAAATGGAAGAACGCAGTCTTACATATTTGTTTAATATGTGCGTTGAAGGACATGTCCTGGTCAAAAATGACTCCAAGGTTCCTCACAGTGTTACTGGAGGCCAAGGTAATGCCATCCAGAGTAAGAATCTGCTTAGATACCATATTTCTAAGCTTTTCGGGGCCGAGTACAATAACCTCAGTTTGATCTGAATTAAGAAGCAGAAAGTTAGCGGCCATCCAGGTCTTTATGTCTTTAAGACATTCCTGCAGTTTAACTCATTGGTGTGTGTTATCTGGCTTCATGGACAGATAGAGCTGGGTGTCATCTGCATAGCAGTGTAAATGTATGCTATGTCTTCTAATGATGCTGCCTAAGGGAAGCATGTATAATGTAAACAGAATTGGTCCTAGCACTGAGCCCTGTGGAACTCCATAATTAACCTCAGTGTGTGAAGAGGACTCTCCATTTACATGCACAAACTGGAGTCTATTAGATAGATATGATACAAACCACTGCAGCACAGTACCTGTAATACCTACAGCGTGTTCTAATCGCTCTAATAGGATATTATGGTCGACAGTATCGAACGCTGCACTGAGGTCTAGCAGGACAAGCACAGAGATGAGTCCACTGTCAGAGGCCATAAGAAGATCATTTGTAACCTTCACTAAAGCTGTTTCTGTGCTGTGCTGAGCTCTGAAACCTGACTGAAACTCTTCAAATAAACCATTCCTCTGCAGATGATCTGTTAGCTGTTTGACAACTACTCTTTCAAGGATGTTTGATATAAAGGAAGGTTGGAGATTGGCCTATAATTAGCTAAGACTGCTGGGTCTAGAGATGCTTTTTGAGTAAAGGTTTAACTACAGCCAGCTTGAAGGCCTGTGGTACATAGCCGATCATTAGAGATAGGTTGATCATATTTAAGATCGAAGAATTAATTAATGGCAGGACTTCTTTGAGCAGTTTTGTAGGAATGGGGTCTAAAAGACACGTTGATGGTTTGGAGGAAGTAATTATTGAAGTTAACTCAGAAAGATCAATTGGAGAAAAAGAGTCTAACTTAACATCAATGGTACTAAGAGTAGCTGTAGATAATATTACATCTGTGGGATGATTATTGGTAATTTTTTCTCTAATGATAAAAATTTTATTTGTGAAGAAGTTCATGAAGTCATTACTAGTTAACGTTAAAGGGATTGTTGGCTCAACAGAGCTCTGACTGTTTGTCAGCCTGGCTACAGAGCTGAAGAGAAACCTGGGGTTGTTCTTATTTTCTTCAATCAGTGATGAATAGTAAGATGTTCTGGCTTTGCGGAGGGCTTTCTTATAAAGCAGCAAACTATTTCTCCAGGCTAAATGATGATCCTCTAAATTTGTGACACGCCATTTCCTCTCCAGATTACGAGTCATCTGCTTTAGGGTACGTGTTTGAGAATTATACCACGGAGTCAGGTACTTCTGATTAGAGACCTTAGTTTTCACAGGAGCTACAGTATCCAGAGTCGTACGTAGTGAGGAGGTGAAATTATTAACAAGATGATCGACCTCTGTTGGAGTAGCGTTCAGATAGCTGCTCTGCTCTGTGTTGGTACAGGGCATCAGGAAACACTGTTAAATGTTCAGTTTCTATGCCATATGTTAAAACAAGATCTAGAGTGTGATTAAAGTGGTGGGTGGGTTCTTTTACATTTTGAGAGACGCCAATTGAGTCTAATAACAGATTAGATGCCATGTTGAGGCTGTCATTTTTAGCATCTACATGGATGTTAAAATCACCCACAATAATTATTTTATCTGAGCTTAGCACTGAGATTCAAGTAAAGTGAATGGCTACTTTGACAGGGTTTCCACACCCCTGTCCCCCAATAGTCAATCTAAGAGTGAGGTTTATTGCTACCAATAACAACAAAACTGAAAGCATAAACTCCAGGTCTGTGAAGGTTCTTTAAGTTGCTCGAAGACGTCTTCAAGCAACTTAAAGAAGTCCAGATGCTTTTCTTTCCAAACTCCTTAGACCATAAACTCCAGGGTGAAAAAAGGTCAAAATAATAAACAAAACAACCTATTCCAAAGAAGTGCTACCTAAACCCTACTCGAAACCAAACTAAACAAAACACAAGCACTACCTTTAATTCCCTAATTTAATAAACAAGAGAAAAAGTGCAAAAAAATAGGGTGTTCACCCCTTCTGCTTCAGTGCTATTTACAAGATCAAGCACTGCCAGTTTGGAGGCCGAGGACAGGTCTGCTGTTGCTGCCTGGGGAACATCTGCGGGAGACAGGGTTTTTGAAATGGCCAGTTCATAGTGGGTGTCAGTCAGCAGGTGGCAGGTCAAAGCCGGCCCAAAACGGCTCCTCCAATCACGTGGAGGCCCTGCAGAGACTCTTAAAGGCACAGAACACACACTGATTCAGAATATGGCCAGGGCCTTAACACACATGTTGAACTGCAGTGGAAGGAAAATGCCCTAAATCAACAACAGTACCAGCATGATTAAAAAGGAAAACTATTTCTTTGATTATTGATGTTGAAACCGTCTTTAATCAGGTTGGTGCCGTTGCTGCTGGTTTAGGACGTCTTAGCTGCACCACAGTTCAACATGTGACCATTAAAAACTATGCTTTAACTGTTAGTAGTGGCTCATACCAGAGCCTTTTTAATTTGTTTCTTCCGACCAGGTCAGCTCCCCACACATGAATGCCGCATCGAGCTTTTAAAAGCCTGTTTCACTCATTATTTCTCTGTTATTTGTATTCTCCTGATCACGTGCTGTTGTGTGTCATCAGGTTATAGATGAGATTTACCGCGTGTTGCGCTACGTGAACTCTACCCGAGCACCTCAGCGAGCTCATGAGGTTCTGCAGGAGTTGAGGGACATCTCCTCCATGGCCATGGAGTACTTCGATGAGAAGATCGTCCCCATTCTGAAGAAGAAACTGCCGGGAGCCGATCTGTCTGGTCGCCTCATTGGCTCTGCACCAGGTAATTGAAATGTGACAAAAACAATAATAGTTGCGCATCCCTATTGCACCGGGTGTCCAAGGTTTTAAATGCAACATGTGAGCCACAGTGGTTGTGCGTTTGTGGCTTTCCATTTGTATCAGAGTTGTCGCTAAATGTGAGAGACGAGAAAGTCATCGTCCTGTTTAGTCTTACGTGCCACCCCAGCCGTTGGTTGTTTGCACTGCTCTGCACGCGCTCTGCATCACACGCTATGCTAACTCTGGAACACGCTTTACTCAGATGTGTGTCTTGTGCCCTCAGTGGCAGGTCCATCTACCTCTTTGACCACCATGTCCTTGCTGGCTAAGAACACACCTTCTCGCTCTGAGATGACCAAGGTGCAGCAGCAGGTGAAAGTGAACGGGGCATCGATGACGGTATTGCGGAGGGAGATGCAGGAAATTCGGGTCAAGCAGCTGGAGCAGCAGAAGCAGCTGCAGGACCAGGAGCAGAAGCTGCAGGAACAGAGCCAGGTGATCGCTGAGCAGAACGCCCGCCTCGCAGAGCTGGAGCACAAGCTCCGTGAACTGATGGAGAGTAGCGCTGCTGCTATCGGAGGACCCAGGCCCAACACAACTGTCCCCTCCACATCCAGCAGCTCTGCTGTGTCTTTCACTGCTGCCAGCACATCTGCTGCTGTCTTGACAGGCGTGGCTGCAGCCTCACCCAGGGAGACAGAGGGTGAGGTAGGGTCTTCGCTAAAACGCACCAGAAAAAGCTCAGACCTTCCACGGCAATCCAAACGGCTGCGCAGCAAGAAATGAGAAACTCGTGTGTCATTTAGCTCAAGTTATTTTGATTTTTAAGGTCTGACTGATCACATCTTAAACCAGTGCCCAGAGTTATCAGCCACTCCACCAACACACTTCCTGTATACTGTCTCACACACAGCGCTGACACCACCTGCTGTGGTGTGGAATAATTCTCTGCTGTCCACAACCAAAGCACTGAACCCTGAATGTCATCCAGGACTTTGCACATGGTTAGGTTTGTCGTTACAGAACTGTTAATGTCTGATTTTCCTTTTGTTAAAGACTCGCCTAAATAATACATTACTGTGTAAACACGTCACTAGTTTATAGTTTCACCTTTAAAAAGGTCCCGTTCTCAGCTACTCCACGTTGTAGTTTCTACTTTGAGCAGTGGATTACTCCACATGTGGCGATGTAGTGATTTCAGGCAGTGGACTGAGTCAGACTACAGTGTGACCTAGGGTGACAGAGTGACTTGCTGATGATTTATCACTACCTGCATGATAATGTAACTCTATAGAAGACATTAGGCTTTGACTACACAATGTTTTTTCTTATGCTCCATTCATCAGTGTCCTGGTTCTGCACATAGGGTTTGTTGGCCAGTCCTTGCAAGGCTTCTGAACCACTTAAATCAATAAGGGTATAGGTGGGTGGTTGGCTATTTGCCTCTAAAAAGGTTGTTTCATTGAAATGACTGTACTCTCAAATGAAGATGCTTATATTTGCAGCCTTGTTAACAGAAGTCACCTTGCACATGTGATTTAATGCATTTCCTGTTTGTTAAGAAAATGTTCATATTTGTCATTTTGGGAACATAAACTACTAAAGGATATCGAATGAAAATAGGAAGTGTGATGCTCCTGGAACAGCCTAACTGCGGTTGCATGTTGTCAGTAGTTAGTGATCTTCACAGGGGTCTAAATCAGTTGCAACAGCTTCTTTCTAAGTTTGGCTAAGTGCAATATGAATCGATGAAATAGTCAGTGGTTTATTTCTTTGTAGTAGCTCGCTTTTTCTTTTTTTTCAAGAGCTGCTGCTCAGATGAGTTTTTGATGAATTCTTGAATCTTCATGAAAAGCACGGCTGAAAGGAGGAGAAGGCCAAACTGTCATGTCAAGCTCTTTGGGGGGGAATATGCACATCAGTTTCTTTCCACTCTTTACAGAAGCAGCAGAGAGCACAGGAGCCATGCTGTGCTGAATATGAAAGCAGTCATGCGTTTGAAGCCCCTCATGTCCATATTTGGCTGTTATATGATGCATTACTGTATGAGCTGTGCTGAGGATAAAAATACTATAAAACTGACCTTGATGGCAAACTGGTGTTTTGCATCTGTTCTCTGAATAACGTGAGAAGCCTGATATGAGCTTCAAACATTCTGCATATTCACTGTACACAACATGTACTCCAGTACAGGTCAGTGTTTTACCCTGGGGGGGTTTCATTGTGTAGTCTGTCCTGACTGCACAAACTGGAGACACACAAGGCCTAACTTTGGCAGGCTTGCACAATCCTTTTAATACTTTCACTTTGCTAACAGTCTGAAAACTGAGACGACCTTGAATTAAGTACTTTAACTCAATAAATGTAACCTGGTGTCACTTGCTGGCTTTTATCGACATTTTCAGCCACATGTTGCTTGATACAACATTTGGCCAACCTCGTCTGCTGATGAAGATCTGAAGGTTTTAGTCCGTTTCTGAGGTCTAAATGAAAACAACGATCAGTTGTTTGCTTCTTATACTTTTTTGAGCTTTTAAGATTTCTGGGATGTCGTTGTCAGATCATGTAAACACTCCTCCAGTATTGAATTGCAAATATAGAATCCCCGCTGGCTCATACTGGGCTTCTCCCCAGCTTAGGACTTGTAGTACTTCAGTAAACCCAGAGAAAAACACAAGTGTAGAAGTACATGTGGGGGAAAAGAAGGAAGGAAAAAACCAGAACAAGATTGCATTTCAAAGGTCACTTCTAAAACTTGCAGGTTTTTCTCACTTTGTCCCAAATGCCAGCTGATTTTTGTTTTTTCCTTATGTTTTGAAACTCTTCCTGAGACTTCTGCCTCCACCTGAAAAAGACGAGGGAGTGAACCTGATTTTTGGACTTTTTTGCACAAATAGATGGTGGCAGTGGGAACCGATTACCGTTAGACTGCCTGCTTCCTTCTCTGTACAAACTTGTTTTGTTGCCTTGTGGCTGCACTTGTGTTTTCCTTGTTCCAAGTGTTTCTGTTCTTTGGATGACCTGAACTAACACATGGCACATTCATTTGGTAAAGACATTTTGGAAATGCATCTCACGTGTCTATTATGAAGACACAAGGCAACAAAGCACAAGAAGATGTAATCTGGTGGTTCCATCTGAGACTGCGTCTCAGTCTAGAAAACCTTACTGTATTCTTCATGTATTTTAAAGTGCAGATTGTGAATTATTTCATGTACGTATGCCAAGAAAACTATCTTTTGAGTTGGGGCTAATTGTACAGTCTTGTTGCACACATTACTGTTACTGGTGTACAAATCAAACCTATTAAAAATCAGCTAACACATTTGTGTATCTCTGATTGTAAACATGAAGCTGTAGATTTAATGTTAATATTTGAGTGTTCATTCATCATATACATTCATTACGTTTGGTAGTAAAACAAATGTAATTGACATCATTCTTTGCTTGTGTGGTCGGTCGTATTATCCATTTTGGTGGATACATGACATTGGCACGAAAGAAATAAAAACAATAACAGGAAATGTTCGTGCTGGAGACAGGAAACCAGTTCTGATGACTAACTAACTGGAGTGCTGTGCTGGTACGCTGCAGTGTGGCAATGAGACTGCATCCAAATCAAAGCCATTTTTTAAACATATGGGCAGAAATCTGTGCCATCAGAAACTGAATTTGAATAAGTTCAATTTGAATTTGAATTTATGGTTTGAAAATGATCATCACTAAATTGAAATTGAATTTATATTTTGAAAATGAATTGATTTGCTTTGAAACTGCATTTTATCCTTTAAAAATTCAGCTCTCGAATAATTTCAGTTTCACTTCTCACCATTCAGTTTCAGTTCTACAATTCAATTTCAGTTCCAAAATTCAGTTTTTTGGAACTTACATCCGGTTCCGGTTCAAGCGCAGATTAATAGAACTACGTTTTACTAGCGGACCGAAAGTGTTACTGACGGGAATCTACAGCGTCTTGAGCTGAATTAAGACTTCAGAAGTCATTCGTCATGTCGAATGACCAGCGGATAAACTCTCAGGTTGGTAATAAATGTATTACATGTATAAGAACAAGCGTCATGTTAACAAATGATAGCCGTACGGTAACTTTTATGCTTATTGTAGCTGCTAGCTAAAAACGCTAATTTAGCGTAGTTTGCCCTGAATTCAGCTTTGACAACAAATATGATCGACTGTTTCTAGTAGAATTCCAAAGCTGTCATCTTGGACCCTGTCAGAGTACCCCCTCTGTATGCTTGCAGAGACCCCTACAGTAGGGAAACATGCAAAACGGTGTCCAAACCTTTGTGTTTTAGCTTTATATATGTCTTACACAGCATCCCAACTCTTTAGCTAACTTAATAACTTTAGCTAAAGTGAATAGTTAGTCTAATTCATTAGTGCAGCATTACTGGATCAATTCATTTTCAAACCATAAATTCAATTTCAATTTAGTGATGATCATTTTCAAACCATAAATTCAATTTCAAATTAGACTAATTCAAATTCAGTTTTCAAAAGCATTTATTCAAGTTACAATTCAGATTCAATCGGAGCAATTCAAATTCAAATTGAACTTATTCAAATTCAGTTTCTGATGGCACAGATTTCTGCCCATACAGGTGTTACTTCCTGCAATATGCATTATGTATGGTGCAAATATGCAGTATACGCGTTTCATATAAATTTTCTTTAGCCCAGATAAATAAACATTCCAGTCATAAAATGTGAATTTTTATGTGCTGTACAGCGTATAGAATAAATAAGTAAGCCAATAAGTGAGACTTGTGTTTGTAAACCCCCTGTGTTGTGTAGCTTCAGTTTGTCTTTTTTTTATTTTTTATTAAGCAATAATCAAATTGTTATATGCTTAAATTTACACAAAATGCAAGAACTCTGCCCCGTCATGAACACATTTTTCACCAAGAATCTAAACCCAGTTTTTCATAATTTATTGGCTTAATAACACGAACCTTCATTTCATTTCCAGAGTGTAACAATCAACCACCGGTGTTGAAATCTAAAAGTGCCCATGGTGTTAATTCAAACGGGAGCTTCCTCACCAAGCAAGTCATCAGTATGTTGAAGCTCATCAATTAGTTCCTGCTGATCAGTCACATTATCCAGGACCATTAACAGAGCTTGAAGTCACTCATGGTGATGGACGGAAAAATAAATGAACAAACACACAGAAAAACCACACAAGACAGAGAACAATAAAGGCAGAAACTGAGCCCTAAAACACATTTACAACAGACTGACATGGCTCTTAAAAGTCCCTTACGGAGTTTTAAAAAAAGCAGATGTATGAAGCAATAATAGGCTGATTGATGAAGAACCTGTTGAGAATTTTTTTTTTTTTTTCAGAATTCAGAAGCACCTTAAACCAGCGTTCCCTTCATCTGTGTTCCCACTGGCTGCTAGGGACAGGTGGAGAATTTAGTTGTGCTGATGCAAGTTTGACTTGCATTTAAATACAACATTTAAATACAGCAGTATATGAATAAATAAAGTGAAACTACAAATATATACATTTAATCATTTCTGATGCAAAGACAGTCAGTCATTCAGCTGGCAAACCCAGTTTACTGTTCTTTTGTGTTTAATGCAGTGATGCTTGGTCTGCTATTTAATGGTTATGTTTGATTGATAGACAACATCTGGCTGGATTAGAGCATCAACCCAATCTGGCAACACTGACCCTCATTAGAAACTCAAACTTTACAAAGTGGCAACAACAGCAAAGGTGAGTACACGCTTCTCTGTGACTTTACTCTGGATGATGATATGTACTAGTAAGTATGTCCGTATGAATAGTCTTTGAAGTTTATTATTATCTAAAACACTTGTTTAATGTTTTGAGATCGCCCCCGCCCCTCCAGCACTGTCTGCAGCAGGAGCAGCAGCAACTGCTCAACAGCAACATTTTACACATCAGGTAAAACATAGGCTACATTTGCTTTGCATTGTCCCTGCCTGATGACCAGAGATGGGCAGTAACGCGTTACTTGTAACGCATTACTGTAAATCCGATTACTTTTTTCAAGTAACAAGTAAAGTAAGGGATTACTATTGCAAAAACGGTAATTAGATTACCGTTACTTTGCCGTAGGAACGCTGCATTACTGCGTTACTAAAACCGTGATTTTTTTTTTTGCAAGAATGTCTCATGACAGTGAGGTAAGCGAGTGCGACGTTCGTGACAACAGCTGTGTGCAGATCAACAATGGATCACATATCGAGTGCGGGAGAGAGTATGAGCGTGCAGCGTTTAAAGCGTGGAAGTACTGACCTTACTTTGAGTTTGATTCCATAAAAAGTGACAAAAACATTAGTGTCCATCGTGCGTGGGAAGAAAACTTCTTTTTACAGCGAAAAAACCCCTAAACTTCCAACAAGCACCGAGTAGCTACGACGTAATGGGAAACTCACAGAGAAACTCGTGGATTCTTCCACTGACCGCTGCGGCACACCTGCACCACGGTAAACCTCCGCCTACCGTAGTCCTGCTTTACAGGTGAAAATAGAGCAACAGGACCGCTGAGTCTGTGACTTTATTTATTTTCTGCTGTGTTTTACTTGCATCTATTTGAAAGACTGAGTGTAAACACACACAAAAAATTATTTTATGTGCTGGAATGTGCAGAAAATAGGTTTAAATATTAAATAAATTTGTTCCAGTCAGTGAATGTTGCATATAATTAAATGTTTGCTTGATGCATAAAGTTAAAAGATTAAAACTAATAAAACAAGTTTTAAAAAGAGACTTTTCCATTTGATTACATTTTGTATGATGGATTATGCAGAAAAAGTAGAATTGGGCTGAAAGATCTATCGCTTTTTCACCTCTTCAGGTTGTAAATTGTGTTTTTAAAAGTAACTAAGTAATTAATTACTTTTGAAAATAAGTAATCAGTAAAGTAACGGGATTACTTTTGGGGGGAAGTAATCAGTAATTAGTTACTGATTACTTTTTTCAAGTAACTTGACCAACACTGCTGATGACAGTGATATAGTAAGATGTGATTCCATATTAGATTCTTGATGAATGGAGGTTCAGCCTGGTTGTTGGTGCCCTCTTTTAACTTTGAGCACATGCCCCTTCAAACATCTCTGCACGGCCCTGCTCAAAGCCTTAGTATTTCTGCTCAGAGAATGTCCTGTTTTACACTTGTTTTTTACTGTCACATTTTCATTTCACAACAGTTTAATTTAATGTCACTTTTAAAAAGGATATGAACACACAACTGGAGAATAAAAGAATCTCAGTTATTTAACTTGCTCAGGTATGCGGTGAACTATTTTCACTCCAAGTCAAGAGGTTTGACGATTTTTGAGGTGCTAACTCAAGAAAAACAAAAAACCCTCAAGATATATTCTGTAAATATATGTTTCGCTGAAATGTTAGTTTGTTGACATAGCAACAGCCTTAAAACAAGGTTGTCGTCACGTAACGGTGTTCGCTGTTACGTGACGACAGGCCACCGGGGGGCGGAGTCTGCAGCCTGCCGGCTTTTGCGCACGTCAGCGTCGGGCCATCAAAGACGAAAGGAAGGGAGGCAAAGAAGTTTCTTTTAAAGAAACGACCTTGTGCTATTACTTTTTGGAGAAGTGCTGTAAACCTCTCACTACAGTAGTCACAAAGATGGGAAACCGAGTCGCCCGTGAGGACTACGAATGGGTTTATACGGACCAGCCGCATGCTGACAGGAGAAAAGCGATTTTGGGTGAGCTAGCTTATCCGTTAGCAAATTGCGCATAAATCCATAGTTAACAAAGGTATAACCAAGTTTGGCTTTTGACGACTAACTTTCGTTAAACCGTCTAATTGCACACCCCGACACCATAAAGGCTTAGTTTTTTGAGTAGTTTTAAGCAACGGTAAGTTGCTAATTAGTTTCAAGCTAACGGTTCCTTATGCACCCGTATATGTTAGCTATCAGGCCAACTTTGCTCAATATTTAACCCACAGTGAGAACCACTATCGTTCAGTTACACAATTTGACATGGACACGCGCTCGCGCACACAAGGAAGTTCCAGCTATTTAGGCCATTCGACCCAACTAATATTATGTGAGGCTAGCAAATGGGGAGTTCTCGCAGTGGTTATGTGCCACTCCCTAAGTTTCTCTTGGGAAAACTGCAGTAACGGTTTGACACATAACCGGTGCTCTCGGTGCCTGTCAGGAGTGGTTTGTTGACTTTGGGGGCAGATTTTAAGCGTTAAACGCACATATTATATCACATTCTCGCCCCACACTTGGTATAGTTAAAGCATTGCAAACAAAAAAGGAAAAGTATTGCAATTTGACAATAGCCAGTATAAAAACTACAGTATGCTCCGTACGTATTGGGTTTTTTTTTTTTTTTAAAGTTTGTTCTGGTTTTTAGTTTAAGTGGTATAGCTAATTTCCAAGGACTCTTTTTTTTTTTTTTTTTTTTGTTTCAGAGTTCAAACCCAAAGATAATGAATTATCGTGACATGAAACTGAAAGACGTACATAAACTTTTTTGCATTTTCGCTCGAAAACTAAATAATCAGAACCATGATGTCTCTCTCTCTACATATATGATTCACATTAGTAACTATAGGCAGCTGACTCACATTGAATGCTGCTTTTCTTCTTTCAAACACACAAAGCGTTCATTGTGTCAAAGTGCCTTTTTCTCTGAATCAGGTGGTCTGCTTTAGCCACTGGACCAAGAGGACAGTGATCAGTGTTTCTTTTGCATTTCTAGTGTCTTTTTCACTGAGGAGAGTCACACTTTCACACAGAGATTTCACAATACTTTAAGTTCACTGAGTTTTTTTTCCTTACAGCATTTTAAGTTGTTTTTATGACTGAGAACCTTCACAGACAAGTTGTTTTTATGTCACATATTGCAAGGTCTTTGCGATTATATACCTCCAAACTTTGTGAATTGTGCCCCTACTAAATATTGGCTACTTGGTCCAATGTAGTTTGTATGTCCATACATATTTGCTTGTAAAGAGCTTAACTGTATGTGGTCTCAGGTCCCTCCCTCTGAGAGCCATCTTGCTCTAGTAGTGGAGGCAGCATGGTGTGACACAGGATGTGTTGAGACACATCTCTCTGCTGTAAGGTCCCACGTTTTGTGCAAATATATGTAGCCTGGAGGCCCTGTGAGTTTGCTCTTTTAACCTGAGTGAATCTGAAATGAGTCAACAGCTTATACTTACGTGGCTTGAGCTGGCTTTCGTCTTGTTTTGACTGAGGTTGTTAAAGGTTTGAGTCATTCAAATTTTTAATCCATTTTATTTCTATTGCACCTTTCATTGCACGTCAGTGGAGTTCAGTCAGATTAAGTTGTGGACTTAATCCATTGCAGCACATTGAGTTTTAGTTTAAGTATTAGTTTCAGTGTTAGTTTTAGTCTTTTCAAGTATTTCTGTGTTGTAGGTCATATGCTGAACGTTGGCTTTCAGTCTTGTAGGCTCTAGTAAACTCAATAAACTTGTCCATCAAAGCGCCATCAGGCAAGGTGTAGTAACATACTTTAGCAGACTAAAGCTAAGGAGATCTCTTTGATTATGTTTATTTTCACAAAATAAATTCAGTTTGTGTCCCCCCCCCCCCCAGGCATAGTTCTAATTATGTACAATAACCTTTCAAAGGGTATTTTTCCATAAGTCTTGGGGTTTATAACTAGTCTGTTTGTCTTTACATGTTAAACTGGATCTTTTGGATTTTTGAAATGCATCTGTCATGTAGGTACAAATGTATCATGATTATAAAACATGACTACCAGGGGAGAGAAAATTTTAGACTTACTGTATGCTAACGTCAAGGATGCATACAGCTCCTCCTCCCTCCCCCCACTTGGTAGGTCAGATCATAACCTGATTCACCTCACCCCCCGCTATGTGCCAATTGTGAGGAGGGAACCTGTGACCACCAGGACTGTTAGGAGGTGGTCAGAGGAGGCCTTAGCAGAACTACAGGGCTGTTTCAAGTTGACCAACTGGGAAACACTCTGTGAGCCTCACGCCGAGGACATCAATGGGCTTACTGAGTGTATCACAGGTAGGGCTGCCACGATTAGTCGACTAGTCACGATTATGTCGACTATTAAAATCGTCGACGACTAATTTAATAGTCGACGCATCGTTTGAAGCTTTATAAGATCACAAAGGACGCAGGAATGAGTAGTAGGATTTAAGAGTGTAATAACGGACTGAAACAGAAGATGGCAGCACTGCATGTACAAGGATGCCAGCTGCCGTTAAACCCCGAAGAAGAAGAAGCTGTGTCCCAGAATTCATAGCGCAGCCCAGCGCAGTTGTCAACAATGGCGGCAGCTAGTTAGTTTTAACTTTACTCTTATTATTCTTTCTGGGTCACAAAATAAACGTTTAACATATTTTCAGGCGAGAATGTAGCTGTGTAAACCTCAAATATCTGCTCAGTTTATCAAGACACCGCATATTTTCAAAAGCGCTCCGACGTTTTCGGAGACGTCTGTTACCCACTAGCTCGTTAGCGAGCCGGGGGCAAGGCTAACTAGAGCCGTGAGAACACCGGACTCCCGGCAAATCGTTTTCAAACCCACCGCCGTCTTTCGCTAGTCAGGTTAAACATATATATAAGTCACTTAGATAACTTAAATGTTATTGTTTGGCTTTCTTTAGTATTTTATTTGTTCCTGAGTAAATCGGTTTGGCTGAGATTAAAGTTATAGTTTTTGCACAGCTAAAACTGTCAAGCAGACAGCTGATTATCAGAAGTGTGAGACGCTGGAGAATATACTCCGGTGTCCTGTTATATTTTAGAAAGCAAGGAGTTTATTAAACTTCACCGAAACAATCTGCAAATTTCATTAAAAATTAATAAACTACCATCTTGTCTTTATTTTTAGTTAGCACAAACACTTCAAGCTGTAAGCTAATGATAGTTATATAAGAGCAGATGCTGCTGGTGCAATAAGCTGTACGCTGTACGTCCAATGGATGATGATCTGATTAGTCGACTAATCGCAAAAATAATCGGTGACTAGTCGACTATCAAAATAATCGTTTGTGGCAGCCCTAATCACAGGCTACATAACTTTCTGCACCGACTCCATTGTTCCAGCTCAGACTGTTCATTGTTACCCAAATAACAAGCCGTGGGTGACTAAGAACATCAAAGCCCTCCTCAACAAGAAGAAGAGGGCTTTCAGAGGGGGCAACAAAGAGGAAGTGAGGAAGATCCAGGTGTTACTAAAGGACAAGATCAGAGAGGCTAAGGACAATTACAGGAGGAAGCTGGAGTGGAAACTCCAGCAGAACAGCATGAGAGAGGTGTGGAGGGGCATGAAGACCATCACTGGATTCAGGCCAACCAACAGCAGGGGAGCTGAGGGAGGTGAGAATAGAGCCGACGAGTTGAAACTGAGTCTGAGTCTGCAGAGGGTCCCGGTGATGTGGAAGACATCATGCCTCGTCCCTGTACCAAAGACGCCACGTCCCAGTGGCCCCCAGGATTACAGGCCCGTGGCACTGACCTCCCACATCATGAAGACCCTGGAAAGGCTCATCCTGGACCAGCTGCGACCCATAGTAAGACCACATCTGGATCCCCTTCAGTTCGCTTATCAGCCTCGTCTCGGAACTGAGGACGCCATCATCTACCTGCTCAATCGTGTCTACACCCATCTGGACCAGCCGGCGAGCACTGTGAGGGTCATGTTTTTTGACTTTTCCAGTGCTTTCAACACCATCAGGCCGACCCTCCTGGGTGATAAGTTAGCAGCGATGCAGGTGGATGCTTCTCTGGTGTCCTGGATTGTTGATTACCTGACAGGAAGACCACAATATGTACGTCTCCCACAGTGTGTGTCTGACAAGGTGATTAGCAACACAGGGGCACCACAGGGGACTGTCCTCTCCCCCTTCCTCTTCACCCTCTACACCACAGACTTCAGCCACTGCACAGAGACCTCCATCTTCAGAAGTTTTCTGATGACTCTGCGGTGGTTGGATGCATCAGCAGGGATGATGAGACAGAGTACCGGGCTGTGGTCAACTCCTTTGTCACGTGTGTGAGCAGAATCATCTGCAGCTCAACGTGGCAAAGACCAAGGAACTGATCGTGGACTTCAGGAAGACCAGGAAACACTTGACCCCTGTTTCAATCCAGGGGGTCAGTGTGGACATTGTGGAGGACTATAAATACCTTGGAGTTCACATTGACAATAAACTGGACTGGGCTAAAAACACCACAGCACTTTACAGGAAGGGCCAGAGTCGTCTCTATTTTTTGAGGCGATTGAGGTCCTTCAACATCTGCCAGAAAATGCTGAGGATTTTCTATGAGTCTGTGGTGGCCAGTGCGATCCTGTATGCTGTTGCATGCTGGGGGAGCAGGCTGAGGGTCGCAGATGCCAACAGACTTAATAAACTAATCCGTAAGGCCAGCAATGTTGTGGGGATGGAGCTGGACACCCTCAAGGTGGTGTCGGAGAGGCGGATGCTGTCCAAGATAAAGACAATGTTGGATAACACCTCCCACCCACTCCATGACATGTTGGTCAGTCACAGGAGCTCGTTCAGTGAGAGACTGAGATTACCGAAAAGCACCACTGAACGACACAGGAAATCATTCCTGCCTGTGGCTCCCTGTACAACGCATCCACTTAACACACTGTTTGCTGCTACAGCTACACATGTTTCTTTTCCAAATATTTATTTATGAGTGACTTATGTATGCATGTATATATATGTATATATTGTACTATTCTTAGTTAGTGTATTGTCTGTCTTGTCTTAATGTTGGTTTATAATGGAGTACTGTAACAAAAAATAATTTCCCCCAGGGATCAATAAAGTATTCTGATTCTGATATTAGCTTTGTGGTGTTGGGGTCAAAGGTTTTATGAAAGGACAGGAAGATACAGAGAGAATCGACACCCAGGTCACTAATTAAGTGGTGGGGGTTGTTGCTGTTTTAACATTGCCTTGACCAAATTTGGTTTTGTAATCTATGCTTTTTTTTTTTCTTTTTTTTTATGGAAAAAATGTGATGCTTTAATGTAAATGAAACATGTTTAATCACATGAACCTGTGGAAAAGGCTTGAGCGAAACACTGTCTTCAGCAAGTCTCTTAAAGTGTCCTGAAGTGTTTATTATTCTTGAGTCAGCCATTAAAATAAGATCGAAATACTATTTATGGCAGCAGTTTTAAATGACTGATTAGCAAAATGCAGTAGTGTTTTTCAAATTTAACAAGGATACATGTGTTCCAAATTCATAAATAGTCTTAATTCAAGGATATCATTGTCTACAACTTTGTATGAAGAGTGTAACGTTTAATTAGGAGCGCAGCTTTACCTCGTGAGGTTGCGATTGTCTTCTTTTCAGCATTTGAATGTTGACTGAACTGACTTTGAGTCTCCTGTGTTTATCTTGCAGCCAAATATCCAAAAATCAAAACGCTGATGGGTCCTGACCCGAGGTTGAAGTGGATCGTGTGCATGATGGTGGTGATACAGTTTGTAGCTTTCTACCTGGTCAAGGACTTGGACTGGAAATGGGTTCTGTTTTGGACTTATGCATTTGGCAGTTGCATCAACCACTCAATGACCCTTGCTATTCACGAGATCTCCCACAATACAGCATTTGGAAATAACAAAGCCATGTGGAACCGCTACTTTGCCATCTTTGCCAACCTGCCGATCGGCCTGCCCTACTCTGCGTCTTTCAAACGCTATCACCTGGATCATCATCGCTACCTGGGTGGAGATGGGATTGATGTAGATATCCCCACTGATTTTGAAGGCTGGTTTTTCTGCACTCGCTTTCGCAAGTTTATCTGGATTATTCTGCAGCCACTTTTCTATGCTATACGGCCCCTTTGCATTAACCCTAAACCCATCACTCAGCTTGAGATGACCAATGTGGCTTTCCAGGTCACCTTCAATGTTCTGCTCTACTGGCTGTGGGGGGCTAAGCCTGTGGTCTACATGTTGGCTGGCTCCATGCTGGGAATGGGCTTGCATCCAATTTCTGGCCACTTCATAGCTGAGCACTACATGTTCCTGAAGGGTCACGAGACCTACTCTTATTACGGCTCTCTCAATCTGCTCACCTTCAATGTGGGTTACCACAATGAGCACCATGACTTCCCCAGCATCCCAGGACGCAGGCTGCCCATGGTGAGTAAAGTTCAGAGACAGTGCAGGTTGTTACCCACACATCCTGACCACTGGAGTTAGTTCCCTGCTAATGTCACATTGTTGTGTACACATGCAAAGTCAACAGATGGTTTAGGCAGTCGTTCTGAGAGAGAAACTGCAATGGTTAAAAACATTCTTCAGCCGAGAACTAGATTTGTCGCATAAAACCTGCCTAATAGAACAGTAAAGCTGTACTCCATGATTTGATTTGGTTCAATATTAAAATTATACAGAATATTGTGATTGAATGTACTCAGGAGAACAATAAAGGATCCCTGCCCCTCTGTAACCTGAGATATGAAAGAAACTGAAATCAGCATTGAAAATCCTAAAGGAACATGAAGTTATCTGTGAGCAGCAGGCTTTCACAGGAGTTTGATTTCACCACCACCAGTGTAATTTGTGCAGAAACAGTAAAATCATTATGTCTCAAGCATGAAAGAAAATTGTATAGTGAGTAAATGGAGAAAGTTGTGATGTGTCCATTTCTTGTGTTTTGTTTTCAGGTAAAGGAAATTGCTGCAGAGTATTACGCTGACCTGCCTCAGTACACATCTTGGGTGAAGGTCCTATATGACTTCATCATGGACGATACCATAAGCCCATATTCACGAATCAAGAGAAAGCTGAAGGGAGAGGTCAAACAGGAGTAACGCCACTGTGGGAACACTGCTGTGTGTCCGCTGTAAAGGCAGCCTTTCCACTTTGAAAAAATTAACAGCTTCTGCAGATGAGTGCATTCCACATGTGGGCTAAACTGACTAGAGGGATGAGGTGCTGAGTGTGCACAGAACAGGTCCAAAAACGGGTGGTGCTGGGCTTTAATTTGTTGGTGTTGTAGAGCGAGGACAAATATAGGACTGGCTGCACAGAGACCTGATATCTGAACAGCTATGAATCGGTTCAGATATCCGAAAAAGTAAAGCTTCATTCATACTTTTCCTGAGTGCTTCTCAAAGTCAGGTGGTGGGGGCCCTGGAGCCTGTGTGCGGATACTGGGGGTAGGGTAACTCCGGGGCGGGCTGCCAGTCCACCCAGGGCTAACACAATGCAGCACTTCTCTCTGACACACCCTTGCTGTTACAAAGAGGCTTCATTCAGACTGGACTTCCTTTTTAACGGAGTGATCTCTGCAACTTCCATGTCTGCGTCCTGTCCCGCTAGTCGAACTGTTAGAGTATGAGGTCTTTGTGCAGCCAGCCCCACAGATTCCTCTGCTGAAGTAAAGCATCACAGCTGGCTGTGCAAAGCAGCTGGATCCAACCAGATGTTTTCTTCCACTTTAGAGCTCAAACACAGTGTATTTAAATGTAACTTCCTTCCATATAAATTGAATTTCTTGTGAGTGATGCATCTATGCACATTTAAAGCCAACATAAAAGCGAAATTTAGATGTTCACACTTTGTGGCCTGTAATGGCTCCCGGCCCATCCTCAACAAGATCCAACCTGTGACTGAAAATGTCTGAGCTTGTGACATGCATATGTAACTGATCACCAGAGCTTTGTTTTCCATGATTGTGATCTTAACTCAGTTGATTGCTTCTTGAGCAAGACTTTAAAAGATGAAAGTGTTAAAACAATTAGCTTTACTTTATGTTTTAAGCCTGCACATTTACTTATGTTGAACTGAATGAGGTGGACAGTACTGAGGCGACTGTGGTGCTGTTATGATTTCACTGTGGGACATCTCTGGATGTAAAACGCAGAGGAGTGCACTCACTGTTTTGTGCTGTGTGCTTGGAGCAGGCCTGTCACTTCTGTACTGTGCTGTATGTTTCACACTGTTTGCTTCCTCCTTAAAGAGACCAGCGTCACATTAAACTCTGGAAAACAAACGTCTTGGTCCTTCGTGTCCTCTCTGTGTGTCAGGTGGCTGCTCATTTTAGCCAGTGATAAACTTGAAGAAAGAAATCCATTGTCTGATTTTACAGCTTATGGAAGCAAAGTAAGAGAATGCACCTTGAACACTTATATGTATATAAATATAGAAATGGAAAAGAGTGAAAACTAAAAAATGATCCCCACGCCAGTTAGTAAAGCATTTGGTAGTTTTGGCACTTTAGACACCTCCAAGTTTCCATTTAGAAATATACTTTCATGTGGGGCGCCGGTTTGGCTCACTGGGATGGGGAGGCGGCTGGCCGGCATGGGTTTTTGTTCCGCCCAATCTCTACTGTCCTGTCACTCTTCACTGCATATATTGAGGGTGTCTGGAAAAGGGCCAAAAGTAAATCTTTAAAAAAGAAATGACTTTGATGTGGGAAGAGGACTTTGGAGCACTAAACTACAGGCCAGTTGTTTCTCTTTGGTTCAGGGCTGGCTTGATATCGCCTGTGAGACCGTTGCAGTGCCTGTCCCTCTCCTCCCACTGACAGCAGTCTCAATACAAATTCCTGAGCTGACACTTTCCCTTCAGTCAGCGCTGTTGCTTGAGCACCTCTTGCTGCACTTCCTTTGCAGCCTTCATCAGCATGCTTTGATAAAGCACTCAGACGAGCCAGCCTCCTCAGCAGCGACCTTCTGACATCGTCTTCCATGTGAATCTGGTGCTCGGTGTAATTCAAAATGAATGTATTAACCTTTTGAGTTGAGGAACCCCTTAGTGTGGGTGTCCTGGGCTGGCACGTTCAGCATTAACCTGACACGTTTTACAGTTTTATGTTGAATACAGAATGTTTAAAGGCTTCCCTGTTAAATTCATTTGCAACCCCCCCCCACCTTTTTCTACAATATAATTTATAGCGATGCAGTAGTAAGTACTCCTCTGCCTTGTAGTAATCAGAGCTGTGCTGCTGCGTTTAGTCGGCACCCACGCTGTTGCATTTTTAAGCCTCTCAGCTCGTTTTTCAAAGACAAAGCAGCGGCTCGTAGAGTCGGTGTGCTCCAGCTGAAAGAACACGTGCAAGTCGCGTCTGTCAAACTTTAATAGAAAAGTATTATACCTGTATATACACTACAATATTATTCAATCACTTGTGAGTGGGGCTGATGTTTTCTTGGTCTGGCAGTCATCTGAGGGACTCTCTCAGCTGCTCATATATCCTCTGGTCCTACACAAGGAACACACACACACACACAGTCAGTGCACGTTTGTGGTTTTCACACAGAAACAAAAGTTGAACAGCTCGTCTCCGTTTCTCTGTCACTCACTCAGTCCACACTTATTTTAAACAGTTACCTGAGTAATGATCACATTGACATTCGGTTTGTAGGTTAGTACTGCAGAGTTTTTTGGCATGCAGTGTTTAGCGTGACGAGTCAGACCGGTTCAGGTAGGTTGCGGGACTGTGACTGAGGCCAGTTCAGTCTGCTGTGACAAACACTTCTTATCAGCAGCATGTGGAATGCTGCCAGAGTAATGGACTCTGGCAGCATGAGTTATGGGGAGAGAGAGGAGCGCTGGCAGTCAACTATGAGGTGTGATAAGACTGGCAGCTGCCTCTCCCTGACCTGCTTTTTTTACACACACATTTTATTTCTATCTATCTATATATATATTAGAGGTGGGAATCACCATACATCCCACGATACGATATTATCACAATACTTAACGCACGATACGATATTATTGCAATTTTTTAAAATATTTTGCGATATTCAGATTCTGTACATAAAGGTAAACTTTATCAATATTCATTTTATCTAATATCAAAGTCTCACACTCAGTCTTTCTCTCATCTCAGTCAGTTTTATTGTTGACAAACTGAACGGTTTGTATTACAGTCTAGTCCAACTTAACTGAATGCAACCATCTGGTACAATTACAGCTATTCTGAACTATGCAATTTATGAAAACTATGCAGCCCCTGAAGAATTTGAAAGTAAATTAAAACAAAATATAATTTTACATTAAATAAAAAAGTTTTAAACTTAATTAAAATAAAACATGTCTTAAAGTTAAACACATTTGGACAGTGAAGGAATGTCAGGATTGTTGCTCAGAAAAGGATCAACATGCTCTGAAGTCAGAGCACAAAAACTTTTTTTGTAACAAAATATCGATTTCTGCTGTCCCTGTATCGATACAAAATATCACGATACTACACAGTACGTACCTACATACAGGCAAATTTCATATAAATAAAAATCACAGGCCACATGGTGTTGTTGATATGTATTGACTCTAAGACCTAATCACTTAAAAAACATATATCATGGTATGTTAACCTTTTTTCACCACTGTACTTGCAGGACACGTCTGAGAATTTGGATCCATCTAGATCCTGATTGAAAATACATTCCCAAAATGTGACCATGCTTTATTACCTTTGTGGACACAGACGGTCGGACCTTCCCGAAGGCATCCTCAAAGTTGTCCTTGCTCACTCTGATGTCAGCAGCAGAGCCAGACGAATGTGTGTGGCCTGTGTGGAGCGTAGAGGCGAACAGAATGGACATGCATGAGTGTAATTAGCTAGTTTCAGTGCAACTGTGAATCGTGTTTTACTTTTTGATAGCACAACAATCGTTAGCTGTACTAAAGAGGAAACAGAAATCAATAGAAAGAAGAGGGAATACAGGTGCTATGATTGTTTCTTCTTTACGTTTATAAATCACTAAAAATAATCTTCAGTGAAAACCCAGGTAGGTCTCGGTTCCACCTCGTAGGCCAGCTTATTGTTGTTATTTGAGTTGGAATATGAAAGTTTGATATACTGCATACAGTGTTCTCTTGTATATGTTATTGTAGGGTCAATATTAAAGCGCTTTGAGGCGACTGTTGCTGTGATTTGGTGTAATATTAACAAAACTGAACTGAATTAAACTGAGTCCATGCACTAACTAGACCGTAACGTGCTAAAGTAAAGTGAAACCATGGGAATGTGTTTGGTGACTACCTGCAGACCCACAGGAGGACTACAGCTGTGGAGCTAAACACTGTGCAGGCATGCAGAGGACGAGTTCAGTTACCAGGAGATGCAGCCGAGGAAGGCTGGGACTTCAGGTAGGTCCTCAGGGCATTAAGAGACGCCTCCCTCACCAATGCAGTCAGGTCAGCTCCACTACGTCAAAACACACACACACCTTTAGTGTGGATCAGATTTCACTCTTTTCAGTGCTGTTTATGTGTCAGTGCAGTTTGAACACTGCAAGCTAGAACAGAAGGCTTTGCAGCCACACTGCTGCTCCACGGCTCAAACCTACCTGAAGCCATCGCAGCGCTTATCTCGTGCAATCTCTTCAAGGCTGACATCCTGCTCCAGCTGAGGTCTGGTCCCCCCCTAAACATGGAGCAGTGAAGTTGATCAACAGCTTTTCTATAATGTCCTTAATCAGCAGTATGTGGCAGGATATTTTCAGTGTCAGCTAGATTTTAAAATACAGTCATCAGTGCACCAACATAACTGTTTAATGTGTTTGTTTCCCCTTTGTTCTCTATTTGATAGTATACAATATATAATGCACACTTTTTCATTTCATCTGAATAGAAACGGTCCATTTCCTACTTTAGTGATTGTATGCAGGATGGTATGGCGGTCTGCTGGTGGTGGCAGACCCACATACAAGGTTTTATCCAGACGGCCTGGTCTCAGTACAGCAGGGTCGATGATATCTGGTGATAAAACAGAACATTGTAACAGTAAAAACCTGCCATTTCAAATCATTTAAAGAAGAATGTGCTCAAAGTATTCTTTTTAACCTAAATCCGCTTCCTGTTCCATGCATCTAACTTCCCAAATTCTACAAACACTTTAACTTTGTCATCAGTAAATGTCCTCAGCAAAACCCATTTTCAGTCTCCAGTTACTCTATATGAGCAAAAGTCCTCGGCCACACCTGTTACTCTTTGGATTTAGTAGTTTTCAGTCCCATTGTGTAGAGTCCAGTCATGCAGCTGCCTTTACAAGCCTTTGTGAAAGAATGGGTTATTCTCAATGAAATAAGGTGGCACTGTAATACTGTAAGATTTTCTCTCTCCTCGATATTCCACATTCAGCTGACATCTAGTGGAAGCAACAGCATTGCTTAAACATACTGAAAAACAGAAGCAACTCAAAGTGGTGGACACGTACGGCGGTGCACAGCGCTCTGCCGAGCTCCTTTAGTTTAAACATCAACACACAAACAGTGAACCAGGAGCTTCACAGCCTGGGTTTCCATGGCCAAGCAGCTCCTTGAGGCGTGCTGTTATGGTAATACGTCTCCATACCTGGTCTGTTAGTGGCAGCCATGATGAAGACCTGCCGTCGACTCTCCAAGCCGTCCATCTCTGTAAGCAGCTGGTTGACGACCCGCACACTGGCTCCTGACTGAACACAAACAAAGACAGTTCACGCCTGCTGTGGGGGGGCGGTTGTTTTTTTAGATTTTCTCCCCCTTTCTCTTCCTGCCTCTCAGTGCTGGCATTGGCATGTTGCACATTGTGAGATTATTCTGTTATTATATGTTATCTTATATATGTAGTTAAAGTAGTTGAATTATGATAACAGCTGTAGGTCATATATTATCCTTTAGTTTAGATGGTGTGCTGTGTATGTAGTCTAGTTCTCATTATACTTTTGAGTTAACAGAACATATTCACTAGGGGTGCAACGATATTCGTATCGATATTGAACCGTTCGATACAGTGCTTTCGGTTCGGTACGCATATGTATCGAACAATACAACATTTGTAATTTATTTTATCAACTTTCCTTCTGACGATGCTGTCTGTGTTGAGCGCTCAGTGAATCTGCGTTCGACTACTCCGCCTAGGCTCGACAGTGCAGCCTAGGCGGAGTAGTCGAACGCAGATTCACTGAGCGCTCAACACAGACAGCATAGTCAGAAGGAAGAGCGCAGGGCAAGCTAGCGAGACAGAAGTTAAGCTCTCCTTGCAACATGGACCTCCCCCACCCTCATTCAGATCTGGCGTTTGGAATTATTTTGGTTTTCATGTGACGTATGACCCTGAAGGTAAGCGAGTCATGGACTAAAGTAAAACAGTATGTTGGATGTGCCATGCAATGCTCAATTACATGGGTGGGAACTAGTGTGTTAGCGCAGTTAGCTCGTTAACGTGTTGGCCGTCTAGCCCCATGCACGGGGCGATCGGCGGTAGCTCGTTAACGGAGATTTGCCGTGTTGTGGCGTTAAGGTCATTTCAACGAGATTAACCTGAAAGCACTAGTGGGAACACAACGAATATGACTGCACATTTACACCGACATCATCCTAGTGCAAAGACAAAAACAACAAGCATGCTACTAACTTTAGCCGAGTCATTTAGACAGCTGTTAGCACATGATTCTCCTTATGCTGCTGAGAATATAGCCCAGAAGAAGCGGATAGTATAGCTTTTATTTTGGAAAGAGCCATTTCTCTGTAATAAACTCTCTTTTCCAAAGATGAGTGATTCCTCAATCAGATACAGGGCTTGCAATATCGCTAGCCCAACGTCCCGGAGCTAGCGATTTTTTCAGTCGGGCTACCAAAATCGATCTCTGCCCTGCCCGTCGGGCTATTGTAGGAAAAATATATGTCAATGCTTTTGCATTCTTTCAGAAATGTAGCTGGGTAATTATGTCATTGGCATCGGTGAGCCACTGTCAATATGTGACATATTGAAATCGCGTTTGAATTTGCGCTTGTTTTTTTGCTTTCACTTTGCAATCGTGCGAACTGTGTATAGAGAGCGACAGCACTGATCTGTGAGTGATGATAATTTGTGCACCAATTCCTCTGACATCGTCTTATTAATCGTTAGCTTACTATGCAAACATGACAAGTGAAATCTCCCGCAGCTTAAACATGTGAGAGGTTGATCGCGCAGAGAATCGCTGAGCTTATGTGAGTGAGCGTGTAAAAGCATTTCAGTTCTGCTGAGCCAAATAAGACAGGTCAGGGTGAAGAAGTGACAGCCAAAGAAAAGCTCACCACAAAACGGAGAAGTTATGACAAATCAGACTATGAGGCAAAAAGAAAGTGCAGCTTTATGGTTTCATGGACAAAAGAATTTCTGTGGCTGCAATATGATGAGCTAAATAACCAGGGCTGCACATAAGTGGTCCGCAGGTGCGCATTCGCTGTCAAAATAAAAAACACGCACAAGGGTTAGGGTTAAATTTAAAAACTGTACTTTTGAGTTAAAATATATATTTATAATTTTAATAAATGACAAATTAAAAAGGCATGAACATTTTTTTGTATCGAAAAAATATCGAACCGTGACACCAAAGTATCGAACCGAACCGAACCGTGAATTTTGTGTATCGTTGCACCCCTAATATTCACTTATTAGTTCATTAGATAAGTGTGCATCACTCTGTATCCTTGATCTGCTGGGAATGTGTTACACTGTTTTCTTGACATGCTTTATTGTTGAATCATAAAAAGAAGGTTGTAAGCAGGAGACTCTGTGTATAAGACAGGGGAGATGGACCACATTCCAGACCCCCACCTTACAGAGAGCAGAAAGACAGGGAGCCGAGGTCATAACTTAGGCGCCGTATGAGAGAAAGAATGTGAATGTTTGGGCTTTTACGACTAGGTGGGGGCCACTAGCGGCTATAAGAAGCTTAGTAGCCCGTCACCAGTTTGAGACTTGCGGTGACCCTCTTCAGGCATGTCTCCCCATCATGATGGTCCTTATGCTCTTAAGTGTTGAATTGTATGGAAATAAAGTATTGTTGATTGAGCATAAATACACCGAGTACTGTCCTTCCTTCAGCCCAAAGATTCAAAGAATTGGGAGATTTCAACAACATGCACATGTGAATAATAACAGAAATTCATAGATAAATACATAAAAGGGAAGATGAGCCCACAGAGGTATTAAAAACGAAGTGCTTGTCCTGCTTGGTGCAGCGTTTGATACTGTCAACCACGGTATGTTACTACAGAGAGACACACTGGCTGTGAAAGGAAATGGCCTGCATTGGTTTGAATAACATCTGACAGATATGTAAATGGGGAGTCTTCTTAACCACAAGTCATGGAGTTCCACAGGGCTTTGTGTGTCTAATGGGAACATACAGTTTAAATGAAATCACACTTTCCTGACATGCTAACATTATGATCTTACCTCGTGGCCTGAGCGACGTGGACACAGTGCGTCGATCTCGTCAAAGAAGATCACACAAGGAGCAGAGTTGCGTCCTCTTTGGAAGACCTGTCTGACAGCCCGCTCGCTCTCTCCCACATACTGCAAACACAGAGCACAAGTCAGCTCTGAGGTCGACACAGACGGTCGACTTTTATTCAGCACACTTATAAAGAAATCAACAGAAATGAGAATCCAGATATGCAGATAATATGCAGGCATGTGTGGCTGGTGGTTCGGGACAAACCCTCAGAGGCATGTTTCTTGGCTCTGCTACGACTCTCCAAAACAATGCAGCAATGCACAGGCTGAGGCCAGCACAGCAGCATGCTCTCCAGCTCAGTGACTTACCATGTTGAGCAGCTCTGGTCCTTTGACAGAGATGAAGTTGAGGCCTGACTCGTTGGCTACGGCCTGCCAGGAAAGAGAATAGAAGCATTCAGTGAGGCACGCTGAGAAAATGAGCAGCATGACAGAGCCAAGTTAGCCATAGGCCTTATGCTAAGTTAAGTGTGTTTGTCCAGTCTCCACAGAGACGTGTGACTGATACTGACAGTGACCCTACTTCATCCTCAGAAAGAGACCGAATGTCCTGATTTACTTCATATTAAAGTTACATATAAAATAAATAAATGATAATCGATTTGGTTTGAACATGTTTAAAATTCATCACTCAGATTTTCATAACTATGCTGTGCTATGAAAACAGATGATGCTCGTGTATGTGTCGGTGGGCGGGACAACCTTGGCCAGCAGGGTTTTTCCACATCCTGGAGGTCCAGCCAGCAGCACCCCAGACGGAGCGCTCAGCCCCAGAGCTCTGAACTGCTCTGGAGAACGCACTGGAGCCTGCAGGGCACACACGGCTGTGTTATCTGTGCTAACACTGATCAGAGACGAGTGAGGCTGAACCAGCTCAAACACAGGTAACGTGTGAGAGAACAGAGGACAGTAGTATAATAAAAGACAATAAAATAAAAGGGTCATGGCTTATTCTGAAATCCATGTGTTTACCAGTATAGCCATGGTGAGCTCCTCTCGGACATCCTGCAGCGCTCCCACATCTTCCCAGGTGACATCAGGCACTGTGGCAAATCCTTCCCTCTTAGCTGAGGGCTGCACACTAGCCAGAGAGAGCTGGAAATCTGACATGAGAATGGACAAGCCAGCCAGCTTCTCCTCTGATAGGGTCTCTGTGCTCTTCAGCAGGCACAGCACGCTCCACAGCTCCCCCTGCTGGACGCAGCACATAACACGTCAGGGCAACGCAGAGGCAGGAAATCCCGTCGAGTCGTTTTGCATTCAAATGCAGCACAACAGAGTGAGTGTGGCATCTCCACAAAAACAGGGCAGCGACGCGTACACGTGCTGTGGTTGAAGCAGCACCAACATATTTAACAGCCTGCCACACTGAAGGTGTGTCTGCTGTGTGATATGAGCCATACAGATCTGTGTGCGCCGCTCGCCTCAGTTTGGCTCTAATCTATGTCAAGTTCAAACTTCTTAAGTGAGTATTTCTGTAAAACATGCAAAGATCTGTGTTCGTGCTCTGAGAACAGCAGTTCTGTTAGCCCGAGTCATCCAAACATGAGCAGTAACGACAGCTTTAACAGCACCTGCAGGCATCTCTCACTCTGATCTCATATACTAACACTGACAAGAGCTCATAAGAAAAACAAATAAGCAGCAAGTCTGTAGTCCTCATTATTTAAGAACGATCATCGTGCTGAGTAACGTTTGAGACCGTCCCGGAGCTCCTCGTACCTGCTGATGATTCTGTCCCGGCTCCTCCTGAGGCACGGGGTTGGCGTCGGTCGCTTGTTGTTGTTCTGACGTGACGTCTGTCAAAGCTAACGGTTCTTTAGCAGATGTCTGGCTTTGGCTGTGCGGAGGCCCCCTCGTTTCCAGCAGCACCCTGTTTACAGCACTCATGGCAGCTTCGCGGCACAAAGCCATGAGGTCAGCACCCACGTAGCCTGGGGTGAGTCGGGCCAGCTGCTGGTAATCAAAGTCCTCTGGCAGCTTCAGCTTTCGACATAACGTCCTCAAGATCCTGGGAGAGTAACAAACACGTTCAAACTGTGTACTCGTGAGCCGAGCGAGAGACTGCTGTGGTAAATACCCAAAAGTGTCAACAATCCCTGCTCCACAAACGGGCACGGTGCTGATCGTCCACCTGCCCAACACTTTGCTTTAGGTCTCAGCATCCTCTGAGCATCTCATCGCCATCTGTGATGGACATGTTATTCAAATCACGACCCCTTCCTTCAGTATCACCTCATCTTTCTGCCACAGAACTGGAGTTCGTGGTGTGATTCAGTTCTGCTCTGCTTTCCACAGAGGTCGCACGTATGCTTCCCTGTTTTTTCAGGACGATACAGGTCAGCATACGCAGCGTATTAAGGAAACCTTGCTTCACATTCCTGCTCTGTTGTTAGCTAATATCGATCAGGCTGCCTGTGATGTGCTCACGTCACTGTTAGATCCCTGACACTGCCTCTGTCACCTCTATTTTCTTTTACTTGGAACCCAAAGTGACCCAAGTGTTTCCCAATAACAGAGAGAACCTCGAGTAGGGAAGGTGCTGTTCCTTTAATTTCTCACCCATTCCCGCCCTGATGGCCTTTGGCTACCAGTCAAGAAAGTACAAAAGGTAAACGTGAAATGTTGACACGAAGCACAACTGAAACACCAATTTGTCCGTCTAGTTGTGTGTAGCTGACCTGAGACGTGCCGCTTCATCTGGGATACCCATGCAGATCTCTCTGTCGAAGCGGCCGGCTCTGCGGAGGGCGGGGTCCAGGGAGTCTGGTCTGTTGGTGGCACCGACGACCAGGAGCTGAGCCGGAACTGCCAGACTATTCAGATCTGTCAGGCAGAGTGCAAAAAAACGTGACGCCGCTGGCGAAAGCCGAGGTGTGGTGTTAATGAACACGAGCGTTCCGGTGCGACGAGCCTGATAAGTGCTTATGTTTGTGAGTCTGCTTGTATTTCCACAAGAGAATTGCATGTCATACCATCCATGCAGGTTAGCAGCTGGGCTACAATCCTCCTCTCCATATCTTTAGAGGCCACCTCTCTTTTAGGGGTGATGGCATCTATCTCATCTATGAAGAGGATACACGGAGCTGAACTCTGCAAGGGAGGAAGAGAAACTACATTCGCTTTACATTGTTACAGTCACGCCACAGGTCTCATGCTTATTCATGCACCGCCTTGATCTCTATACAAGTTTTTAACCACATTCAAAGAGGACTTTCTCTGACACCATAACACGTCTGCACCCGTGAGCCTGCAGCTCCATCAAACCATCTAAACTTAGAGCGTTGCTGCGGCTTTGAGGATCAGCTGCGTTCGACTGCCTGTCAATCACCAGCACGCTGCTAAAATAAGGTGCGGGCTCAGGAGCGAGCCGGACACTTCTGGAACGATTGGAAGTAAAAGTGGAAAAAAAGCAGTATTAACCACAGCGAGGTCAAACAGCTCCCTGAGCTTCTGTTCAGACTCCCCGGACACTCCGGACACCAGCTCTGGAGCAGAAACCTTCAACATGGGCAGGTGCATCTCCTGAAACACACAATCACAGCTTATTTAAGTGCACAACACCTTCATGGACGTCACCCATACTCAGACCCTGTTAGAGAAGTAGCAGCACTTTGTTGCCAAAACGTGATGAAACCAGGCTGAAAGGATGCCGAGGTGCATCTCTATATATGAATTGTCCAGCACTCACCCCAGCCACAGCCTGGGCCAGCAGGGTCTTTCCACAACCAGGTGGTCCATGCAGCAGAAAGCCCTTCGGAGGAACCATTCCCAGCTGCTGGTACACCTCTGGGTGTCGCATGTGTATGAGCAGCTTACACACTTCCTGCAGCAATGTTTTTTATAGAAATGAGTGAACACCAGCTGGACAATTTCATGTGCAGTCAACACATTCTTCATTTACGCCGTGCTGTGTTACAGCAATGCACTTTAATCAAAGAAGCTAATGTAGCTACAGACAAGGCAGCAAGGACGACGGTACTAACCACTAACGTCTCTTCATTTCCTCCAACATCTTCAAACTTCAAAGTGGGGTAGTGCAGCTCGGGCGACTTTGCTAAAGAATCATTCATAGAGAAAATGACTGCAAAGAAACAGACGCTGACAACCACTGCAGTGAAGTCTTATACTAACAGACGTATTGGAACTGAAGTGAAACACATACCTTATTTATAGAATTAGAAATAAGGGGTCAAAAATGTTTGCATGCAAGTTTTTCTGCAAGGCTGAAAATGTTGTGGGGGGTGGAGCTGAACCCTTTTAAAGTGGAGCCAGATATCGTCTGAGACGTACCTTAGCTCCCACCCACTGCACGAGGTGCATGCTCAGTGAGGCACGGCGATTACCCATAATGCATCTCTGAACAGCACAGCAAATTATTCCCGCCTGTGGATGCCTCTCTTTACAATCGCTCCATCTAATGCACAGGAAGCACTGCAGTAGCTGTATGATCGCACTGACAAACTACACAAAGCGGTACCTTTCTTGTTGAGCGTGTGTGTCTCTGTGGTTTCAGGACTTCTTTCAGCAGTCTTTCTCCTTTTTTTGGACTTCTTGTGAGACCTGTCCCCCTCCAGAATGGACACGTCAGTCTGTTTGTGACAGGCGAGGAGGCCATGTAACGTGAACACAGGACATAAATACTGATCACAATACCGTCTCTTTTTGCATATGTGTCACAGTTACATGTTTCATGTCATCAAATGTTAATATGACACAACTGTGGACTTCATCTATTAATGGGGAAAAGCTAGCCAAGTCTACCGTGGCCTGTGTGAGGAAGTAATTGCCCCCCTCATGAAACGCTGCGTCCAACCACAGTTCAGCTTCGCCACACGCAGGCTTACTGTCAGACATGCTCAAGAAATCAGCTACATGTTAGGTGATTTCTTATCAAGTCCTTTATTTGAGAAAATGAAGTAAACTAAAAGAGCTAAAAAAAGGAACACGTCATTATGATCTAAAGAACCTGCTGGAAGACAAAACACTGCCGTGTCTGGAAAGGATGGATACCGAGCCGTTTCTAAGGCTGGGACTCCAGAAAACCAGGAAACAAGGGGAAGAAAACTGTGGAGAGCTGAAGGTGAAAACCATTGCTGACCAAAACAACACAAAGACTGGAAGCTTGAGTCACGTTACATATGAGAGCAAACTAACACAGCATTTCATACCAGCAGTCAGACACAGTGGTGCTGCTTCAAGCCTGGATAGTCCATAGATTTGTCTCTCTACCAGAAAATCTTGAAGGAGAATGTCAGGCCATCAGTTTATGACCCGACAAGAGCACTTGGGTTACGCAGCAGGAAAATAACCCAACACACGGCATCAAGTGCACCTCTGACTGGCTCAAAGAAGCAACGAACAAAGTCGGGCCTAAATCTGATTGAGATGCTTTGGCATGGACAGTGCTCCAGTGTGGCTGAACTTGGGTCAAAGTGGGGCAAAGCTTCACCACAGAGATGTGAAAGACTCACTGCCAGTGCTTGATGGCAGTTCTTGCAGCCAAGGGTTAGTTTTAGGGGCAATTACTTTCCCACACATGGCCAGGTAGGTCTGGATAACGTCTTTCCCTCAATGGATGAAACAAACATTTCAAATGTGTAACTCAGGTTATCTTTGATATTAACATTTATTTGGTGATTGAAACCTTCAAGTGGGACAAATATGTAAACAACCGAAGGAAGGTTAGTGATTCTGGCTGCTCCCAGTCTGTAAGTTCCACACCAGTGCCAAATTGCTCTCTGATGGAGTATGAATGTACTTCCATACAGAAAGAAAAAGGTGAAGGAGGCATGTTGTCTAAAGTGCTCAGGTAGAGATAAAAGCACTATAAAAGAAGCAGTGCCGTTCAACAGCTTCTTGTCCGTGACCCATTTTCTCACCACCTTTGATTGCACACTTCACTTTTGAGCCACAGTGACCGTCTCAGTGTCACTATGATATCATGTATGTATTTATCCATTTCCATATCCAAACGGTCTTCACTCCTGTGGAGACCTGTTGCTTCGTCCTTGGACCTCAGACACTATTATTAATTTTTTCCTCGTTTCTTGCCTTGGCCACTGCTTTCTCCGCTTCACTTGGAGGTAAACGCGTTTCCTTCAAGAGGAAAATTGGAGCTAGTGCCCGCGAACTGTATGAGACTGTTTAGAACTAATGGCCTTGTGCAATTCTGATTCACTCACACGTGATGGTGAGAACAAAATAGGCCAGAATCACCTTTCATACATGCAGCAGTGATTTTGCATGCAAACTCATTTTTTGCGCAGGGTAAGAACAATTCCACGTGAATGTGAGTAAATCAGGCCCAACGTCCTTTGGGCAGAGGACAACAAAGAGCGGCAAACACAGCATATCAGCACAGAGTACAATGGCAGAGCTGCCACACCTTGATAAATGGTATCCAAGTAATACTTTTTTACTCCATTTGAGAACTCAAAGCACTTTCTAGTATGATCCTCATTCACATATCTTTTCTATACTTAAGCACTTCAATATAACATTCCCATTTCAGTGAATGCACTGGTGCAACTGAGAATTCAGTGAGGACTAGGGCTGCCACGATTTGTCGACTAGTCACGATTACGTCGACTATCAAAATCGTCGACGACTGATTTAATAGTCGACGCGTCATTTGAAGCTTTGTAAGATCACAAAAGACGCAGGAATAAGTGGCAGGATTTAAGAGTGTAATAACGGACTGAAACAGAAGATGGCAGCATTGCATGTACAAGGATGCCAGCTGCCGTTAAACCCCGAAGAAGAAGAAGCAGCTGTGTCCCAGAATTCATAGCGCGGCCCAGCGCAGTTTCCAACAATGGCGGCAGCTAGTTAGTTTTAATATTACTCTTATTATTCTTTCTGGGTCACAAAATAAGCGTTTAACATATTTTCAGGCGAGAATGTAGCTGTGTAAACCTCAAATATCTGCTCAGTTTATCAGGACACCGCATATTTTCAAAAGCGCTCCGACGTTTTCGGAGACGTCTGTTACCCACTAGCTCGATAGCTAGCCGGGGGCTAGGTCACTAGCGCCGTGAGAACACCGGACTCCCCACAAATCGTTTTCAAACCCACCGCCGTCTTTCGCTACTCAGGTTAAATATATATGAGTCACTTAGATAACTTAAAATGTTATTGTTTGGCTTTTTTTTTTAGTATTTTATTTGTTCCTGAGTAAATCAGTTTGTCTGAGATTAAAGTTATAGTTTTTACACAGCTGAATAAACGTCAAGCAGACAGCTGATCATCAGAAGTGTGAGATGCTCCAGAATATACTCCGGTGTCCTGTTATATTTTAGATAGCAAGGAGTTCATTAAACTTCACCGAAACAATCTGCAAATTTCATTAAAATTTAATAAACTATCATCTTGTCTTTATTTTTAGTTAGCACAGACCTTAAACACTTAAAGCTGTAAGCTAATGATAGTTATATGAGCAGATGCTGCTGGTGCAATAAGCTGTAGTTTTACGTCCAATGGATGATGATCTGATTAGTCGACTAATCGCAAAAATAATCGGTGACTAGTCGACTATCAAAATGATCGTTTGTGGCAGCCCTAGTGAGGACCAAGAACACTTCCAGACTGGGGAGCCGGGGATGAACCCAGTCGGAGCTGGACCTCAGCCTGATTGAAATGCTGTGGCGGGACCTTAAGAGAAATGTGCATAAATGATAGTTTGCTGCCTGCAAACCTCCATGGACCGGGGGTGGCTGTGGCAGAGCAGATCAGCTACTGACTGGAAGGTTGGTGGTTCGATTCCTGGCTTCCCCAGTCTGCATGCCAAATACCTTTGGGCAAAATATTAACCCCAAATTGCTCTCCGATGCGTCCATCGGAGTGTGAATGTGTGTGAATGTTTATTAGTTGCACTTGTGTTTAGAAGTGCTTGAATGTGGCGTGTTGTATAGAGCGCTTTGAGTACTCCGGGAGAGTAAAGCGCTACATAAGAATCAGTCCATTTGCCATGGACTGAAGCGGAGTGGTTCAAAACTCCTCCACAGTGATGTGAGGGACTGAAATCATGCAGAGAAAGCTGACAGGCACAACCAGCACTTTTCTTATTGAAGCCAAACAACTTGCAATACTGACTGTGATGCAATTCCAAGCACCAAAGAGCACAACCACATCACATCTTAATGATTATCACACGACGCTTACTAGGGTTCATCTGTGCAGACATGTTAGTTACAGACATTTACTGGTTGTTTGGTCGGGTCGTCACAAAGGTCGATGATGGTGCTGCTCTTCTCGGGAGCTCTATCAATAAACCAGCCTCCTTTGGAGACCAGGGTCACTGAAGCCGAAGGCGGAGCAGTGGCTGTGCTGCGAGGACTGCTGGTAGCAGCGTTCCCTTTCCGGTACAGAGACGACAGAGAGCTGTTCATTTGGTTTGTGGGCTGTGACAGGGAGAAAAAGGTCATTAGCAAATTAGTGCTAAACCACACACGCACGCACACACACGCACGCGCACACACACACGCGCACACACACACGCGCACACACGCACGCACGCACACGCGCGCACACGCACACACACGCGCTGCCCCAAGAAGTTGATTCTGTTCATCTGGATGTTTTCGTCACTCATCAGGTGACGTCTTCAGTCTCAGCTGAACATTCGCACGGTGACTAACAACGGGCTGTGAGCTCAACTTCTTCATCATTAACATGTAAATCATGACCACTGACCATCGAACTATTGTTTCCTCTGCCTCCATAATGACATCTCAATAAAATCCAGGGTGTTCTGGATGTGGTGTTCAGAGCTGCAGCAGGTTGAGGATCGAAGCCAGAAACTTTGAGATGTTATAGGTGACAGAGTTACAGTCGGTCTTAAAGGTGCACCCTGTTAATGTGTCTTTGGTAAACCATTCAGCCTTGGTGCAGCTTGCGGTCAACAGCATCGTCTTGTTCTAACTGCTTCAGTCTATCCACTTCCTGGGTCTTCTTTCAGGGGCTCATAAGTATTTCTCATGATAGTCTTTCTGGTTGGTGCACCTACGCTTGACAGGATGCATGATACTGTTGTTGTCATTACTAAGGGATGCGAGTGCCTTCCTTTCCTCCATGCAGATGTTGGATGCTGGGCGCTTTGCATTGCTGGGACAAGTTGAAGCTTTTGTCCGCAGCAGCTCTGCTTTGCCTCGGCGTCACAACAAAGTTTTCGCAGCTTTTGCGAGGATGTTTTTCTCCACTTTTTGCTACTCTCATCGAGAAGATCTCTGTCGGATCTCTTTTAATTTTAGCATGTCAAATCTGTCTCACCCGTTCACTGAGCAGCTGGTTCTGGGGCATTTTTGTTGCTGGGAAGCCTTAAATGAAGATTGCATTTGCAGACTTTTAGGAGTAATCCTGCTTTGTCTGCATCTGAATCTCAGGTGCAGCCATCAGTCGTGCTGTTTGCTCGTGCACATGTGCTAGCTTTAGGCAGTCCTTGCTAAAGTCGGTTAAAATTCTGTTCAGAGAAAAGAATCAACTTTTTGGGATTTCCTTACCTGGATGACTGAGCATACACACACACACGCACGCATCACTAATTAGTGCTTACAATGTTCTCATTACTGTCAGAAGCCTCCTCTGAGCTGCTGCTACCACTCTCGTCACTGTAAACACAGATTTAGAGCACATCAATTACACATTTAAAGAGCAGAAGAACAGCAGAGGACACAACAAGCAGAGGGCCTCACCCAGTGTCACGGTGGCTGTGCTTGGCTCTCTTAGCCAGGTGTTTGCTCTCCAGCTCGTTCAGCCCAGAATCCTTAATGACTGCTTCATACACTAGAAAAGCCATACATGTCAAACTGAGTGCACAATCATTAGGCTGTAACAGACACACACAAGCTGCAGAGGTCATCTGGGCTTTTGTCATATCGCTGCACGACAAGACTTCCTGTGATGGAAAACCTGAATGATCCTGCCTGTTTTTCATTAAAAAGGTTCAACATGATCATCCTTAACCAGCCTGCTGCTACAGTGGAATCATTCATCCTTCTTGTTCAATATCAATCGAGATGTGTCCAAACAGCAGAACCACACAGACCGTGCTCTCTTACCTTTCTCTACCTGGATCCTGAACGCCGTCTTGTTTCTTCTGCCATAGTCCATCCTAAAGACACAATAACTTCATGTCACCAGGACCAAAGCGGTGGAAGCACCTAAGGCCGACACGGACTCAGATTTATGTGCATTTTCAATTCTATCCCAGCCGTCCTTCACCTCATGCATGTAAAAGGAATGTAATTAAAAAGTGGTGAAGCTAATTAATATAACGGACTACCAGACACAGGAAAGACAACTGATTCACGCTTTCTGTGACAATAAACAATGGACTAATGATCAGATGTTTCTTCACTGATTTTCTCAACCCAAAGACGGAGTTTCCAGAGTCTTTGTACACCTTGTTCTGCTCTCCTCAGTGAGCTCAGTGGTGTGAAAGAGGAGGTACAACCCCTTTCAGTAGTAAGGTTTTCAGGCCATGATAAAAACAAAAAACAATCTGGTCTTTACCAAGTCTGAAAATGAAATAAAGAACCACATGTCATATTTCTTTTTAACAAAAATGAAGCCCGATGCAGCGAATAGGAAAAAAGCACGGCGTAACACTCTGACAGGGACGAGGGAGGTCAGCAGCAGCCAGGTGCTGATGAGCTGATCAGTGTGAACACAGCAGCACTCAGGTGTGTGTTAACACAATGCCAAGGTGGAAGGACATCAGCAATGATCTGCTGCCCATCGGTCTGACACAGGTTACAGGGTCATTTCAAACACATGCCTGCAAACCTCAGAGAACAGAACTTCATCCACAATGATGACAGAATGATGGAGAACACCTTTACTTCAGCTTATTGCTGCTGAAGGAACTCCAACAAGCTCCTTATGAGCACTGACCCCACTCTAAGACCCACTAAGGACCAGATTTGTCGAACTGACAAGTCCAGTGACCGTATGTGTCACTGTTATCAGTGTCTGTGAAAATGTGCTCATAAATTTCAGATATTAGCCAACCTCACAGATGCAGGTCTGCAGTGTGATGCATTAAAACCATGTCAGCCACTCAAGCATTAAAATAGAGCTGATTTAACACAGACAAAGAAGAGTCAACATGCAGGGCTTTTACACCACCACATATCTTCACTGGAACCAGCCGTGCAGATCTCAGCTTTGTGGAACGAGCTCGAGTGTCTTATTTGAGCCAGGACAGATGACTCGCCTGTACAGTTTCTGAAGGTCCAGGGCCATGGCTGACAGATCCACATATTCACTGCTGCTGGAGCCCAGATACTGAAAACACAGTTCAACATTCATGTAACCAAAGTGGTGGACACAAGGAAAATCACCAGGAAACATCATGAAATCCACTCGCTGGCATTATATTTATGGAACATCAATAGTTTTGACAGCTCGATGATGGCCACACAGTGTGAAGCAGTGCCAGGGTCTCTCTCACACACACACACACACACAGCAGATGCTCAAAGAACTCATGCAACACAAATGATGACATCATTGGTTTCAGTAACATGTAATCTGATTACTTTGTACTGGTCTTGGTCGCACTGGTGACTGAGGAGAGACACGTACCTGCTCAACTCTTTGTCTGAGGCGACCGTCCTGCCACCCGCCGCCGTGGCCCTTCATGCCTTCTCCGCGCCTGCTGCAGGACACACCCTCAGCTTTAGTAACCATGGTAACCACAGCGTCATTTTACACTCACCTTTTACAACAGAAAAGCTTCCTGTGACAACTTACAACCACTATGTCCCCACGGCGCCTTTACTAGCCTCGTATTAAACTATGATACATCACATTTGCACCGAACTTCAAAGTCTTCATGTTATTGTTTTTCCAAGCCCGCTCAGCCCCTCACTGCGCCACTAATAACACCGGTGTTATTCATTGCTTTCTGTTAGGAGCATCATTTCTCCAATTTCTTTATTTGGACAATTTTCTACACAGTTTGCAGCAGAAATCAGATTTTTCACTCAGCAGCAAACAAAAGCTCTGGGACAGACGGTGGCCTGGCTCTTATTGTTTCTTTCCTTCACCATCTTCAAGCATCCCAGAAGGAACTCCTGTTCATCTCATCTCTATGATTTCTTCAGCACATCCAGGTGATCAGAAGCGACTCTGTGACAGCGACATTCATCAGGCAGGGACGGCTAGAAAACAAGAGCTGTGAGTGTGGGCACAGCTGTACGGCCACTCGCGTGTTTTTAAGCACCCACGTATGAAAGAGGCACAGACTCAAGCGTAGCGGACCAAACAAAAGTCTAAACGGCTCCTGCAAAAACGTGACTCACGATCAAAGTAGTGGAGGGCGCTCCTGTTCGCGGGCTTTAAAGCGTGGATGTCCGGCTTGTATCAGCTGGACGGCATTAAAACACAACCCCGTCACCACGCGGTTTCTCACGCGTGGCTTTTACAGGCACGGGGAAACAGCCTTACCACCAACACGAGTGCGACACACAGTTATCCCGGAAACGAAAATGATCACATCCGGGTGATTATTTTCAAAATAAAACAGCCTTTCTTGAGATTTGGGAAACATCAGAACACACCGGTACGTTTTGCGATGTAGTTTGAAAAGCTCGAAATATGAATTTGTCATAAAGAAAATGAGTTGACCGTTACTTCAGCACTCCCGACACCGAACACGTCCTTGTATCAGTGAGAAGCAGCAGTCCAAACCGCGTGGTTCCTGGCCCCGGGGAAGCTGTAGTGTGAGACAGTAGTCGGCGGGCACGGTGGCTCCCAGTCTGCCGCTCTGTGCCGCACACGGCGTGAGGAGGAGCCGCTGTCGCTTTCACTTCCTCGTCGTGCTGTCGGACTGCCACACTTCCTCGTTAGTCCGAGGTGGTGGGGCTCGTCGCTGTGGCGGTCATGAAGGACGGTACCGGAGCAGGAGGGCCGGCTCCTTCCCGCGGGGACGTGTACGCGGACTATGTCAAGTGTTACCTGGAGGAGCGGGCAGAGGTCGGGCCGTGCCGCGACCCCCAGCTGCAGAAGAGGGCGGCTCAGTATCTACTGAGCGAGGCGGAGACCGGCGGGACTTTCACAATGTTCCCCTTTTACCAGGCTGTGACTGAGCGCTGTGAGGCTCAGAGCGACTTCAGGAAACACCTGTCCGCCTTCATCAGAGCCTCAGAAGTGCTGGAAACTCTGTGCGTCAACCTGTTCCTGCAGCCATGGAAGAAGGAAATCAGGACACTAAAGGTCAGAAGACGCGCCGCGTTTCCCGCACAGCGGCTCTGTACAGGAGTACACTTGATACTCGTTTGACATGTTACACTGTGACTGCAGATGTCATTCAGCTGAACCACACCGTGTCACAACATCTGCTTGTGTAGCAGTGAGTGGACACACAACAGCCCAGTGACGCTTATCTTTTTTCTGCTCACAGCTGTGTCAGGCCAAACGGAAGTGATCACTGAGCCTGTGTACTAACAGATGAACCGTGTTTGTGTTTTCTTTCTCTTTCAGACATTTACGGCTCCATTTGTTTACTGTCTTGAGCCAGTTTTCAGCAATTCCACCATACAGTCTGTCCTGGCCTCCATTGGTTATGTGCCTCATACAGACCCCAAACAATGGTAAGAACCAGCGCAAGAGTGACGCACCAACTGTAGACATTAATCCACAAGGTTGCACAGCTCTTTGTCAGGACAAACGTAGACTCCTTAGGGTGGCTGTGACTCAGGAGGTAGAGCGGGTTAAATGGACGCGATCCCAAAGCTGTGTGTGTGTGAATATTCCACTGGTGCTCAGGTCTGAATGTGTGACCGAGTGAGGCTTGTAGTAGAGAGCAGTTTGAGTGCTCAGAATAGAAAAGTCCAGCTCATTTACCACTTTAATTCCACACGTGGACACGTAACAAGCGACACCTGGTGACACAACGTGTATACAAAGCTTTCCAAAAATTCCCCAAGAATGTTTTCATGTGTCAAGACACTCAGCTTGTTCATATATCATATGTGTCCCTCTCAGAATAAATGACTCCAAAACACAGCAGGCAGCTGGAGACAGTCTGATTTTTATATGACAGCTGGGATAGGCTCCAGCGCCCCGCGACCCTGAAAAGGATGAGCGGAAGCGAATGGATGGATATTTTTTTATAAATATATTTTATTTTATTGACCTCCAGCACACGCCTTGGTCAGCCGAGGTTCTTTGACTTGACTTTCATAGGATCACTTTTCTTACAAAGGTTCCTGAGACCAAGTAAAAACCCGAGTTCAGATTTTACACACTATCTGTACCTAAGTGCTTTCTATCTAAGATTTGCACTGTGATGGATGCATCAGAGCCCAACCTGCAGTATCTTGCCCAAGAATAATTGGCAGACAGGTATCAACCTTGCGATTAGCAGACTCTACCCGCACAGCTGCAGCCACCTCAGTCGTCTGTGGTTCTGCTCTCCTCATCACTTTGTCTCTGTTCTGTTTGATGCATTTCAGTGAGTACAGGCTCAGTGAGGATGTTAATGCAGACAAAGCCATGCTCGTTGGTTTTGAGCTGCTCTTGGCCAGAGTGGAATGTAACCACTTCCTGGAACTTCAGGAGGATCAACTGAGACCACAGGTATGACCATGTTTCATGTTAGTAATCGTCTCATCAGTTACGTTACAGTATATCACATCGATTGTTTTTTAAGCCACTGTGGTAAGTTAGTAGGGCTGAGCAGCTGTACTCAGCTCTCCTCCAGTCCACCTGCTGAAACATCCTCGGGCAAGATACTGAAGTTCAAGTTGTGCACAGACTCACAGAGACTATAATAAATCCCTGATGTGAGCGCTGTCTCTGCGCTTACACTGATGGCTCATTGATTATAAAAGCACTTGTTAAAAAGAAAAATAACTAACATCTAACTAAGATTTCAACGTTTGTAAACACATGAATTCTGTGAACAGGGGTGTCCGTCAGCTGGTTCAGCTGCAGCAGGAAGGCGGAGTCAGGGAGAAACTCCGAATTTGTTAAAGAAAACCTGCCGGCCAGCAGGTTGAGTACCACAGTAACTGATGCAGAGTTGAGCTTAACTCTTTGTCTCTTCCTCATCTCACAGTTAGCAAACTCAGAGCTGAGAGTGAAACCTGGTTCCTGGACCCTGCTCCTCTGATCATTCCCCATAAATTATCCCCTTTTTTATTTCCTCCCTTTTTGAAGCTGTGAGTTTAAACGGTGGAACCTTGGAGCCGTGGCATATTCAGTGTGTCACCATGAAATACTAAATGACTGTAACTTTTCATGGTTGCTCAGCTTTGGCACATTTCCATTCTAATATTCAGCAGTGTGAGGAGGAAGTGTCGTGTTTTATACTTTGCTCTGAATAAAGTCATGAATCCCAGAATAACAACTGCTGAAAACGGCTCCATGCTGCCAAATACAACCCAATTGTGAAAAGGTTGTGTAGCTGTGTGGAATATAGATGAAACCAGAATCCAGTGATTTGCAAACCTCATAAAGCCAGATTTTATTATTAATAGAACATAGAAACATATAAAGAGAAAATATGAGCCCATTCTGAATTGAATGTGTGCAGAATTCCCCAATGTTGCTGCCTTGCTCCATCTGACCCCTGCTCACCTTAAACAATTCAGGATCTCCTGGGAATTAATACAGAATTCCTACACTAAGTGGCTCTAAAAGAAAAGTAAGCAAAGAAATAATGTAGAGACAAAATCAGAGAAAGAAAAAACAAAGTATACAAAAAATACATTAATTTTTATTATTATTATTATTATTGTTGAAGCATTATTCAATTCAGTTAAATCAGATTTTTACTCAAACACAGCAGCAAAGTGCTTTGTGCTGTGAGGTAACGAGCATGCAATCAGTACGAGAGGGGGGCAGAATAGAAATCAGTAAAGCATCATGGGAAATCCCTCAGCACAGATCAGGCTGCAGCCTGACACAGGAGTGGCTGTTGGGAGAGGATGTGCAGGTGACACAGACGGCAGGTCAGAGGTCACGCTAGATGGGTTTGGTTTGACCGCCACGTGACGGTGATTGTCTTACTTTACAGGAGTGGCTCGATGTTCTTCAGAGACGAGAGCGAGCTGTGAAACTGACTGAATGCACGCAAAACAGGACGGCAACGGAACAAACGGAGGACGAGGAGGAAAAGAAGACGGAGGAGGATAAAAAAGAGGTAGCTGCTGCTTCCTGAAACCTGCAGCTTTTCCCAGAGTGCTTTACAGAGACCGACTGAAGACACACGATACTGTGTGCATTCATTAAAACAAGTCCCAACAGTTTAAAATAAGCACCCACACGATATTTGATATAAGAGTGACTGACAAAGCTTAATAACTAAACTACATTAGAATCAGCTCAGTTTGCTGTTTATGAATGAAGCTTGCTGAGGGTGCCGGGTGTTACTGTTTGTGCTGGGACACATTCATGCACATCACAGCCAAGCATTTAAATAAGTAGGGTCTCAGTATTAGGCTTCTCCCAGCGTTCAGCACACGCACCGACCCTTCTCTGGTGGTTTTCATGATACTGGCAAGTAAAAATAGCTGAATGTGTGTCTGACAAACATTAACTGGAGCTAAAGTTGAGTTTCTTGCTTCCACCTGTTTGACTTTATTGAATATCTGCAGCTCCACAGGATCGAAGTGTGGAAAAGCTACTTGTAATGGCAGCGACCTCAATAGCTATTCCTTCTTGCCAACAGAAAGGCCATCTTCAGCAGCTAATGGTAAATCGCAGTCTGCCTGTCTCAGGCCGAGGCAGCGTCCTGTGTGTAACATGCTAGATCCACGCAGTTACACACAGCCATCCTCAGGTCGAGCTCTAAGCGCCATCGCGTTTCTACATTTTGTGTTTTTCTGCTCAACTCCAGCAGCACTGCAGTCGTGTGTCAGTGTTCATGCTGTGGACACCTTAGACTAGAAGCCACACCCAACTATCCCCCCACACCTGCATCACAGTACTGGCACATTTCAAACCACAAACACGTACCGCACACAGCTCTGAACCAGGAGCCTTTAGTTGTGACACATCAGTGCTAATCACTGCTCCACTGTGCTCCCCATGTCTGCTGCCCCTTCAGCCCTCTTATTAAACCTGACCTTACTCTGGAAACCCTCTGGCAGTGCAATGTGGTGTTCCAGCACGGCAAGGCAACTCGGATAGTTCCTTTAAAGACTCGTTCTTTAGCCTGAGATAAAACTGAATCTGTTTTCATCAGTAAACTCAGCAGCATTATTTATGTTACATGAATACAACATGTCGAAGCTGGAACACAGCTGGGAAACAGCTGGACTGATGTCTAACACATGAAGAAAGAACACTGGACCACCATACTGCTGTGGTATGTAGAGCAATAGGTTTAGAGGCCTCTACAAATACCATAGTTTTCAGACCAGAAGGCGCATGGATTATAAGGCACGCTGCCGATGAACGGGTCTGTTTTCATACATAAGGCGAAACAAAATCAGAGAAGTCAAACATTACTCAACTCATTCTTCTTGCTTCCTCCACTTCTGTGCCATTGATTCATTAATGCTGAATTCTCTGGCAGCTGCTCTATTCCCATGTTGTTGCAGTACATTAATGACTAACCTTGTATTGTGGATGGATTATCTCAGTTGTTCTCCTGACTGAAGTTTGGTCCGTGTACAGCATCCTGCCATGCGATTGCATTTGTCTCTAACCATCAGGAGCCTTCACGTTAACTTTTATCGAGTGGAAAAAGGTTAGCGTTCATCCTGCAGCTTCACTGTTTATGTTATGCTAACATAGCTGTGTTGCTAGCGATCCCATAGCACATCATTATATACCAGCTAGCCCAACTTCAGTCAGGGGCGTAATTTCCAGGGGGGTTAGGTTGGTTATGACCCCCCCCCAATAATCAGACCCAACCAATATAACCCCCCAATAAAATTATGAATTATCTTGCATAAATAGGCTGTTGATTTTCTTTACTCATTTCAGGTATTACCAGCAAAATAGTTGCATGTTTAATCATTTAGGACAACTCTGTTAAATGTAATAAATCCTGTTTTCATGGACGCCTGGATGTTAACTTAATTGTTACACCTGGTAAAGCAGCAACGCTGATCGTTTTATTAAAGGTGAAAGAATTTAGACAGTTTTCAATGCTCAGTGATGCCACAGTGTTCGTTTGACTTTGGGACCTGAAGAAGACGGAGTTTAGGACCCAGATTACTCCGCAAGGCTACTGACCAGTGTTGGTCAAGTTACTTGAAAAAAGGTAATCAGTAACTAATTACTGATTACTTCCCCCCAAAAGTAATCCCGTTACTTTACTGATTACTTATTTTCAAAAGTAATTAATTACTTAGTTACTTAGTTACTTTTTAAAAACAGGATTTACAACCTGAGTAGGTGATAGAGCGATAGATCTTTCAGCCCAATTCTACTTTTTCTGCATAATCCATCATACAAAATGTAATCAAATGGAAAAGTCTCTTTTTAAAACTTGTTTTATTAGTTTTAATCTTTTAACTTTATGCATCAAGCAAAAATTTAATTATATGCAACATTCTCTGACTGGAAGAAATTTGTTTAACATTTAAACCTATTTTCTGCACATTCCAGCACATAAAATAAAATATTTTGTGTGTTTACACTCAGTCTTTCAAACAGATGCAAGTAAAACACAGCAGAAAATAAATAAAGTCAAAGACTCAGCGGTCCTGTTGCTCTATTTTCACCTGTAAAGCAGGAGTGGGGCAGGCGGAGGGTTACCCTGGTGCAGGTGTGCCGCGGTCAGTGGAAGAATCCGTGAGTTTCTCTGTGAGTTTCCCATCACGTCGTAGCTACTCGGTGCTTGTTGGAAGTTTAGGGTTTTTTTCGCTGTAAAAAGAAGTTTTCTTCCCACGCACAGCGGACACTAATGTTTTTGTCACTTTTTATGGAATCAAACTCAAAGTAAGGTCAGTACTTCCACGCTTTAAACGCTGCACGCTCATACTCTCTCTGCACTCGATATGTGATCCATTGTTGATCTGCACACAGCTGTTGTCACCAACGGCGCGCTCGCTTACATCACTGTCATGAGACGTTCTCGCAGAAAAATCACGGTTTTAGTAACGCAGTAACGCAGCGTTCCTACGGGAAAGTAACGGTAATCTAATTACCGTTTTTGCAATAGTAATCCCTTACTTTACTCGTTACTTGAAAAAAGTAATCAGATTACAGTAACTGCCCATCTCTGCTCCTGACTACAGTAGTCGTAATGCTGCGACAGTCCATCAAGCAGTGCGGCTTCGTAGCTTAGCAAAGTTGACTAAGATCTTTTTGACAGATTGCTGAGCGCTGTGTAGCAGATAACATCGGTTCGAGGTCAGTAAGCACAACCAGGATTCATACATAAGGCCGATGTTGATTTTAAGTGCGCCTTATAGTGCAGAAAATACTGTAAGCCTAAAATAAGGAAGCCTGTATGTAAGATATTTCAGTGGCATGAACAATTTTTTCTTTTAAAATGCCAATCACATGTTATATTAAAAAAACAGACGCTTTTTAAAATAATGGCTCCATGTGATATCTATATCAACTAAGCTTTTAGCTATCAACCGTGTTGAACACGTGAAGGGGGAGCCTTTAACCCAGATAAGAAAGCAGCGTGTAGTGATGAGGAAGAAACAGACCTGGGGAAAAGGCAGGAAAAACCAAAAAGACAACCGTAAGATCGATGGTTTAAGTCCGCTTTCATATTTTTGGAAAATGAACAGATGCAATGGGCCATCTGCAGTGAAGAGAGGAGTGAGTATCTCAGACACAAGCAGCACAGCGAATGTGTGGGAATGAAAGCACAAAGTTGTTTAAAATGCTTTGAGTGCTCAGCTAGAGCAGAAAGGCGTTTACCAGTCCGTTTAGCTGAAGCTCCTCAGCCCTGAAGGCGCTTCAGACATCTTGCTGACAGTCAGAAGAGCATAAACGAAAGTGTGGTGAACGTTAAGAGGCCAGCCTGTGAGCTAAATGTTATTTATACTGTAAGGTAAAACTACAATGATACAATACTAAATCACCTGTTCTGTTTGCCAGGTACTGTACTTGGACACCAGGCTTGTAACAACCCCCCAGCCTAAGCCTCAGCATTACCACCTCTGCAGTGTAGACCCGTCTATTATGGAGATGCAGAGGACCTACCCTGACCTGGCCATCAGGGGCCGGCCCCTGCTTCCAGACAAGCCCCACAAAGTCTGCAGCAGCACTAAAGCTGTGAGTGCCGCTGACCTGCCCAAGACAGACTGCAGCGAGAATCCCTGCACTGCTGTTGCACCTGTGCTCACTACCAACGACGACAGCAAAGCTCAGCAAAGTTTGGACGGCAGTCGGAGAGGCAGGAACAGTGGAGGGGCAAGCGCTCCAGGGGACACCGGCAGCGACACCCACAGAAGCAGAGTGGATGATGAGCTCAGTGGCCCCAAGGCCATTTCCCTCCACATCACACTCAGAGCAGGAGCCACAGCACAGCCTCCAACACAGCACGACACTGGTAACACACACTCACACACTCAGAATACAACAAAATTTGTCATTTGCTCCAAGGGTGCCCTAACAGCCTCCAGCACTTAACTGACACACGCTGATTTTCACAGGGACACAAGACGAGAGTCCGGTCAAGTCAGAGCTTTCCTCTCTCAGCTCCGTGGATGAGGAGGAGCAGGAGCTGAGAGGGTTGGTGGAGTGGATGGGACAAGTGCAGGAAAATGAACATGAGACAACAAGAAAAGAGGGGGACAACACAAACCAAGACAGGAGGAAACAAATAAGAAAAGCAAACACAGAAACAAAGAAGAGAAGCCTCAGGAAGCCAGTGGTGGGAAAAGCTTCAGCGCTGAGTCATGACGACGGCACACACACGAGCCCGCAACAGTGTGACGCGACAGTGACGAACCAGCAGCCCGCCGAGTGTCAGCCCTCGCCTCCAGCCGACAGTACGGCAGACACCCAGAGGCAGCGGGAAGGAGATCCAGGCGGTTCTGGAGACGAGGACGCTGGCCCAGCAGAGGAGGAGCAGGTGGCGCAGAGCTTTGTTATAGTGGAACAATGCAGAGACTGAAGAGCAGGTGCAAACAAGCTGAGCCGAGGTGTAAGTGTGCTGTGGGAGTGTGAGTGTTCTTCCTTCTCTCACTTTGACCCTGTTCTGCTGTCCAGCTGCAGAGCGCCACACAGATCCAGTCACGTTCATTTGTCAAGATGACGCTTTCATAGTTTCAGTGTATTTGGGCAGCTTTATGCTGGATGCCCTTCCTGACACAACCTCCAAGGCAGTTTTGTCTTCAGCTGGAATTGAACCTGCGACATTTTGATTTGCAAGGGAACGTGTTAACCGCTAAATCATCGGAGGCACTCTGAAGAGCAAAACGTGCGTTACTGCTAGGTGGTTGAGCTAATTAACCAGTATGTTGTGCTATTTACAGCAGCCTCATAATTTGACCCCTCCTCACGAACGGCAGCTTTCTGTCTCTTTCCAACGATGGAAGTATGTTTACAATGATCAAAGATCTTCTTTCCTGCAGATAAAGCACAGATAGTCTTATCATCATTTTTTTATAAAATGTTAAATTGTGATTGTTGTGCCTAAATGACCAAAATCAAAGCTGTATACCTTTGGTATATTATTAAAGCCATATAATGTAATGTAAACTTCTTGAATGCATCAATAAATAATCATGTTTTATTTAAAATAAATGAATAAATTAAAAGAAAATGAAGAGAGCTCATGAGTGGGACCCATTTTTGGCTCTGGTTGTGACCAGCATGCAGCATTTCCTGTATATGTATTTGTGCTGTTGTTTGTGAAAGCAGACTCATTCACCGCTGTCAGACTAATGCAGAGGTAGATGCATTGCATGTAGATGCTGTTTGTGTGTGAAGGTCCTCAGTCAGTCGCAGCATCAGTGCAGCCAGGAATGCCCAGACCTCTACATCGGAGAGACCAAACAGCCACTTCACAAGCGCATGGCACAACACAGAAGAGCCACCTCCACAGGACAAGACTCAGCAGTCCATCTGCATCTTAAGGATAAAGGACACTCTTTCGAGGATGCCAATGTTCACATTTTGGACAGAGAGGACAGATGGTTTGAAAGAGGAGTGAAAGAAGCATCTATGTCCACTGTGAGCGACCATCTTTGAACAGAGGCGGGGCTTACGACACCAACTGTCTGCCATCTATAATCCAGATCCTTCCCAGACGCCTTAACGCCCACTCACATCCTGGGCCCTCTGACCTCAGGAAATCACATGATCGGGTGGGGCCAGGTTTCACAATGAGCTCACCCGAAACTCTGGCTGATTGTGACCCACACCCAGTTTCACACCTTGGCTTGTGTGATTAGACCCTTTGTAAAGCTCAGACATGTATATGCTACCTAAACTAAACTTAATTAAGTAATAAATACATTAACTAGTTGTTAGTGTCACTCTGGGATCTAATCATAGAGATGCTGCACAAATGGAAGTAAGCAGTCCTACATATCTGTTTAATATGTGCACTGGAGGTCCAAAATGACTCAGGCTCCTAACAGGAATATGTGACTTCACTATTACAAAGTTGTGACCCAGTATTTTCCTGAAACTGAACATACAACTGAGAAAAATCCTGAATCAGGAGCTGCATCGTTCCCAAGGGCAGCGATGGTGGTAAACTGTAAAGCATATGTTCACACAGGCTTTGATTAAAACTTGCTGTTGTTCACCCTCAGCATCGCAGGTTCATTGATGGAAACATCTGTACATTCGTTGACTGGTGAAAGTTCTTCATTGTGTTTGGTTTGTTCGGCAGCATCAGGAAAGCTGATGTTCACTGTTCAAAAACGAACTGTTGTGAACAGAGTTGCTTATAGATCTTTTTAAAAAGTGGCGATGAATAGATTAGTCTGCTGGTGTTCCTTTAGCTGTGTTGCCTCATTTACTAAAGACCTGTCTGGACTACGTTCACAAATACTGCTCAGCCACAGTTAAACATGTCTGCTTGAAGAATGAAGCAAAGCTTTTACATTTGAAGACACATTTTTGAAAGTTGTTTTGATGCAAGCATGCATGAGCTTAAGGCTCATCTGCAGAACTGCTCCAGTATCCTAGAGTTAGGCAGGAAAAACTGCAAATGATGCAAAACAGTGCAGCTAATAAATGTAAATATTTTTTTTCTCTTCTGCCAGTTTTTTGTTATTACCTTTTTGCATGACAGCAACATAATTTTATTTTATTTATTTTTTATTTTTTTATTTTTTCTGCCTGTCCCGTTTGGCTCTTTTGCATCAGAATTGTTGTCTAAAGGCAAAGAAAGATGCCCAACGGATTTACTTTACCAAATTGACCATCCCAGCCTTGCCGTAATGGTCCATTTGATTCACCTTTTATTGTTTATTTTATTTTCACTTACTGAATACGGGACAGACTGGACTGGGGGAAAGAAGGGGAGAAAGAAAGAGGGAAAGAGAAACAGCTGAGAAGAGGGACGGGGGAGAAGGGCAAAAAACAAAAACCAACAGAATGAGCAGAAAAAAAATGCATATATCAATCACCTGGATCACCTGCTGAGAAAGAAAAAAGAGAACAAGCAGAAGAGAACAAGAGTAATAGAATAAACAACATCACAATGATATATGGGAATATGACAGTAAATACTAAATATTAAACATTATTATACAGGCACACACAGACACAAACATCCATTCCCACCCTCATGCTCTCATATGCACTTACTCCACACTCAACCAACGTGGAGACAGACATAAAGAGACGTTGTACACACGATCACACTCCCCAAGCGTACTCTACAAACCAGGTCTAGGTACCCTTGCCCCTGGAGGGGGGAACTGCACCCAGACCCAGGTGGTGTTACCCTTTTCCCTGCGGTGGGGGGAGGCAGACCGCCCCGACTCCGCAGCAGCAGGGAGGCCCCACACTCCAGACCTCAGTCGGACGGCCAACTCCTCCTCCTAGCCCTCCCGCTCCAGCAGGCCGCAGAGAATGGGGGTGAGAGAAGACTCCAAATCTCCCTCCACCCGCTCATTGTAGTGTTGATGCATGTGTGTTCTAAGGTGCATTTAAAACCCAGGAGGGCATGGAGCTACCTGCCAGAGAGCAGCAGGTAAGCGCATGGTCCCTCCTGCTAGCCCTTGAGAGGTGGGCAACGACGCCAGGGGTGAGGTGTACACCCTGATGGTAATTTGGACTCCGTGATTGTGCCCACCCCCAAGATCCTATATGTATGTGTAATGAGAGTGTGAGTAATGTGAATGTCTAAGTTGTGGGATAAAATTGAGGCAGAGGCAGCCAGAAGGGGACAGAGGGGGGGGGGGGGGGGGGGGGGTAGCCTCCTCTGCACCCTGGTGACATACCCCTACTCCAAGGCCCTGCATGTGTGGGTGGTTGTGGAGGAGCGGGAAGAGGGAGGCAGCTGGAGATGGGGAGGGAAGGAAGGGAGGGGCAGGTGACCCCTCCCTGGGGCCAGCTCCCCCGCTGACCCCAGTAGGCACCCCCATACTCTGCGACCCGCCAGGGAAAGGGGGCCCAGGCCCATCAGACCGGGGCCCAGTGCAGCAGCGCCTCCCGGCCACACAGAGCCCGGGACAGTCCACCCAACCCCACCACAGAGAAAACTGCACCCACCCCACCATCCACCCATCTTCCAGACTACATAAGACAATAGACGCCCAGGCTGAGATCTTCCTCCACCTCTCCTGTATCTCCCCCTCCTGCAGAGAGAGTTCCTGAAGAGAGGAAAGCTCCTGCAAGATGTGACAATCTCCCCCACCAGTTGAAGAGCCCCCCAGGTGGCTCGATGCACTGGCGGCACCCTGCTCCTGGGCTGGGCCCCGATGCACCCACCCGCCCACAACCCTGGTGACACACCAACCAGGACCCAAGCCCCCGAGGCCCGGCCCGGGCTCCAGCCCAGAGACGGAGCGCCCCCAGAACCTCACGCCCATCCCGGACCCACCCAGGGGCAGCCAGGCTACCAGGTCAGTAACCCACGTCCGTCAGCACAGACCCTCCCCTAGCCCCGCTGCACGCAGCCGCGAGGAAACAGTCACCCGAGAGCCAACAGAGCCCTTAATAGGCCATGATCGATACCCCGGGTTGAGCCCCCCAAGGAAGACGCCTCCGGGAACCCCCCGACGCCCTAAGCCTGTCGTAAATATTATTTACATTGAAAGTCTAATTACAGACTCGCGTTGAATGCCATTTCTGTAGGATACGAGACAAAAACCCAACTTTGACTTGTAAGAAATATTTTATTAGTTCATTATATGTGTTGGATGGAAGAGTGACGTCTAAGTAAAGTGGTGCAGTGCAAAAACATGTGTATGCATGCTGCCTCTGTGGTCTGAGGTCACTAATCTTCTGTTGGTGGATCTGGATGGAGGACAAACAATAGTTTGGGTCATTTTTTTCCCTTTGGTTAAAAGCTGTCACATTTATTTATAGCACCAAACCACAGCAATGTTTGAGCTCAAGCTGCTTTATACTTGCAGCCCCAAGACGAGTTTTCTATTCATTACCCAAGTCTGTCGGCCTCCCACAGCCCAGAAAAATATCACCCTGACTTTAACTGATGTGCAAGCAGTTTGCTAATCCCTCTGCAGTCAACACGCCAATAATTCAGTTCAATCATATTGTTTAATTGATGCTTTTGACTTTTATTACACAGAGTGCCAACTCTCAATGAGCACAATTGCAAAGTGTATAAAATAAAACACAAATTTTACACACATTTTATTCCTAACACAATGCAGCCAACTCTGCTTGATCCTTCAAGCGCTGTAAACTCGACTGATCAGTCATGTGACCTGGCAGTGAGTCTTTAAGCACGCTCAATCATCCGGGTAAGGAAAGAGAAGGCAGAGAGCCCACAGCATCACTCAGGAAGCTCCAACGTGTCCCCGAGTTCAAGGCTCCAGGGCGTCAGGCTGTCAGTGGCTGCAGATTTTTCACAGTGCCGGATCACACAGCCTGTTCAAACACTGACTAAATGTTGTCATGGAAATAGGCTCCTTCATTCAGGTGGCAGAGCAGATGCAGGCAGGTAAAGGACAGAGGAGTGATACAGAGTGATGATCAGACCAGGACGTATAACTCGTGGTCTGAAGTGACACAACGCTGTCACTGGACTTGTTCTGTATGAAGAGTTTTCACTTACACACTTCCTCAGACTCACAGAGGATTAATCACGCTCTCAGGAAAAACTCAGCAGATAAGATGCAAGGACCAGCCTGAGCGCGCAGCATCTTTGAAGGCTGACAGGCTTGGGCTCGAGCACTGGAATGATCCGCTCTCATGTTCAGTTTCTCGATAGTTTCTTGTGAGCACATCGATTACATTTTACTTTAATACTACAATCAAATGTACTGAGATTGGTCTTCATGAATAGGAATGGCTGACCTGGGAGTGCATACAAAAATGTCACATGTGACGAGGTGTAAGATCAGAAACAGCTTAAAAAAGGTGCTGTAACAGCTTCCTGTCAGGTTGGGGTTAGCATGAGTGCGTGTTCGGGAATCAGAGACTTGCTGCTAGGATCTTGGCTCGGTTCTCTTCGTACTGGTGCAGCATCCTCTGCAGGTTGTGGTCAGCAGGAATCACCTGCAAACACACACATCATTCTTAAATATCAGGAAGATCAGGGTTGGCTATGAGGGACTTACTCGACACAGAAAGCAGCAAAAACATGGCTCCAAACCAGATTAAAGCCTGTGTTTTGGGGGAAGCGGGGAAAACAAACAATGATACAGTGTCTCTACGCTGCACTAAAGGACAAACCTGGATAAAACTAATTGTAGGGACGGCTTTCCCAAGCGTTCTTCATAGTGGGGTTGAATATGCTTCATCACAAAGCGTAATCCTGACAGCAGACAGTCTTCTGAATCAAAACAGAGCTGGTACTGCAAAAGAGACGGCTGAAAGCTGAAGGCTCCGCCTCTCCTGTGGGGGCTGAACGTCCCTGTCACTGCAGTATTTTGGATCAACTGAAGGCTTTTCAGGGAGTTTTTAGGACATCCTGATAAGAATGAATATGTCCAGCCTAGAAGTAATAAATGCATGAACAGGAAGAACACCACTACACAGGCTCTTCTATACAGTGAGCAGCAAAGATCTTCTAAATGAGTGGATAGAGCTGGATAGAAAGAATAGAAAACAGTGCTCGTATGTGTTGTGTGTGGATGGGTGAATGAGGCATACAGTATGACATGCTTTGAGTAGAAAAGCACTTAATAAGAACGAGTCCAATCACACTGACACAACTCGTGCTTCAAAAACAACTTGGGTCAACCAGACCTGGGAGTTTGGGCCCAGGTTCCTCGTCGTGTTTCTAATCAGTGTGGAAGAGTGCACCGTCCCGTCCTTGTTATGGGCTTAGTTGCAACAATATTTAGGTGGGTGGCATGAGACAAGAACCCAAGGTTTCCCCAATTCATTGTTATCATTCACTGTGTGTGTCTGTGGTGTGAGAGTACTACCTGAAAGCAAAGCTGTGCTCGTGTGAACACTCACCAACACAGGAGCAGGAACAGGCCAGGAGCTACGCCTGATTAGCCACTCCTCATAAAGCTGGTGAATGGACTCAAGGTACTCCTGGTGGATGGACACACACACACACACACCTGAGAGACAGCTCACTGCTGATATTTATGGGCTCCGCAGTTTAACAAGGATTTTATTTAAGGTCTTTTTATCCGGAACGACTCTAATTCTTTGGGATTTTAAGATTCATGTTTGCTGCCCCACTAAACCTCTTGTGAAAGACGTCCTGAACCTTACTGACTGTTTTAGTCTTGTTCAGTCGGCGCTCCCTCCCACGAGCGTGGACGTACTTTGGATTCAGTCTTATCTCGTGCTCTGTAATTATGTGATATTCTAATTTGCACTTTTGGTAAATGGCCTGGTTCTTATATAGCGCTTTTCTACTCTGAGCACTCAAAGCGCTTTATACAACTAATTCATTCACCCATTCACACAAGCACTTCTAAGCTTAAGTGCTAAGTATCTAGTATTCATAGACATTCACACTCCGATGGATGCATCGGAGAGCAACATGGGTTAGTATCTTGCCCGAGGATATTTGGCATGCAGACTGGAGCAGCCTGGGATCGAACCACCGACCTTCTGGTTAGTGGCTGATCTGCTCTGCCACCTGAGCTACAGCCACTTTTCTGATCACTGTCATAATTCAAATTTCTGTGCTGACCAGTTAAACCTCTGTTACCTGTGCGCGAGCTCTGCACCATCACTCCTGCTGGACATTTTTCTGCTGTTTCAGAATATTGGGGCCTTTATTTGGGCATCAGCCAGGCTCTGCTCCCTCTTCTCCAACCTGCTCACAGGCAACGTAAACGCGACAGCATTTCCCCAGTTTTGGCTTCCAGTAAATTTTAGATTTGATTTTAAGCTTTAATTGTTTGCTTTTAAGTCTCTAAATGGGTCGGCTCCCTCTTACCTCTCTGAACATACTCCTAACAGAGCCTTCAGGTCTTGTTGTTCCTAGAAGCAGACTCAAACACAGAGCAGGCCGGCCTTTACGGTGGCTACATTGTGACTTTGGAACGCTCTCCTTTTCGCATTAGGACCTCCCTAACACCACATCTTTATTCCCTTACTGCGACTCTTTTCTTTGTTTTTGTGACCTGTCTGTTGGGGTTTTTCCCAGTTTGTGCAGCACTTTGGTCAACCTGTTGTTTAAAAACATACTTATAAATACACTGACTTGAATTGACAGGACGCCTGCTGTAAACTTGTCATGTATGTTTGTAGTAGCAGTTGTCTGGTAAGGTGTAAATATTGATGCCACCTCACTGCAGTCCATGTAGTGAAGACCCAGGTGAACAGAAACTGGAGCTAGGAGGAAGCCGTGTGCTGACGTGTGCTGCTGCTCACATCTTTAGCCTTTTGTTGCATCTCTAGGAACCAGCTTCATCTTTGAAGCAGAGCTCCAGCATTTGTACGCGTTTCAAACAAAGTGTTAAATGCCATTTGACTCGAGAAACCTCAGATTTTTCACCATGAGTTGGAAATGTTTTCAGACTCTCTGGAGTAGCTTTGTGGTCACTTCAAGTGGTCATTAGATTGGCACTACTGTGCAGCTGTCTGTGTCCCTTTGAATTGACAAACTTCAATGAAGTGAAGCACAAGCTCCTCACCAGTGGAATGACTTTCTCCTCTTCTCTGCATCGCTGCTTTAACCTTTCATGGCAGGTCTGAGGAGACGTCTGCAGGTAAACTGGAGCCAGGGAAAAAGCCAAATATGACATGTATCATTATTATTACTGCGACTACATGAACTCATTTCATTACATAGGAATGCCATTTGTATAAACACACAACCTCAAAGACAGAGGTCAGTTCTCATCGTGTACATTCAGACGTGCACAGGATTCGTGCTTTGTTTCTTGATGCTGAGCTGCAGCAGGTTTGTTTGTGTTGTACTCACCAATGAGATCAACAGGAATGCAAATGTTAGCTGTAATCCAGTCAAACCACTCGCTGAGAACAGCATAGTCCACCTCTGGCATTTTCCCACTGGAAGAAAAACATGAAATAAAACTCTAATTCTACTCAAAGCACTTTATAAACATGTCTCATTCACTCATTCACAGGTTCTATCTGACCTAACGAGCTTGGAAAGAAAACCGACTGGACTTCTTGAAATGTCTTGAAGACGTTTCAGCTCTCACCTTAGAAGCATCTTCAGTTCTAAGGTCTCACAGTGATTTCACCCAGAACCTCCGCTGATAATTTCACACGTTGGCACATGATCACTAGCGGGTCAACAACACCAACTACGGCTTAAATACCCGGGACTCTCCACACATTGGAGGTTCAACCATAGACTGTAGCAGTCAAAGATCAAACCATCAACGCTCTGATTAGTAGGTGACCGTCTCTACCTCCCGAACCACCCCAGCTCTCTAAATTCCCAGAAATGTCAGAAATGCTCAGTTACAGGTTGGATGATTCATTTGAGACAGTTACATATTTTAAATGAAATGTTACATTTTAAGTAACTGCTTCTCTGTTTACATAGCTGCGGCTGTGAGGCACTTTGGCCATTACTGCAAATCAACATCTGGACTATTTCATGGTAAGACTTGGCTACAATGATGCATGACTGAACACGACCTTTACATTAAAGACATGAGAACAGATGCTGAGCCTGACTGAAATAACAATCCATCCTCTCTGTCTGTACATAAATCACATGCACAGGTTGCACACTCTCCTACTTCAGCGCTGCAGGGCTGTGTTGTTCAGGTGAAACTGTGTGGATGATCCGTGGATCAGATTACTGTACCTTCTGAAGAGATTCTCCACAAAGATGTACTTGGCGCTGAAGAGAGATCTCTCCATCATCCTAACAGGAGCTGCCTGAAACCAACAAGAAACAGCACGTGTGCCAGCGTATCCGTTTGCATAACCAGCGTACAGCCATCAGTGTGCTAGCCCAGGCTATATGGGTGTTAGCATGCAACAAAACAAGCACAGAGTAAACCAGCTGTGGTGCTAGCTAGCAGGACACTTACCACAGCTGACAGGTGTCGATCCAGCATAGTGAGCTGAACGTAGGTCTGTAGCGTGATGCCCCAGCGCTGAGGATCCTGGTACATTAAAGCCTGCGGGGACAGAACCTGCAGGTGAACAGCTAGACTGACATGCAGGGAAGTCACACTACCAACCAGCACTCAACACATTCCCAGAGCATTTGATAAGCTTGACCAGACTCCTGAGGAAGGATCCTGATGGAAGCGGGAGTATACAGAGACAATCCATGGTGTTTACACTCACCACATCTCATCCCAAGTCAACACTGTTCAGCACCAGCGCGTTAAACACCGGCGCGTTCAGCACCGGCATGTTAAGCACCGGCATGTTAAGCACCGGCATGTTAAGCACCGGCGCGTTCAGCACCGGCGCGTTCAACACTCCAGCATCATAAAAGCACAAAATGTTTTGGAAGAATCCTTCCAGCTCTGCACACTGACAGCACGGTCATGTACGTTACCAGAGGGTTGTGCCCTCGGACATCTCTCCATTTAGAGATTGGCTCTGTAAGGACCTGCAAGAAAGAGGCAAGGAGAGAGGAATACATTCGTGAACAAGTGGTATACTTTGAGCTCGGTAACACTGGAAATCTTGAACGCACACAGCTACACTGCACAAAGACTGACTGACCTCGATACTGCTGGTTTTGCTGAAATATTCCAGACATGTTGTCTTCCCACTGGCAATGTTCCCCTCAACACAGATCTGAACACAGCAACGTACAGGCAGACTGTCAGACACTGCTGTGAGTCTCTGAATATTCATCACTTCCACTGAAAAACTATGGACGATCCGTCCCACATGAGAATCTGCTGTCCACATTAACATTCACATCATTCCCAGCATGCACCGAGGGGCAAACTCAGATTAAACATGGAGGCTCACCACTGCTTTCCTGTCCTCTCCATCCCGCAACAGCTTCCCTTAGAAGGGAGACAACACAGTCAGACTCGATTTCACTTCCTGTAAGTGTTATTGGTTGATTGATTTGAAGGGGGCTCAATACTGTGGGAAATAAAAGATAAAACCTCAAAGAGCTCGTTTTGAACTGTTTGTTTCCCCACATGTTCTTATGACGCTACTCTGAGTCACTCCCTTTTCATCAGCTACTGCTGACAGCACACAACACGTTAACTGACTGCAGATACTCTGTAGGCTACAATTAACCTGAGTTCAGACTGAGGTCAGATCGCTGCTGTCGATCTGTAAGCACCGGGGCAGACATTTGAACCCGGCTGGTTAAACGCTGCTTTAAAGCTCGAGTTCAGCACGGGTCTGATGTGTCCTGACAGCGGCAGCACTGACCTGCAGCCCCGGGCCGTGTCCCGCTGCGGGCTCTGGACGGGACCAGCCTGAATCCCCCGGCACACGCTTTCCTCCACCCGCTCCATCCAGCCCACAAACATGCCGGCGCCACGGCACGGCGAGCGGACACGAGTGTGACACACACCGACATCAGTGTGCCATGTCAACAGCCTGTACACGATCCTCTGTACTCACCACACAGGAAGAAGAAGCGCCGCATTTCTTCTTCGAATTATAAGAAGCCGCATCACTGTCAAACAGCGCCACCTACTGTAGACGACCAATCGTCTGCTCGACGGAAGTTGCGTCACCAAAACAACAACAACACGAAGCGGAAGAGCGAAGAAGTCGGCAAGTCCGCTATTTTTTAATGGAAACTGGCATTTCTTCTATGTTTACGTCAAGTTACAGAGTCTGGATTTAGCGGAAACGACGCTGAATAGCGCGTTTAACCCTTTTGCTTTGTGGTAAATGTTAGCCGCGCGCTAGCCGCCCATTTCTAGTCTTTTCAGTGGCTACACCTGCTTTCCGTGGCTCGTTACAAACGATCTGAGATATATGAAGTAGTAAGGGTATTTAATGCCATACTAGGCAGATTTACCGCACTGCCATTTACTACACATTTACCCGTGTTTGGCCATTGTCAGTACATCTCGCTCGTTGTAAACTTTCTTTAAACATGTATGATTCCAGCCTACCGGATGGGCACTTTTGACTTTTTGTAGTTCAGTTCACTGATTGACTCTCCTGCAGTGCTGTTTTCCTGTATTCATCACCTTTAATAAAGTGTCCTGTGTTACAGTAACAGTGAGTTGTGGATTTACTTAATGAATGCCTAAGTTGGGCTTTAATCTGCCTTAGACATGTGTTTTGTATTTTTTTATTATTAAGTTATTCTCTGCCAATAGGTCTAGAAACACATAACAGACCTGAACCAACGAAGCAATGTGTACATGCAGGCAAAGACAAGTTTTGGAAGTATTTGTACAACACATGCCTCCGCAACAACTTCAGCGTTTCCTGGAATTGATTAGGAAACACTAACAGAGCTATTATCTGTTATGGGAGTCAGATAGTCTTGGTTGACTGTGAAGGCCATGGTGTATGATCACGCCATTTTCATAATCAACTATTCAGTCTATTTGTCACAGGACAAACATAATCTCTCATAGCAAGTTTGTAATGATTTTACAACTCTTTTACCTTTGGCAAGTGAACTCTAACATGTCTGTCTGTAAATGACAGTGTCATGAATAATCCTTCAGTTTTTACCAGTACAAAAGTAAAACAGTTACATTGTCTCATCAGGAGAACCTAAAAGACTCCTCTTATGGCTAGTCTTTGCACATGATAATCACAGAAGAAAAGAAAGGAATTGATTTTCAATTGCGCTTAATTTCAGGAGACTTTCCAACCTGTTGGTTCAAAAGAGCCAAAAGAAAATCCTCATCGATGTTGGAGTAAAAACTAGATGCTTTTATTGGAATACACACTGATAATGCTTACTGTCCTGTCATTGTAAACCAGTCAGAATACATAAATAACTCATTGTGATCATGCTGACTGACTTATGTATGTATGTATGTATATATATGTATATATTGTACTATTCTTAGTTAGCGTATTGTCTGTCTTGTCTTAATGTTGGTTTAAAATGGAGCACTGTAACAAAAAATAATTTCCCCCAGGGATCAATAAAGTATTCTGATTCTGATGACCACAGACAGCAGTCCAGGCGTCAGGTGGGATAAAGGAGCTGGAAACATCACCTGACAAAGAAAAATCAGACAACAAACTGAGTGAATAAAAGAAGGCTTCTTCGTTGCACATTTTTCACCAATCACAAGCCTGTTCTTTCGCTCTAGACTTTCGACCAATCACCGATCAGGATGAATTGCACTGCTGTACTGTGCATCCCCGTCCGCACAAGAGGGCGACAAAGGAGTGTTTGCACACCGTAGGAGGAGGAGAAGAAGAAGAAGTAGCGTTCAGCATGGCCGCAGGCTGGGAGGCAAAGCTGCAGCTGGTCCAGAGACACGTCCGCGCTTTCCCAGACTTTCCCAAGAAAGGGATCCTGTTCAGGTAAGACACTGCGTTCTTGTTTGAACGGCCCAGCAAACGTAAGGTCTCTTCGCTGGTCTACCGCGAATAGAAACGGGTCTCTGAGAGCTGTAACCAGGTGCAAGGGCACGTGTCAGACCCCTGCTACCAGGAAGCACACTTTGCCCCCACAGTGAGCACTTAGGAACAGCCGAATAGTGTGTGTGTGTGTGTGTGTGTGTCGTGCAGTGCAGAAGGAGGGCGGGGCTCTTCAAGTTAAAGCAGCGGCTCATGTAGTCTGTCATCGGTACCAGCTCATCTATGACCTACGATTGTTTCCACAGCCTGAGCTTCAGACAGTGAACGGCCTCCGTGACCCGCTGAGCATGAGGTCAATATCAGTGTGTATTTCAAAATAAAATCCCTTTGAAATCTTGCTGTCAGGATGCCGCAATGGCTCAAAGCACTGAAAGCCTTCACTGTAGTCAGAGAACTGCTCAGAGGTTAACTTCAGAGGCCTTTGAACATGACGATGAGCTGTTTAATAAGGAATACATCACGCAAATGAATATGAAACAACGTTTAACCTTCAGGCTGTTAGTAGTTTTTGACCGTGGCAATATTTTCTTGCAACACTTTGATGACTGTGCATGAAAATTGCCACTCAGCTCTGAATGTTGCAGACACACAAACAGTTGATCTGTTACAGTAATATAATCGGGTGTTAGCCTTCCAGCAGTGAAAATGCATACAGTGTTTTCTAATAGTACTCCCTAGAGGTAGCATGTAAAAAGTAGTCCGCCCAACACAGAGCCCAGTGACACTACAACATCCAGCTACAGGCTGGTTCAGTTCAAATAACATGCAGTATTTGTTCAGTTAGTACTGTGCATTATAACTATGCCACCTACAAGTCAAAGGCTGGGTTTTGTCACTCCAATGTCAAATATAGATCAGAAATCAACACTTTGCATCTCTAGGAAATGAAATCTCTCTGTGGAAATGTATGTTATAATTCTGATGTGTATCCAAAAGGACTGGTTACTATTTAAGCCTGACTCTTTACCTGGAGGTCCAATCCCCCCAGTAAGTAGACGAACCACTATTCCTGCTGAGCCACAGCTACTCCCAGTATCAGCTGATCATAGGAATTTGCTGATATATCAGTATTGGGATTTATAACAGCTGATAAATGGAGACACAGGAGAAAACCCTTCAGCATGGTTTCAGGGTGTTCCTCCTGTGCTCATGTTGCATTGTTTGTCTATCAGAGGGTGGCTTCCCTCAGAAAAAGATCAGCAGTTATATCTGACTTTTAAGCCACCAAACAATAGCATGAGTCTTAAAAGCCCTGTATCTGCCAGGCTGTAAATGCTACAAACTGTTGTGTCTGAATCTTGCAGAGATATTTGTCCCATCCTCAAGGATGCAGCTGCCCTTAAAGCAGTAATTGACCTGTTTGAAGAACATGTGAGGAACATGTACCAGCACGTGGATCTGATTGTAGGTAAGAAAAACAAAAGCAGAGCTCTGAAACTGCTGTGCTCCACCTTTTAAAGGCGTCTTTAACACACCTTAAACATCCTCTCAGCCAGCTGTATCGCATGCTTGGTGTTCGGAAAGTCCACTTTATTTGTGCAGCTGTGTGAGATATTGTGTGTTAACTCCTGTGAGTATAGTGGTAAAGCATGTACACTCCATCAGATACTTCTGTTCAATATTTTTCCATCACTTGTTCTTAGTGTAAGCTGTCTTACAACGTCAAACATGAGGCCGCCCTGGACCCAGCTCCTCAGCAACAGCTGCTCAAAGTGAAAGAGTTGAGACTGGCAGGAAGCCGGCCTGTACCTGCTTGCTTCCTTAGTTTATTTATGTTCTTAAGCCAGTCAGGTCTGTGTAACAGTCAACAGCACACGGTGAATAAATGAAAGTGGCTCTCTTTTTATCTGGTTAAGTTACCATGGTAACTCATGCTGAAGTTGGCTGCGTTCAGTTTAGGTTTAAAATTGCCTGGAAAGACAATATTTACATTGACTCTTTATTGTGCAACATGTGTGAGTTAAGCAGTGCTGTAATTAAACCATCACAAACTTGCATTATCACAGGATTATTTGTGATGTGTTTGATCCTTAAGCTGCTGCCGAGTCTCTTTTAGTCTGTTCGAAGTGCAGCTGCTAGAGTACAAGAATATCTGTACACTGAACTCCTTTATCAGGCTGTGGGACCGTGAGCTTTACTGCTTCCATGCATCCAGTTTAAATGTGCAGCCGTCACTTTAGTAGCAAACAGCAACCCTGAGCACGCTCAGACACACAATCACTCACAGAGGATTAAATAATCTTATCTGCAACAGTGTTGCTGCTGTTTCTATAGAATTCTAATCATTCAATCACAGTCATCATCTGATAACGTCTCTGGTTTGGTTCGGGCAGGTTTGATGTTATTGTGTCCTTTTAATGTAAATGTTGCTCCTCCCACCTCATTATTGCTGTTTGTGTGTGGCAGGTTTAGATGCTCGTGGTTTCCTGTTTGGGCCTCTGCTCGCCCAGAGGCTAGGTGTTGGCTTCGTCCTGGTCAGAAAGAAAGGCAAACTGCCCGGAGCCACTGTTTCTGTCTCTTATGATCTGGAGTATGGCAAGGTAAAGAACACAAGGACACACTCTGAAAGGTTTGTGTGTTTGGAGGGCGGGCAGGATGAAACTGTTAGAGATGAGGTACTAAGGACAATCCTCATAAAAGTGGAGGAAATATGTATTTTTGGACATTTCACTGCTCGACTTTTTCATCCCCACTCCTCTTTTCCATGGGGCAGTTGAACGCATCCCTTCCACAAGCCGTATACAGAGACACTTATGGAAATGTAGACACTATGATCCTATTCTGCAGACAAGGCAGCAATATCTTAGACACACCTTCAGCCTTACTGGCCTGCTGTAAGCGCTGCGTCCTATAGGAAGGATCCAGCACCACAAACCCAGGATGGGAGGGTTTGTGGTGTTTGTTACATAACAAACAAACAGTATACTAAGACAATGTCAGCTTGTTTTCACCTGTTGAAGTGGAAAATAAGATCCAGTTGAAGTGCATCCTTTAGGTCCTGTAGTGCTAATCACAAATACGTGCACTGCAGCTTGCTGTCATATTCGTGTTTTTGTTTCAGTGACGTGTCTGCACAGCAGCTCAGAGATTCAGAGACAGAAAACCCACTGCTAGCTATCATGATGCAGATATGAGTCGAGGTTTACAAGAAACTCCGTTTCTCCTTTCACTGTTACTTGAGATAAGAAGTTTAGTCTCTGTTGCATCGTTGAGCTTGACCACATTCAGATCTCATTAAAAATGGTATTTACTCTGTTCCCCCAGGCAGAAGCAGAGATCCAGGAGGATGCTGTGGCGCCAGGACAAAGGGTCCTGCTCGTCGATGACCTCCTGGCTACTGGAGGTGAGAAATTGCCCAGTTTAGATGTGATTCAGTCCGACTGAGACATGAATACAAGCTATGTTGCTGAATATTTCCCCTTACTGGCACTTCTGCTTTTACTTCAACATTAGATAATCCGTGTAACATTATGGATGCCACGGGGGGATTCAGCGTTCACAGAAACAACCTTCATGACAGACGGCAGCTCTGATGCGTAGCGGTCGTTTCTTATGGTTTATGAAAGAAGCTGCACAGCTCGCTCGCGGCTGACACACAGCATTAATATTACTAGAATCTTTTTTCCCCCAGTCTCATGTTGTGACTCTGGTTTGACTTTTTTAATTAATGGCAGCTTTCCTGTCTTGAAATGGCAGTGATGAAGGAAAAGTTTGACTAGAACAGCATCGTCCTGTCTGGGCAGTGATGCGCACTACTCGTCTTCACTTTTCATACTTTGTTTAATCTGTGATGATTTTCCTTCACTCTTCTCCTGGTGAACTCGGCTGTTGCCTCCTCCCCTGTTGCCTCCTCCCCTGTTTTGGCCCATAGAGTCGTGCACGTCCAGCGAGGGGCAGTTACATTTTGGAGGTCTGTCTGTGAAACCCCTCTGAGACGCATAACGTGAACGGGACCATAAGTTAGGCTAAAGTCAACCCAGGCTTTCAGCTCAGCTTGAAGCGAATGTTGTTGTGCGCGAGACACCTTTAAGCTTTCTTTCAGCTGCAGCAGCAGGGCTGTAATTCAAACACAGGCTTACTCTGCATGAAAGTTTCATACATCGGTCCAGAAGTACTAACAGTTGCTGTTTTGGGTCATATTGATCCATTAAAAATGTTTTTTTTATTGATCCATATCACAGAACGCCGAGGTAATGAGGTCTGAGAGCTCTCCCTGTTTTCTGGAAGACTGAAAGAAAAGTTACCTGACAAGCCCAAATCCTGCTTTGCACTGTCGTCTTGGGTCCCCCTACTTCAATAAAAACTCGGTGTAGAGGGAAATAAAGCGGATTGGGCTGTTAGGAGTATCGGTGGGATGCGTGACTTTCTTTGGACTGATTTCTCTTAGGAAGTCTGCCTTTAAGACTTTGACATGTGTGTATTGCAGGGACGCTGCATGCTGCCGCCGAGCTGATGAGGAAACAGCAGGCTGAGGTTCTGGGCTGCATGGTGGTCATCGAGCTCAAAGAGCTAAACGGCATCGACAAACTCAAACCACACAGAGTCTTCTCCCTGCTTCAGTACTGAGGACACTCGACCCAGACAAGAAATCTCTTAATTTTACAGTAATTTTGTTTACAGGGTGTAGCTGCGCCCCGTTATTTTAATGGGATGTTACTGGAAGTACAGTACGTCCAGTGTCTGAGCAGCATCCAAGTTTACTTTGCCTCGGCTCAGAAGGCAGGGTGAGTTTGACCCTGTCTGGGTTCATGTTCAGGCGTGACGACTCTGCCACTGGAAGGCAGCTGCTAGTCACGAAACATGAACAACTGTGATGGAAATAACGGAGTGCAGATGAGACTGAAATGACTAAGAATACAAGAGATGCAGCACATGAACACGCAGCAGCCTCCATCAATGTAATGACTGAAAAAAGAAACGTTCCACTGGAAATGACCAAAACCAGCTTTACTGGGTGTAACTTTGCAATAAAGTGTACAACACATCTGTGTCAGTCCAATCATGTAACATCTAAAAACAAACACTGGTTATCACTGATGACTAAATGATCATCACGGTCTATGCTGGAACATTTAAAGCCGTGAGACAAGCTTAATACTGGTTTAGAATCAAGTGTGCAGCTTAAATTGTCTTTGTGTGCAAGTCTTCCAGCTGCAGCCAGCTGTGCTTTGCTCGAGGGTGAGTGTAGTTGTAGAGCACAGCAGCTGTCATGAAGCAGGTCTGCTTACACATCAAACCAGAACGAGCCGAACACGAGCTGAAACTCCGGTTTGGTCACAGCAAAGTCAATCATTACCTTTACTGATGAGTTACATCAGCCTGCAGCTGTTCGAATGGACCCGTTTTCTGCATCAGTAATGAGAACATCAAACACCCACAGCACCCTGCTGAGCTGTTTAAGATCCCCTCATGACCAATCCACCATTCGTGACAGCACAAAGCTGGGTGCAGCTCTTCACTGTGTTTCCTGAACATTCTCATCAAACAGTGACTCTGAATCTAAAATACAAAATGAGTTTACTGCATAGAAAAGTGTTCCTAATAACAAAGTCAGTACATCCGTGTTACACTTTGGATAGAAGGAAAAAACAAAACTGGATCAGTGTTTCGAACAACTCAGCACAAGCATGTCAGGAGGACTCCTTCAACTCCATCCATGTATTATCCAAACCAGATGAACGTGCCAAAACCTGCGGACAACCACTGAAACGTGCTAAAAATACTGCGAGGCGGTCACGTTAAAGGCCACCAGGCCTCAGATCAGAGTCTCCTCCTCTCGGAGTCTGCTGTTCACTGTGTCCGTCACAGTGCTGAGCTCCATGTTCTTATTCAGCTTCAGGTACAAGTCCTTCCTCACTGTGTGAAGAGTCAGCCAATCACCAGCCACTTCTGCCAGCAGATGGATGTGTTTCTCCATTTCACCTGTTGATTACAAAGGATCAGCCGGTCAGCTTCTACCTAGTGAATACGGCTCTACCTGGTTCAGTTTTCTGCTACATTTCTAACAGTTACAAACAGAAACCCTGTGTGGAGGGAGATCTCAGCACAAGCACCACATTGTTCTGTTTCGTGAACCAACCTGTGCTCAGAGAAGATCTGTAGCTTGCCACCATCCGGTTACACGCCACCTCCATCGTTAAAGCCGGTTTCTTCTCTGCAACAAACACACTGCGGAGAATCCGTGCCAGCTCCCCAAGGCGTGACATCATTAACAGGCGCTCCTCCTGCTTGCTGTTACGAGTCATGACTGCCTGGAGCTTCTGTGCCTCCTTTGCCCGAATCTGAGGAGAAAGCAAAGTAAACTATAAAGATGTGTTTTTAGCAGCTGTTAGAGACAAAAATCACATCTTAAAGAAGCTCCAACAGCACTGTGGTCGACCCCCCTGAAGAACTGTGTGCCCGGTCTACCTACCCGGTCCAGCAGAGACTGGGACACCCCTTTCAGGGCATTTGGGACAGCTGATGTTTGGGGGACTGTGGGGTTCTCCTGGGATGTTGGCTCTTTGTGAGCAGCTTTGTCTTCTGTCTTCAGAGCCAGCCCAATCAGAGCCTTCTCCATCTGAACACACACAAAAAGCCAACACATTTAGCGTTACAGTAATTATACTAATATAAAGTTCCATTAAAGAGCATCATGACAATCCCCGGCAGCCTACACCTGTTGCAGCATAACTAAGGGAGGATTCAGGGTCACCGGTCCAGCCCTAACTTCAGCAAAAAGGAAAGCTTGAATCTTAAAAGTAGAGATAGTGTCTGTCTCCTGAATCCAAACTGGAAGCTGGTTCCACAGAAGAGGGGCCTGAAAACTGAAGGCTCTGCCTCCCATTCTACTTTTAAATACTCTAGGAACAACAAGTAGGCCTGCAGTGTGAGAGCGAAGTGCTCTAATAGGGTGATATGGTACTACAATAATGATTGCATTTTATAAAGCGCTTTACAATGCCACTATTCATTCACTCTCACATTCACACACACTGGTGGAGGCAGCTGCAGTTGTAGCCACAGCTGCCCTGGGGCAGACTGACATCATTAAGATATGATGGGGCACAAATATACAAGAATATGATTTTGGATTTCCAAATATCCAACTACGCTCTCTCTCTAGTCCCCGTCACCCAACGAAAGCAGTCCTACATGTTGGATGGAGCACACGTGCTGGTCAAAACGACTCAGCCTCTTAACAGTAAGACGTTCTTGTGACTACACCCACTGTTACTAAGTAGTGCTCACCAGTTTCCTGGAACTGAACATACAACTGAGAAAAATGCTGAATTAGGAGCTGCATCTCTCCAAAGGGATCGATGGCGGTAAGCTGTCAGTCACCATGTTCACGCAGACGGCTTTGATTAAACTTGTTCCTTCTGTCCTTCACCCTCATGAACAGTAGGTGGTGATGCGAGTTTACAAGTAACAACACAAAACACGCGACGCTGGTCTGGTGGCAGACTCAGGAGGGGCTACGTGATTAACTGAGAGGGGAAAGTGCTACAGAGTGTGGGTATGACACAGCTGTTTGTGATTGAGGTCAAGTGTTGAACTGACAGCCTGGAGTGATTACTGCCCATGTGACCTTCAATCTTTTGAGACAACGCCACAAATGTGTGTAAACAACACCTGAAATTCAGAGTGCTAACACCTAACAGATATTAATCTCAGACTACAGTAAGCTCATCGTTTACGCAGAAGCGTGAGAGCGGCGACACTGCTGCAGCACCTTAGGTGTGATGAGTGAGCGGGCCTTGTCGAGCACCTCCTGAGCTGTGGCCAGTTTCTCCGGGCGAGGAGTCTGCGGCAGTGCGCTCGTATGGACGGCTGGCACAGAGTCCACATTAAAGCGAGGATGCCAGCGGGTCAGTTTGTCTTCTGGAACCAACACTGGGGGATCCAACGAGGACAGGAAAACCTGCAGGGAAAAAAAAGGAGATTTAGGCAAAAGTTTGAGACGCCAACAAAAAAGTAACTGCTGTGTGACTTATTAAAAAAATGAGTGAACCCAAACTAGAGCAGCTGACCTTGTGGTGCTGTTTGACAATGGAAAGCAGGCTGTTATGGAACACACGTCTTCTCTCCAGGAGACGAGAGGCTGACAGCACAGGTCGAGCCTCGCCATTTTCTGAGGAGAACAACCCCAAAAACCCAAATCAAAGCCATGTACTGAGGGACAGTTTACAAATATGGTATTTGGAGAAAAGGGTTGGCTGAGCTGAAGGTGACGTGCGCTCTAACCGGAGACGATGATGGGGTCCACGGTCAGCTGGTAGCTTCCCTTCTTAATGCTGCTGTTGAAAGCTTTGATGAGTTTCTCCTGCCGGAACGTGTAGGCCTCAGGAAACACCGTATTTATCTGACCCACGTGGCTCTCTTCAAAGCGCCTCAAAGAGGAAAGAAGTCAGTTATTATCTTTAGCAGCGAGCCACAGGTCCAGCGAGCCTTAGCTTAAAAACACACGAAGCTGCTGACAGCTGGAACCTTTCTAGCACAAACAACAGGACTGCTGACACATTCCACTTTCCCACACATTCTCAGCTTTTGTCTCACGAACTCATCCGACTAACCGAACACTTACTTGTGCATCATGTCCTGAACTCCCCGTTTGATCTTGGTGAAGGTCGCGGTCTCGCAGCGGTTGTACAACATGGCGACCACAGTGTCCATGCTTCTGAACATTTCAGCCAGCACCTTGTAATGGTAGGGGAGCGAGAGGCCTGGGGGGGCATCTTGAGCAAGAGTGTGGTACCGCTGATACGCTGGCTGCTCGGTGCTGGACACACAAGGGAGGACATTCACTTTAACATGGACTAAACAAAAGCTCATCTTTGGGGAAATGCAGCTTACTCTCACTTAGCTCTGTGCACATGTGCAAGTGCTCACCTGTCCTGAGCACGGGTCTCAGTCAGCTCATGCTCCGCTGCTGCTTTTGCTTCCTTCCTCTTCTGAGCTTTAGCTGCAAGCTCTTTGGCCCGAGCTACAGAGAGCTTCAGGGTCTTAGCTTCAGCAGAGGCCGAAATGATGGTTTCAGGAACAGCAGGGGAGCTACTGTCAGGCACTAAAGATGGAGAGGGTGTAGCTGAGGACGCAGTGGCAGGGATCTCATCTACACGCTTCTTAATCCTCAGAAGGCGTGACTTGAGAGCAGCGATGTCCTCTTTACCCAGGACCTGCCAGAAATGGAAAAAGGTGCTCTCAGCTAGGGCTGCTCAGTTAATCGAATTTTAACCACGATCTGGGCTTTCAGTGAAAATAATGGTGATTATCATTTTTGCCATAATCGAGCAGCCCTACTCTCAGCTGCGACCAAAACACACCAGAGGTCATGTGTGCAGCCCTGCTCCCCACATGCTGATTAGCCATCATGAGTGTTTCTCTCTCACACACAGCAACCTTTGTTAAAGAGAGGCGTGTTTCAGATATGATCAGGCTGCTCTCATTGTTCCAGTATGAAGACCTTATTCAAACTGCTGAGACTGAACCCTCTCAGGAATGATATTAAATCACAAGTTCAGTCTCTGAGAAAAGGCATAGAAACATCTCATTTATTCAGCTGAGAAACCTCGTGAGATTCAGAATGCCGATTTAAAGCCAGATCAGTCCAGAGGAGCAAATATCCAGACACTACAAAGATCTGAGCATGACGAAGAGTACACAAAGCCTGCAACTACAGAGTGAAGGCAGGACAAAGCCTGTGGGTCTGTGTGTACATGCACACGTCTGTTACCTGTGCCGTGTCTGCGGGCAGCTCCAGTTTCTTCCTGGCAGACCGCCTCGCCGGCCTCTCTGCTCCTGCAGCGGCTGCCGGTGCTCCGAGATCCGCCTGCCGCCTCTTCTTGGCGGTGCTGTGCTCGACGGCTGCGGCGGACACGGTCGCTCCGAGGTCAGCCGAGCCCCGCTTGGGGGTGCGGGGACTGGAGAGGGGTTGCTCCGCGCCATGGTTCAGCCCTGCGGCCTCGTCGATTACACGGAGAAACTCTTCATGAACTGTCGACGAACACGAGAAGGCGCTGCGTGGCTCTGTCGGCTTCGTTGGGCCGCCAGTGGCTTTCTTCGTCCGGGAGTAGAAGTCGGTAACCCGAGCCTGAGACATGCCGCTGGCCTCACAAGCGAACACGAAAACAAAACGAGGACGAGCAGAGCCCCAGCACACAGACGCCGTCTGCAAACGTTCTCCGGAAGTGCGCACACTGCACAGGAAGAAGAAACAAATGTTCGCGCGAAATGAATAAAGCCACGCCTCCCCCGGTCCTCTTGGTCGGAGGGTAAACCAGGACTGGAGCAGACCGTGGGCGGGCGTGTTCTTCTTCTGTGTAAAAGTTTTCCACACGCTAAACACGGGCTTTGAGCGGTGCTGTGGATCAACATGTCCAGTGTCTGTTTGTGAAAGTGTAACTTTACCTGTCTAATCACCATGGTTACAGCAGGTGATCACGTTCAAATCACGCCACCTTCCCGATAGTTTGCTGCGTGTTTCAGTGACACACACAAATAACACCGGTCCACCCAACCTTGTGGGTTCACACAAAGGGAGAATCTGTCTAACAAACCACAGTAAAGGTAATGAGAATATTCGTGCTAAATAGTATGCAGTTAATCATGACAAAGTTCAAAAGGGACGTGAATGTGAAAGCTATCCTGAGACTTCTGGGTCACGTGCTAGAACATTTTGTCTTTACTTTGAAATGGGAAAATGTTGTATTTGTTTCTTTCAAAGGCAAAACGGAAGATGTATACTTTATAATAAATCTGTTAGCTATCTTAGCTAAATGTTATTTCCAGAAATGCAAATACAGTAGCCAAAAGCCTCATTTTAAACACAGCTATACTGATAACTGCTTAGTGGATCACTTAATAAAAAGGCTATAAAAACAATTACTATTTGTACTAATTACAAATTATTTGAATGTAGGCTATGTAACAGTTTATATGCACCCCCTGGCATGTGTTAATTATGTTCAAATACATTCTCTGTATACTGTTGCTTAATAAAGTTGTTGTTGTTTTTTTTGTTTTTTTTTTTGGGGGGGGGGGGGGGGGGGAGCAGAATAACACTAGATCACAACCACGTCACTGTGTGTCGACAGGGGCGTAATTTCCAGGGGGGTTAGGGGGGTCAGATTTATTTATTTATTTAGACAGAGAGACCCCCCAAGGTTTAGCACGCTGATGAGCAGTGAGCTTTGAATGGTCCACAGCAGCCACTCAGCCACAGGATGACTGAGTGGACTGTGCGCCATTGATCTCTTCTGTGATTTGCAGCCGGAAGCTGGAAGATAAATCTGTGGCTGTGGCTCAATGCGGACACTGAGCCACAGATTTATCAAATCCAAACTTTTGTTGACTTTGTAACTGAAACCTGTGAAAAATCAGCTGATATCTGGAGTTCTGTAATGTGGAAACATCTGGAGAGAACAAGTCGTAATTTCACTGCTTTGCAGTCAGGAGTGGCTGCTGAGCGCCACGAGTTTATTTCAATTAATATCGTTTTTCTAAGTCATCACATCAGGATCAACGCGGTGACCTCTCCACGCCGGTGCTGCGTCACCCTGCGTACGCAGAGGGGCGCTACCTGACCGCGTTATTATACGAATTTTGCCAAACTTGACGTGAGGAGCGGCCTCAGGTACCCCCAAGTACTGACTGACACGGGAGAGTGTGAAAGGGTCATTAGAAGAAGGACTGAGTGCTGTGAGCGCTCTGCACGAACTTTAACGCGCAGTCAGACTGCGAGAGAGGGAGGCGACTGTGAGCAGCTGCAGTATGAACGCCCCTCACACGGACCGCCCGTGAATCACTTTTTCCATGTGCCGCGGAGCCGCCTCAGCCCGGCCTCCAGCTATCCCTACAGAAGACCCCCTCCCTCGGCTCAGCGCGAAGCGGAGCTTCAGTGTGAGTGTTCACGTTACGGAGTAACGGCCCGGACAGCGATCGGCCACCTTAGACCAAATGGAGTGCGTCTGACATCGAGCCAGCCTTCGTGCCGTGTGCGCGGCGTTGACGTGCTCTGCCATGGATCTTCAGGTGGTTGTCTGGCTCTTCTACTGCCTTCTGCTGCCCTCCGGCCTCTTAACAGGTAAGCTGAAAGAGAAGCAGCTGCACTGATGCCAGCACAGCGGCTCTCGGCTCGTCCGGGCTCGGCTCCGTGACGCACTGGGAGTTCGCCAGGGAGTCAAAACTCTCCACAAGTTTGACAGAAGTCGTACAGGCCGACACATTTCCACACTGCGTTTATAGTTCAGAGGTGTTCACAGAAACTCTCAGCCCTGCGTGTCACACAGCTCTCTGCTCCGGAGTTTGGCTCAAAAGTGTCACTGCTGCGCGTGCACGAGCACGAGCTTTTCTCCAAGGCGCTGATGTGGAAAACACCAGTTCACATTAGGTAACCGAACTGCTGCATGCACTGCAGGTTTTCCTGAGCGTGAGCGGAAAGTAAGTGTGTCTATTGCGCGTGTTAAAGCTGCCATCCTGTCTGGGCTGTGGAAAAGCTTGTTTGCGCCCCCGTTTCTCAGTCAGCCATCAGTTTAACAGTGGACATGATGAAATGCCTTTCAGTTGGGGCCTGCAGGAGAGAAGACGACCCTCTGTGTGTGGGACAGACAACAATCCAGTGGCTTGTTGGGTGGTGGGTCCTCGCTAAAAGCAGTGTGTGGCTGTGGTCTCCAGCAGCCCGCTGACACACCCTGCACTGACTCGACTGCACTGGTACTTTCCTTTACAGTTGTGTAAATATGACATGTTGGTGACGGTCATTCGTAGTATGGCAGCTTTGTTGGGAGCAGTGCCATTGCTCAGCGGTTCATGCAGACGCTGTTTAAAGATGAAGGGTGTAGCTGTCCCAAAGCTTTTGGAAGAATGGTCTCCTGAATGTTGCTGAACACATCAGCAAACAGTTCATACTGCCATTCTCCTCCTTTACCACCGCAGTGTTTTACTGCTACTCTTTCATAAAGACCTGCAAAAGGCTGGGTCCTGACACGTGTTTGTCTTCTTGCTCGCATGTTCACCGCAAACTTCTCTCAGTTGTGGTTTGAATCAGTGGTGCTGTTCTGTAAAGGCAGTCCCACACAGGTTCCTGCACGCGATACACTGCACTTCTCTAACAAATTCCTCTGAGAAGAATCACAACAAAGTTGTGATTTTGAGCATATAGTCAAAGTCTGAACTGTTGGCTTGGTTTGATCAGGTTCCCAGTGTGAAGCTGTACTAATATCATGGAAAACTCTGGTGATCACAGAGCCTCTTCTTAGGAAACCCAATAATGCTGATTCCTGCACAGAGCCCTCTGAATGCCATGGTCAATCGTTGGGGCAATCGTGGCTCAAGAGTTGGGAGTTCGTCTTGTAATCGGAAGGTTGCCGGTTCGAGCCCCGGCTTGGACAGTCTCGGTCGTTGTGTCCTTGGGCAAGACACTTCACCCGTTGCCTACTGGTGGTGGTCAGAGGGCCCGGTGGCGCCAGTGTCCAGCAGCCTCGCCTCTGTCAGTGCGCCCCAGGGTGGCTGTGGCTACAATGTAGCTTGCCGTGAATGTGTGTGTGAATGGGTGGATGACTGGATATGTAAAGCGCTTTGGGGTCCTTAGGGACTAGTAAGGCGCTATATAAATACAGGCCATTTACCATTTTACCATGGTCACATATTCAGTTAAAAATAACTACTGCTGTTTATGGATCATTTACACTATCTATTCTGTTTCACCCAAATCCATGTAGTGATCCTACAAAAATAATGACTCTTTTCTGCCATTTAGGGATTTTCCAAATCTAAAGCCATGTTATTTAAATGTTTTTATGCCCAATCTGCTCTGGTTTAGGTTAGGAGTGTCATTCAGCAGAGTTTGTAACAAGTAAAATTAATATTCTGCTCAGATAAAACAGGAAGTGTATGTTTAGCCTAAATCCAGCTGGCAATCTCAGAGGACAAATGTCATAAGCTGGAATGTTAACAGTCTTACTGTGTGGGGCATGACTACTGTTGCTATGAAATGTTGGGAGACTGAGAGAAACAGAAACAGTCTCAGACAGGATGCAACTTGTTACAACTTGCAACATTGTGTCTTTAAACAGTTCACATTGTGATACAAAGGAAGTGAAACCCGACGATATAACAGCCAAGAGGACATTGCATCAACATTTCCTGGAGAATTACCCTCATCCAAACAAACACTTTGTGATCCTGATCATGTGTCGCTCTTCACACTAAAATTTCAAATATTAAGGGTGGTTGTAGCTCATCTGCTAATCCCAAGGTTGGTAGTTTGATCCCAGTCTGCCAAAGTGTCCTTGGGTAAGACACTGGACCTTGGGAGAATGTTTGATAGAAAGCACTTTTATGAATATTGTTTGTAATCAGTTGTTTCAAAACTCGTGGTACATTGACTTTTTATGAACGTTAGTGACAGTGATTTATAAAAACATGCAAACGTACATGGAAGTACAGCTTCAAAGCAAATATTTGTTGTGAGGACCTTAATTTTTGATAGATAGCTGGCAAAGGAACAATGAGACAGGAGCTTCTTGTTGTTGGGAGTGTATTCCAATGCTCACAACCCAGAGTTGACAGATTCCTTCCACCTGTTTCTTTGCAGAGACAGTAAGAAAGTCCATTCCTTACATATAATGATGGATCAAGTATCAACAACAACAACTTTATAAGGGCTGTGGAATAATGTAGTTAAAGTTTACACAAGTACACTTCACTCGAGCGTGTTGAACATAAGTAGCGAGGTGTTATTTTAGGTTTCGGTGAAAGATCTGAATTAAAAAAGATGAGAGGGGGAAAAAGCGCAGCACCACTGGCTGGGTTTGTTTCAGACACAGACCTGATCTGAGTAACAAAAATGAGCCTGTTTACAAGAGAACTGTGTGATGTAGCCTAGTGAGTCAGAGTCATTCCACAGTAGTGCAGTTTAACAGGACTTCACGGCTCGGTGAGAAATCCTCGGTGTGTAGGAGTGAGTCAGAGAGAAGGATTTATTTGTGCTTTAATTTCGCCACCATCAGCACACTGAACAGCAGCTCATCTCACTGTCATTTCTAAGAAAAGGAAACTGTACAACCTGCTCTTGACTCGGAGTCCGATTTTCCTACGTGCTTAGTTTTAATGGTAAAGGTATACTGTTACATGTTGATGCCAGGAGGCAAAGAGGATAGCTACGTTTGGAGAGTTCAGAGTTGGGACAGCGTCTGCTTCAGTGCTGTGATTGGCCTGTTTGTAACAGAGCCTTAACTCATGGAATATCTGACTATAGCTGTAGAACTCATTTAAACACATATGAACCAGGGCAGAGCCAGTGCTTTCCTGCTCTCACAGGCCTTTAACATGCCGCACACTACAGTCACATTTAAGCAATCCCACAGACTGATTTAGTACGTTCATTCTTTGCACTTGAAGCACTTTGTCTCTCTGACATACACTGATATGTCTGAGTTTGCTGTGAGCCACTCAACCTGTATACTGGGCAGAAACATCCTTTGATAAGGAATAGGCTGCAAAGCACCGCTGAGTCTCACAGCTACAGACCTACACACTGTGTACCTGCTTGAAATACTTGGCAATAAGTACTGCTGTATTTTCACCCTGACACAAGTTTTTGTGCTATTTCTCTGAATATACAGATGACAGAATATAAGAGAATTCAGCATCAGGCTGCTGAATGAGTCTGCTCCTCTGCTAGCTAGACTAAGTGTTTTGCGTCTGTTATACCCAATAAAACGGCTCTGTTGTTTGTTAGTTTTGATCAGCTGGTATTCTTTCTGTGGTTTCTGGTGTTTGGTCAGTCAGTTCAACATTTTGGCAGCTTGTTGAGTGATTTCATCAGGCCCGAGTCAAAACTGTTTCTGTTCTTTAAGTGTTTGCTTCAAATCCAGGCTTTCACCTTCAACTCTTCCGATTCCTTCGGCTGATGTATCATCACAGACATTTATGTTATGCAGTGTATTTGTTTTTACTGTCATGGAAACGGTGCAGAGGAGCACTGGGCCATAAATGACACACACCAGCCACTTCATTAGGTACACCTGTTGAGCTGCTTGTTAACACACTTTGAACACAAGTTCAACATGAGCATAAAAATTTGGAAGAAAGTTCATTTGTGTGACTTGGAACGTGGCGTCATTGTTAGTGCCAGATGGGCTGATTTGAGCATTTCAGAATCTGCTGACCTGATAGGATTTTCCCACACAAGCATTTCTAGAGTTCACAGAGACTGGTCTGCAAAACAAGAAAACATCCAGTGAGTGGCTTTGTTGTTAGTGGAGGTCAGACTGCTTCAGGAAGACAACAGTGATTCAAATCACCGCTCGCTACAACCCAAATATGTACAAAAGCATCTCTGAACACATCGAACCTTGAACGGGATGGCAACAGCTGTGGGCTGAGCAAAACTGGGCAATAAATGGATCCATCGGCGTCGTAGCAGTGGTTCAGGTGGCTGTAAATGTGTCTCTTATATTTTCCTGGCTCACTTTGTGCCCCTTAGTATCAGCTGATTGTCGTTTAAACCCCACGGCCCACCCAAGAATGTTGTTGACCATGTCTATCTATTTCTGACCACAGTGTTCTAGATCAGCGGTCCCCAACCCCCGGGCCTCGGGCCGGTACCGGTCCGTGAGTCGTTTGGTACCGGGCCGCGAGAGTTGAGGCTCAGGTGTGAAATGTCTGGTTTTCAGGGTTTTTATCGGTTTTCAGCGTTATTTTGTTTTCCTTTTTATCGTTTACTCGGTTTTCCTGGGTCTTTTCACGTATGTTATGAATAAATCTTATTTTTTTCGGTACCGGTACTAGTTTTATTTTGTTGTATTTATCCGCGACACCTTAAAGGCCGGTCCGTGAAAATATTGTCGGGCATAAACCGGTCCGTGGCGCAAAAAAGGTTGGGGACCGCTGTGCTAGATCATTGCAGAACCTCTGACAGCTGCAACCAGCAGGATGATGCACAATGTCACAAAATTAAAATGGATCTCACACCACTGTGCTCAGATGGCCTCACAGTCACCTTATCTTAGTGCAATAGAGCACCTCATCCATCGATGTCATGGATGTAGCAGCTGTGACAGCGTTACATCAATGTGGACCAAAATCTCTGAGGAATATTTCTGGCAGTCTGAAGTCCTACCCAGTGTTAGTCAGATGTAACTAATGAAGTGGCCAGTGAGCATACGTGTGTGTGTGTGTGTGTGTGTGTGTGTGTGTGCACACACCTTTTTTCTTTCCACAAAAACAGGAAAGTTGCTCAGGATGAACTCTACTACATGCAACAAGAGAATGTTCCATTCCAACAAAGCTGAGCTGGACCTTTATCACCGTTGCTCCTCGCTTTGATTCTTTCCTCAGCAGAAGCGTTTTTACCTTTTAGATCTGAAAAAGAGTGGAGAGGAATCTCACTGACAGAACAGATTGTAATATAAATAGCATTTGATCAAACCTCTGTTATAACTGGAGAGAATGTGATCACCATGTCTTTATTTCATCTCTCTAATCATGTCATCATACATAAAGCTACGTTTAAGAGTTCTGAGGACCTCACATGAAGGGAGCCTTTCTGCAACCTGGAGCTTGCAAAAGTGCACTCATGTATGAGGTGAGCAGCAATAACATAATCTGCCAGACTGAATCTCAGCATGGACTCAAACAGAGACATAAAGTTAAAAATCAAAATGTGGCATTGTTAGTCAGCGAGCTAGCTGTTGCTCTTGGTACTCTTGTATTTGATTGTGGATTTTGTCCTTGGCACATATTGTGCACTTCCTTTTATTGTTGTTTGCCGTTGTTCTGCCCTGTGTATTTGAGTTCAGTGCTTAGCTAAGGTTTGATGACAGGACGCATCAGTTATTGTTCAACTGAACAAGAAGCAGGAAACCCTGGCTTGGAAGCACAATGAGGGATTTTTAAGTTAAATACTAATATAGAGAGCTCTGATAGTTTAGCAGTTTACACATTCGCCTAAAAGTGGAAAGACCCCTAGTTTCATCCAGGGAGGAGATACAAATCCCTTTGGCCAAATCAAACATGCCGACCGGCACGCTGAGGCACTCCCAGCAGAAAAGAACGTCTCCCGCTGACACAGAGGATTCCCTTTTGACTTCTCTAAATTGCACTTCTGTTCTAGTTTTCCTCAGTTGTGTGAATAGAGGGTTGCAGAAAGACAAACTTGTGTCAGCAAGTATATTGCAGTTGTTCTGTCCTTGATGCAGTGTGCACTTGACTATCATATTCCTGTGGCACTCTTTCATGTAATAAAAATAAAAGTATTTCCACATCTCCACTGCAGTCTATGAACCTGTATGGAGCTTCCTTTAATTAGCTCTAGCCTGTGTAGGGGAGACCTCAGATGCCCCAGCAGATGATGTAGAAGGCCGTTCAAGAACTGGCTCCAGTGTTTGTTGCTTTGGTAGTTGATAGGTTTGTAGCTTGAACCCATCCGCTGGAACGTTGAAGACAATATAATTACACAGCAAGCAAGACACGAAGTAGGCAAAGTTCTTCATGTTTCTCGTGCACGGGAGAGAACCGGACAAACGCCGTTCCTTCGCTTGACCCCAGTTGCTCTCGTCCGTTCTCCCGTAACACTGTTCTTTTATTGAGGTTACATGAATATGCATAGGTTCATTAACATATAACATCTTACATAGGTATACATGTGAACAAAGAATACTGTGTGTGTGTGTGTGTGTGTGTGTGTGTGTGTGTGAGGTCAAGATGTGACCCTGTGAAGAGTCTAGCGGGTCCATCTGAACAAAAGGCTCTTATACTTAAACAGATATACGTGTGTTTGCTATGCCATATATCAACAAGAGAAGATACAGATCTATGCCAGAACACTCTGTAGAGGAGTGAACGCACTCCCCTCTTCATGCTACACAGAGTTGTTACAGACCTCCTATGATGAGACATTCTTTCAATCTACAAATGATTATATACTTCTAAGCATATATGAGTAAATATTTCTAAGCATAAATGACAATGAACAATACAAAACCTAACAGTAGTGAACGCCTGTCAGTGCAAAGATATTAGATGGTGGTGGTTGTGTCACACTCAGAGGTGGAGCTAGAAAGATTTTCTTTGGGTGGCACGGAAATCAGATGGGCTGGCAAAAGCCATTTCATACACATTTGCAGGTGTTTCATTCTCTGTTCTGTACCGTGTATAGTAAAATACATCAAATGAAGCAAGAGAACATGTTTGATATGTCTTGATGCATGCTCAATCATCCAGGTAAGTAAATCTCCAAACGTTGATCCAGTTCATCTGGACGTAGCGTTTTGTGGGAGAAACGTTTCGTCACCCATCCAGCTGACTTCTTCAGTCTCGCAGAACACAAGAACCTCTGTTTCACCTGGATTTACACGAGCAAAGTTTGAAGACATCCAATTATTAATGGCAGAAAAGCATTGTGTTGGGGTTGTTGGCTTAGCAGAAAACTACAGCTACATATTATCAGCATAGCAGTGGTCGGAGATGCATTTGAACATGTTTCATACATGACCCAGAGGTAACGTATGTAGTGAAAACAGAAGAGGTCTAAGTATAGATCCACATACAAGGGGTGCCTACAGACTGGCGACCTGTAGCCCTGACCCCCATCGTAAGCAAATGCTTCGAGAAGCTGGTCAGGGACTTCATCTGCTCTGCACTACCCGACTCACTGGACCCTCTACAGTTCGCATACCGCCACAACAGGTCCACTGATGATGCCATAGCCCTGACACTACACACTGCCCTGTCACACCTGGAGAAGAGAGACACGTATGTGAGGATGCTGTTTGTAGATTACAGCTCAGCATTCAATACCATCGTTCCCTCGAAGCTGGACAGGAAACTGCAGGATCTAGGACTGAGCAGCTCCCTCTGCAGCTGGATCCTTAGCTTCCTGTCTGACAGACGCCAGGTGGTCAGACTGGGCAGCATCACCTCATCCCCCGTCACACTGAACACTGGTGCTCCACAGGGGTGTGTACTGAGCCCTCTCCTGTACTCACTCTACACCTACGACTGCACAGCCACTAACAGCTCCAACATCATTGTGAAGTTTGTGGACGACGAGTGGTGGGTCTTATCACCAACGGTGATGAGACGGCTTACAGGGAGGAGGTCAGCGCCCTGACCCACTGGTGTCAAGACAACCATCTCACCCTCAACGTCGCAAAGACAAAGGAGTTGATAGTGGACTTCCGGAGGTGCAGAGAAGTACACACCCCCATCACCATCAACGGCGCTGCTGTGGAGAGAGTGAGCAGCTTCCGGTTCCTTGGAGTACATCTGGCTGAGGATCTTACGTGGTCAGTACACACAAACAAAACAGTGAAGAAGGCGCAGCAGCGCCTCTTCTTTCTCAGGAGACTGAAAAGATTCGGCATGAGCCCCCGCATCCTCAGGACCTTCTATCACTGTGCCATTGAGAGCATCCTCACTGGATGCATCACCACCTGGTACGGCAACAGCACCGCCTACAACTGCAAAGCTCTCCAGCGAGTAGTGGGGTGCTCTGAACGGATAATTGGAGGTGAGCTTCCCTCCCTCCAAGACATCTACAGGAAGCGCTGCCTGAGGAAAGCGGGGAGGATCATCAAGGACTCCAGTCACCCCAGCCATAAACTGTTCAGACTGCTTCCATCAGGAAGGAGGTTCTGCAGCATCCGGTCCCGTACCAGCAGACTGAGAGACAGCTTCTTCCATCAGGCCATCAGACTGATGAACACGTCATAGACACCTCAGCTTCACTACTGGAACTTTAACATTATGCACTCCATACTGTACAGTAATGCCACTTGTTTTGCACATATTCAACTCTGTATATTTTATATATTTTATTATTATTATTATTATTATTATTTTATTTTATTTTTTTACTATTTAATTTGTAAAAATGTGTATACACACACACACACACACACACACACACACACACACACACCACACGTAGGAAAATATTTAGTATACACATCCAGAAATGCATACACTATTATATATTGTACATATATTTATTAGTTTCAGGTTGGCCATTCTTGTATTTTGCTCGTTTGTGTTGTTGTGTTTGCACATCTCTGTTGCTTGTGGGGCTCGCACACAAGAATTTCACTCGCATGTGCTGTGCCAGTGTGCCTGCACATGTGATGTGACAATAAAAGTGATTTGATTTGATTTGATTTGCCTAAATTGACTAATATGAATTCTGAAGTATCTGTTAGATGTGTGATAAAACTTTTAGAGAACAGTTCCAGTCAACTCGGCTCTGTTTAGTGAGACTAAAATGGATTACTCACCTTTATCTAAGTGAGAGTATCATTAGTAATTATTTATGATGTTTCTGTGCTGGGCTTTTGTTTTCATTTTCAATTGAAACAAAAAAATTAAATTTATCAAAGATATTATTTCCCTCTGCTACGTGAAAGCAGCAAGGATCCAGATGAAAGGACTGGATATATAATAATAATAATAATAGATTTTATTTATGAGTGCCTTTCAAGTCACCCAAGGACACTTTACAATAGGATAAAACACTTAGTAAAACAATGGCAGAATAAGAACAATAAAACAAAAGCACAAGATAAAATGAACAAACAGTGGATTCACAGTGAATATGCAGATTTGAACAGATGAGTTTTGAGTTGGGATTTAAACTGGGAGAGAACCAGTGTTTCTTATTTCAGGGGGCAGAGAATTCCACAACCTGGGAGCAGAGCAGCTGTAAGCTCTGCTTCCCACGGTGGTGAGGCGGAAGGAAGGTACAGCAAGCTGGATAGAAGAAGAAGAACGAAGTGAACGGGCAGAACAGGTGGTGGTTAACAGGTCAGAAAGGTAAGGAGGAGCGAGGTTATGAATGGCCTTGAAGGTGAGCAGAAGAAGTCTGAAAATTATCCGGAATTTCACTGTGAGCCAGTGAAGTTCCTGAAGAACAGGTGATGTGCTGGTAGGAGGGGTTCTGGTGAGAATGCGAGCAGCAGAGTTCTGAACCAGTTGAAGCTGATGGAGGGATTTTTGGGGGAGACCATGCAGAAGAGAATTGCAGTAGTCAATACGGGAGGTAACAAGACTGTGTACAAGAATGGACGTAGACTGGGTGGAAAGAGAAGGAAGCAATCTGTTAATGTTACGTAGATGGAAGTAGGCAGAACGGGTGAGATTACTGATGTGAGATTTATAGGAAAGCGAACTGTCTAGGATGACACCAAGGCTCTTAACCTGAGGAGAAGGGAAAACTGTGGAGTGATGGTGAGTGAGAAAAGGTTAGCCTTCAAAAGGTGTATATATATGATGGAGAGAAGCTGGGGCAGATGGAGGGGTGATGTCAGTCGGGCAGGAAGAAGAGTGCACGTGTGAGGCAATATCAATGAGAGCTGTTATTGAAATCAGAACTGGGTGAGACACTCGACGAGGGTAAAATCATCTAGACTCAAATTATGATCTGATAGCTTTGAACTTGTCACCAAAGGAATTTAGCAGTATCAGAAAACGTGGTAAGCAAAGAGGAGGAATCAGGAGTAAGTTTAAGTCTGTTAATGGTGTCAAACAAGAGCCTTGGATTGTGCTTGTTAATGAAACCAGCTAAGTAAGATGTTTTTCGCTGGTTATAGTTGAGTGTGCTTAGCAATTCCTTCATGCGATGGTAATGAACATCGCATAGTGAACATAGTGACATATGTAGATGGATATGTAGCTGCGCCTGATGGCTTCTAAGGTCAGTGAGCTGAGCATCCTTGAGTTAGCTGGGGTAACTTTGACTGAAGGTAGTGGACCACTGGGAAAGGTCAGGAAACCAGGCGTCAGTGCAGTGATGACATCAGCAGAGTTGAAGGTGTCAGTGCAGGATTTCAGTCACTCCACAGTAAAATTCAGTAAATCCAATAAAACCAGTGAAAGCTGTCAGAATACAAAGAGAACCAGTTTGAAAAATTAGAGTCCAGAAGTGACAAGTGATCTTAGCGAGGAGAAAGATTGGCACTGTTGTGCGAAATCATCACACAATAGTGCCACAATGGAGCAGCTGCACTGCACCATAACCAAAAAGAGTCATGGCTCTATGATAAGGGACTGCAGTTTTTCCAGCCTGCTTCTCCATCACTCTGTCGAAATCTTGGGCTGGTGACGCACCTGAATCTTTATTTGGCTGCTCTGAAAACCGGCCTGTTGTCTCACATCACACCTGGAGAAAGCCGTGGCACACAAATCATGGCACACTTACAACCCACTTTGATTTAAAACTGCCCCAACTGTCAGTGAAAGGAAATGTAGTTACACATTAAATCGATGAGATATTATAAAATTATAAAATATAATTTTTTTACACAAGTAATATACAATCCTAATATGTTATTTATTTATTATTTCATTGTGGACACTGTGAAAAAACAATTTCTATAGTAGATAATGAGACAACTTTACTGTCATTTAATTGTTTTTCTATCTATTATTTTGATGCAGCATGAATGTCTGTGTTAGCTGTAAAACTTTATGCCCTCCTTTACACTTCCCACAGTAATCCAGGGGCCACACTGGATTCTTTGCTGGGCCAGTTCTAGCAGGTTGGTGTCTGTTTGACACCCATGCCTTAGATCAGGGCTGCCCAATCCCGGTCCTCGAGAGCTACCGTCCTGCAGCTTTTAGATGCATCCTTGTTCCCACACACCCGAATCAAATGAATAGCTTGTTATCAGGCCTTTGCCAACAGAGATGGGCAGTAACGCGTTACTTGTAACGCGTTACTGTAATCTGATTACTTTTTTCAAGTAACGAGTAAAGTAAGGGATTACTATTGCAAAATCACTAATTAGATTACCGTTACTTTCCCGTAGGAACGCTGCGTTACTGCGTTACTAAAACCATGATTTTTTTTGCGAGAATGTCTCATGACAGTGACGTAAGCAAGTGCGACGTTGGTGACAGCAGCTGTGTGCAGATCAACAATGGATAATATATCGAGTGCGGGAGAGAGTATGAGCGTGCAGCGTTTAAAGCGTGGAAGTACTGACCTTACTTTGAGTTTGATTCCATAAAAAGTGACAAAAACATTAGCGTCCATCGTGCGTGGGAAGAAAACTTCTTTTTCCAGCGAAAAAAACCCCTAAACTTCCAACAAGCACCGAGTAGCTACGACGTGATGGGAAACTCACAGAGACACTCGCGCGGATTCTTCAACTGACCGCAGCACACCTGCACCAGGGTAACCCTCCGCCTACCCTGCTCCTGCTTTACAGGTGAAAATAGAGCAAAAGGACCGCTGAGTCTTTGACTTTATTTATTTTCTGCTGTGTTTTACTTGCATCTGTTTGAAAGAGTGAGTGAAAACACAAAAAATATTTTATTTTATGTGCTGGAATGTGTAGAAAATAGGTTTAAATGTTAAACTAATTTATTCAAGTCAGAGAATGTTGCATATAATAAAATGTTTTGCTTGATGCATAAAGTTAAAAGATTAAAACTGATAAAACAAGTTAAAAAAAAGAGACTTTTCCATTTGATTACATTTTGTATGATGGATTATGTAGAAAAAGTAGAATTGGGCTGAAAGATCTATCACTTTATCACCTCTTCAGGTTGTAAATCGTGTTTTTAAAAAGTAACTAAGTAACTAAGTAATTAATTACTTTTGAAAATAAGTAATCAGTAAAGTAACGGGATTACTTTTTTGGGGGAGTAATCAGTAATTAGTTACTGATTACTTTTTTCAAGTAACTTGACCAACACTGTTTGCCAAACACGATGGCATGCTGAAGAGGTAATCAAACCATTTGATTCAGCTGTGTTGGAGTAGGGATGCATCTAAAAGCTGCAGGATAGTAGCTCTCGAGGACTGGGATTGGGCAGCCCTGCTTTAGATGGACTTCAAATTCAGATTCCTTTTATTTGTCATTTTCATGCTTTGCATACAAAACACATCAACCACACAGTAGTGCATTTTGTAAAGTAATAAACCAATAAATAAGAGCGTTTAATAAATGGACTAAAAATATGCAATAAGATGAAATAAATATTATGAATGGTAAATGGGTAAAAGTACTGTAGCAAGGAAACAGTACAGTCAGTCCCTATGAGCAGCTCACATACTCTGGTTAAGACGTCTGTGTGCTGTCCTTGATCTAATGCTACTGTATCTGCTCCCAGACTCTGAGCATGAACCAGGGGGTTGGTCGAGTCCTTTATGATGCTTAATGCTCTGCGCCTACAGCACTTAGTGTAGATGAGGCCAGGAGAGCGAAAGTGTTGCTGGGCCTTCATGATGATGGCTGCGGCGTCACTGGTAGTTAGCTCATCTATCAGGTGAACTTCAAGGTTTTGGTGCAGTGAGCCCTCTGCATTTGAAAACTGCTGATGGTTAATGGGAGCTGCTGCAGGCAGCTAGTTCATCTGAAGTCATCCATCCTTAGTTATGTGATTCATGGCTGTTAGCTGCTCTTTCCTATGTAAGAAACAACTGTGGTATCATTGCAACTGTTATCACATGATTTGCTGAAGTTAGCAGAGCAGTCATATGTCATCAAGGTTAACAGTAAGGAGCTCAGTAAGACAGTAACAGTGAGCACAGACTGATGGGCCATGCTCTGCCTGTAACAAGCAATCATGATGTAAACAACATATTTCTTCTCAAAGCATCATTAGTTAAGCAATTTGTAACATCTAAAGGAACAACATTTGATTATTAGAATTATTTTTGAAAATTACAACTAATTTACATCTTTTGTCAAATGAAAAGTGTATAAAACATATAATCCACATTATTATTGAAGACGTTATTCACCATCTTTTTACTAATGTATCACATGGTTTTCATTCAAAGCAAGCAACATTATTCTTATTTGTATAATGAAACCACGTTGGATTATTTTGACCATCAAAACAATGTAAATAAGCACACAAGCAGCCGAGAGGTGGAATTCCTCCAGTGGGTCCTGGGTCTATCCTGCAGCCTCCTCGGACATGCCTGAAGCCCCTGACCCAGGGTCCATGTGTGAGCTGCAGTGACTGATGCATACAGCAGTAAGCTAAAAATAACTAGACAAATTATGATTGATTCCTCTTACATTCAATTAATTCAAAGCTGCTGCTGCTGCTGCCTCTTGTTGACATTGTAAATCTGAGTTAAACATTTTGGCTGGTCCTAACTGTGTCATACATCTTTAAAGAGTTGTTTGAAGGTTAAGACTAGGTTTATAGCTAAGGTAAGAATCAGGTTTTAGCTAAGATAAAGATTGCAGTTAGGTACTTAGTTATGATAGTTAATGTTAGGCTAAGGGACTGGGGAGAAGACCATTCCCAGTTTCAGCCAGAAAGTCACTGGACTTCTTGAAGTTTCTTGAAGACCTTTCACCCAGCAGGTCCCTGAGGTCATGTGACCAGGGCTTGCTTGCTGTCCAACACACGAGGCTGAAAACAAAAGGCGACAAACTTTTTGTAACTGTGGCCCCCAGACTGTGGAACTCTCTCCCTTTGAGCCTGAGATCTGTGGACTCAGTGGTCTCTTTTAAAAAACAGCTAAAAACTCTTCTTTTTAAACTTGCTTTTGGTTGATTTTTATTTTTATGTTTTAGCTTCTGTGAAGCACTTTGTGATTTTTATCTTGAAAGAGGCTGTATAAGTAAAGTTTTACTTACTTACTTACTTACTTACTTACTTACCTCGCATCTGAGAAGCTTTTTCAGTCCTAAAGCCAAATAGTGGAGAGTCACAGGTATTTAAGCTGTAGTGGGAGTTGTCCCTTAACAGGGTCGTTGGCCTACTATCGATCATGTGCTTTACCACAAGGTGTGAAAAAATGCCTGGGTCATTATCAGCAGAGACTTTGCCTCACCCTATCATGTGACCCATTGAGATCAACTGATGCAAGATGTGAGCGGGGGTTGAGGCGCCTCGGGAGAAATCTCAAAACTGTGTTTGGTGGCAATCAGTTGGTGTTGAAAGCCACCCCCTCTGTTCAAATATAGTAATATAATGTAATAAATAAATAAGGGCTATGGTCCTTTAGGGTGGGGATGGCAGTTGCACATCTGCCAGAATATTGCACACACTAAAATATTGCACATGGAATGGCAGCAACATAGTCAGTAGCTGTGACAGAGTGATTATATGCAAGCCTGTTCACACTCTTAGTTTGCATTAAAAGTTCTGACTTGTCCTGTTGTCTTGTCCATCGTGTCCTGCAGACATAGCTTTATTGAGTGGCTGTTCGGTTTGTCCGGTGCAGAGGTCCGAGCGCTCCTCGCTGCGCTGCACAGCATACACTATGTTTTTTAGCTTGTTTCCAGGTTTTGTCCTTGGGATGAACCAGTTCATGCCTGAGTGTGCGGCTGGCTCTGAGTGCACTGGGATGTCGTGCTTGGAGAAGATTAGGAGTTTCTGAGTTTCTCCAATAAACCTGGTTTCAAAGGGATGACAATCTTGTTCTGTTTGTCATTTACTGTAGTTTCTCCCTAGTTGGCGTCTGACCTTCACTTTAGAACTGAAGAAGCTTCTCAGATGAGAGAAGTCCAAAAACGTACACTGGATCCAGATGAAACCACTGTGTCGTTGGATGTGGTCTCCTTTTTCACTTGTATCCCTACAACCAAGGCAGTGGAGACTGTCAGAAAATGACTACAGCAAGACAGCTCCTTAGAAAACAGAAGTGGGTTTACCCCAGTCTCTGCCTTACCACTGCACACTTTAAATACAACGAGGGTTTCTACAGACAAAAACATGGATGTGCTATAGGCCCCCCAGTGTCACCCAGTATGGCAAACCTTTACATGGAGGAAGTGAAAAGTAAAGCTCTTAGCTATTTCAAAGAGCAGCTATAGATGGATCTATATTAAATCAACTCAATCTAAAAAAAAGAAACAGCTGTGGGAAAATGAGTATTAGAAGCAAGAAAAAAATAAAATATGCTTAACTAGACTTTTCATTTTTAATCATAATATCTTATTTTTTTCATTATAACAAAGAAAAGGATAGCAAAGAGGGAGCAGAGCTCTAACCCACCAACGAAACATCAAACCAGAGACGGCTATATTTGTTTCTTAGAAAGTGCAACGAGTGAAACATACATTCATGGTAGTGTGAATGGACCAGCAATACTATATTGTTACTATCATGTAGTACTGACAGTAGTACTTGAGTAGCCTCTTACCTTATTATGAAAAAATGCAAGTATAACTGCACCATGGTGGACCTGAAGCGTATGTATTTATGTATAAGTTTTATCAGAGAATGAACAAAAGGAAGTGCTTTGTGTTGGAACACTGGACGTACCCTCTGTCTGTCGGGTTTGTTCTGAGTGCTAGTGAGAGATAGATGCTGCCTGTGGGCCTAACGAGTGTTATCATGTTTGTCAAGAGACATCATTTTGGGCGGGTCTGAAGTTTTACTGGGCAGCAGGGTGGAGCTCCTCCATGCAGAGTTTGTCCTGTATGTGAATATTCATACAGTAGGTGTAGACATAGATCCACTGGGTGTGGATCTATGTTGTTCCAGACAATTTTGATAGCATGATGTGAGTTATATAGAAGTTGTATCAGCTTTTAGAAGCTGATAAAATTTTAAACCTGTCGTGCAATTTTCCTTATTTTCATTAAATTTCTTGTGAAGTACTGCCTGTTTTCATCATTTCTTTTATCTTTAAGACTTTAACAAATGTAACAAGTAAATCTACAGAACTTTCTAGAGGCGAATGGATTAATATAGTTCATATGTTGCCAAAAGGCTACACTTATCTTTCCAACTATTTACCTTTGAAAAAGATCTATTCTGATGATTGGGCGTGGACACCAAGGATCTCGGCCAGGTTTGATTGGTATTGGCTGTTTTTAATAGTTTGATGAGTAAAGAGTTTGGGGCTTTAAGTCAGATTTGAACTTAAAGTGACAAAAGCTGCGCTTAAAGTCCAGCATGTATGTGACTAATCTAACAGGAAATCAGTGAGTGCCTCCAGCTAACTTCGTATTATGAAAACTGTTCTATATACAGGCTGTCAAAGTATTTAAGGGTGTTAGAAATGTGGAGCTTTTTCATTGTGCAGCCAGACTTTCTACCCAGTCTCTCGACACATGTAGATACACTGTTGATTCTGTATGCTGGTGTAGCAAAGTGCACACTGTAATGCAAACTCAGAGTTTTTTGCACAGTCCACAGTGTGATTGACCGCCTGATATGTGTGCAACTCCTCCAGGTCCCGGTATGCTACTGGGACGAGGCTGATTAGCAAATGAGTGGCAGCCAATTAGCCCAGTTGGCACTGCTCCCTGAACCACTGAGCAACTTACTTTTACAAGCATTTTTGAGCCCTTATAACTTGTATATACAAAACTAGATAATGATAATGGGTGTGGGGCGAGACCAGTGATTGTCGGTTTCTCAAAAAAGAAAGCTAACCAACACAACATCCCACTAGTGACACAATTTTGTGTGTCCTGCAACAACACCAGCTAGGTTTGAACAAGCCATCGGTTCCACAGGGGAGGGCAGCGTGACAGCCAGGGAACAGAGAATGGAGCAGATCCTTTCTTAAAGAAAATAAACTGATTCCCCCTCGATAAATTCACATAAAGTAAGAATAGAGGTGCCTCTAAATAAAACACAGATCTGAAAATAGCAGTTATTGTGGTCTCAAAAACAACCACCAGGGAGAAGAATTTAAACAATGAGCACAGAGGAAACTTGTACAGTCAAGACAACAATAAAAATACTGTCCAGCAAGCTGTTAATTACCAGACAGTCCAATATTTGTCTAAGTGCTAAATTCAGTGACTGTTCGGGTTCTTCTCAGCTCTGAATAGTGAGTCTCAGCTGAGCAGATTGTAGCCGCTCCCTCCTGATGCCGCTTCTAGGGTTGCTCGGTCAGCAGCTCTAAAGAATAGACAATGGTGACATTACCCAGCCACGTACAGCCACTGCTGATCTTACACACTCCCCTAATGAACTACTGTTGCCCAACACCGAGGAAAAACAGGTTACTCACAGGGCTGGGCGAGGCGCTAGCCAGAAAATTCTTATGACAACATGACAAAACTAAGAGAGTTCAGAGTTTGCACAACAAATATGAAACAAATAAAACCAAACACATGCAAAATCCCTAAAAACACAAGAACTTAAAAGACAATCGAAAATAAAAAGATGGAAATGGCACCAGCATGAATATTCTGTTATAACATACATGCAGGCAATCAGAAGGTCCTGAGTCCAGTTCCACCTTCAGGCCGAGGTCTTGCTGTGCATGTTCTCCCTGTGTTTGTGTGGGTTCTCTCCGGGTACTCCGGCTTCCTGCCACAGTCCAAAGACATGCAGTTAGTGGGGCTAGGTTAATTGGTGACTCTAAATGATAGAGTTACCACAGGCAATGGGAGTGAATGGTTGTCTGTCTCTGTGTGTCAGCCTGTCCAGGGTGCACTCTGCTTCTTATCCTAAGACAGCAGGGAGAGGCTCCAGGCCCCCGCGAGCCTAAAAGGGATAAGCAGAACAGAACACACTAACAATCACAAAGCTTAAAACCCCTGGTCGATATCACTGTTCTTCTGAGCTGACTGCAGAACTGATCAAACTAGGAGCTGGCTGGTGCCTGTTTTACCTTCAGCCATTGTCTTTTGTGGAGGACGAAAGGTTTCAAACTTCCAGGCCTTAAACTTCACGTCTGTTCTCCGTGGTAATAGTAAATGGATAAAATAAGGCTGAATGAAAGAATGCTTCCTTGAAAAAGACTTGAATACTACATAAAATAAACCTCATCCAAAGTGTCTTTGAATGGCAGACACAGGATGTGTCTGAGTGTCTACATGAGTCTCACAGGCCTGAACTCTGAACTGTTTGATTTGCTGCTCACCACAAACGAGCAGACGATGCATCAGCTTTTCCTACTGATAAAAACCTTCCTTATGGCCATTCATACTACACAAAGTAATGAAGCAATAAACAATTAAATGACACAAAAGTTTCTTTTTAACTTTCTACTTAAATTGTTTTTTTACAATTACGGTTAAAAAACAAAACAGTAAAGGGAGTCTCACTGGTCCGGCCCACCTAAGGTCAGAGTGCGCTGTATGTGGCCTGTGATGTAAAATGAGTTTGGCACCCCGGCTCCAGACTGCGTGGGCCTTTCTTGCACCAGTGTAGTGTCTCGTGGAGGTCTGGATCGAGCCTCTGGGGTCCCCTTTGTTTGAAAATGGTGGCTCCAGTCTTCAAACAGGTGGACCAGAGAGTATGCTCCAATTATCATCCAATTAATGGGAAATTCTATTCGAGGGTGCTGAAGGAGGCTCTGGCTGGCAACTGGGGGCAAAGGAAAAATAAATAAATAAAAATTGGATCCCTAGTTCCCTGGGATTAATTACAGCAATAATTGCAAGACGAGCAACTCCCACCCGAACACTGTGGACGCACAAATTGGATCTGCTTCTCTTGCCTTGTTGGATTATTCCGAGGAATTGGCTCCCTTCCTATCAACATGTATCTACATGCAGCAGAGATGATGGTGTTGGTGGCCAAGGTGTTCCCACTCTCTCCTCTCGAGATCAGCTTTAGCTTTGTGTATTATTATTATTACATCACTCTCAGGGTTCTTACAGGTTACTCTAGCCTTAAAAATGAACAGGACTTTGGAGCCTATTTTTCCAGGCTGCTAAATTTGAACCTAATTAGTTACAGGATGCATGGATTTAGAGGTGAGCTGCTGTTACCGGGTGTGGGTGAAGGAGGGGTGCTTGACCCCAAGGCCACCCTGGCGAGGGTAAACAGGGCTGTGCGCTGTCAGAGGAGAGTAGTCCCTTTACCGTTTTGCTGCTATCCCTCTGTAACAAAGCATCCCTAACACTCGCCTCCACCCACTCCACCCTGTTTGCGCTCTTCTTCATCTCTCTTGTACACGGTCCTTGCTTTTGATAGTAAACAACAGTACTTAAAGTCATCTACCTTAACTACCTCTGCTTATTTCATCTTCACTGTCAAACCCATCTCTCTCTCCTCTTCTTTGTAACACACAGCTTTGATAAAACAAACACAACTGGTTCTCAGCTGAATTAGTTTTTTCAGTACATATGCAGCTATTGTTTAAACGCTGAGGGCTTTTTTTGGTTATGAATAGTCTCGTTATAAAGAATAAAGCCTTGCTGCTCAACAGTCATTATGATAATGCTTTAGTTGTTATCTGAGTATTTGCATTTTGTTTCTAACTATACACCACATCAGGAGATTCAAACAAGCTAACTGAAGTAATTCAGCTTTGAATCTAAGAATGTAACGAAGGTATTGCAAAGCTATTCACGAGTGTTGAATCTGGTAGCTTTTCACTGTAACTCCAGCAGATTCACAGAGGTCTTGGTGCAAGTAAAGTATGCCCCCACCAGTGGGCTGAAAATACTCAGCAAAGAAGAAAAAAGAGTCAAAGCCTTAATCACCATGTTTAAGGCGAATAATATACCTTTGCAATTCTCGACAATATTCCTAACTGATCGTGATCATCTGCAGGACATGAGAAATGAATATCTTTTTATAATACTTGTGCCAAAAACGCAGTTACAAGATGCTGGCTCCGCCTCCCACTATGTCAGATTGCAGGGACAGTGTGAATGACTCAATTACATTCTCAATACGTCTTAAGAAGAATGTTTTTGCCAAGCTATGGTGCGAGTGGGTCAATTTTATGAAGCCTCTTCAACCAGACTTTAGAGGCTTGAGTGCTGTGTTTTATTTCCTGTTGAGTTCTACGTATGACATTGTTGCCTTCTCTCCCCATGTGCTTTTTGTCTGTTTGTTTGGGGCATATCTGGATGTTTTGTTTTTGATGTACTATGTGTTATACTCCACTTTGTTTTGAAAATAAAAAATAAAAGTGGCTAAATCAACTGTGTTGCCTGTTTCTGCAAAGAAAGCTCAGTAACACAGAAAAAGCCTGAGACAGCAGGCAACAACTTAAAGTGAGCAAAGTGATTCCAAAATGTGTTTCAGGTTAAGACAAATGGCCGTAATTCATAAGCAGTTAATGTGATCGTTTTGTTAAACCTCTTGAATTAAAGCGTAAAGTTTTCACTTTAATAACATGTTGATTGTTTGATGAGTAAAAACAATATGATCACGTGTAAAAGGTTTCTCTCTGAAATCCAGACCTGACATTACATCAAAATCCAGTTCAAATATGGGTATAATTTGAATATTTATCAGAATCGTTTTTCCTGAGATGATTCCATAGTAAGATGATCTGTGTAAAGATGTGCCCACACTGCTGTTTGACTGCGCTGTTTCTGTCTTTGCAGCTTGTCTTTTTCGCCTCAACATCCTGTCATTGGTTTACTTCTTGTACCTGCTGCTCTTACCGTGGTTCCTGTGTCCCAACAAACACACCATCAAAGGTAAGACCATCTGTGTTTTCAGGTCCGACCTTTTATGCATTTGAAACCTGCTTTTCTTTAAGCCGTCCATCCATCCGGGCCGCGAGGGCAGGAGCCTTCTTTCTAGCTTATCCAAGGAACGCCAGGGTGTTCCCAGGATAGCCGAGAGGTTTAATCGCTGCACTGTATCCTGGGTCTGTTCAGCTGGCTCCTTTTGATGTGGAGACGTGGCAGCTCCACTCTGAGCCCCTTCTGAATGGCCGAGCTCCTCACCCGGTGTGTAAGGGAGAGGCCAGCCGCCCTGTGAAAGCTGCTTTTCACGCTTAGATTAGATTAGATTAGATAGAACTTTATTAATCCCTCGGGTGGGTTCCTCTGGGAAATTCGATTTCCAAAAAAGCACAGCACCGACAGAAGTTACAGAGTTACAGAATATTATATATATATATATATATATATATATATATATATATATATATATATATACACATATATATATATACACATATATATATACACACACACACACACACACACACACACACACACACATATATAAATACAGAGACAATATAAATAAAATATACAAAGGGGATAAATAGAATAAATAGGAATAAAAATAAAAATACAAGTGAATTGCACATTTCAAGTATTGAGTCTATTGCACTGTTGACTATTTACAAAAAGTATTGCACAAAAGGTATTGTACAGTGAGGTGAAGAGGCACTACAGCTTAGTTGTTCCCCCCTCCTTTGTCCTCCTGTTTCCCCTCCCTCTCCCCTCCAGAGAGGAGTTAAACAGTCTGATGGCGTGTGGGACAAAGGAGTTTTTAAGTCTGTTAGTTCTTGTCTTTGGGAGAAGCAACCTGTCACTGAACAGACTCTTCTGGTTGTTAATGGCCGTGTGCAGAGGATGCCTGGCATTGTTCATAATGTCCATCAGTTTCTTTAATGTCCTTTTCTCTGCCACTGTCACCAGAGTGTCCAGCTTCATGCCGACCACAGAACTAGCCCTCCTGATCAGTTTCTCCAGCCTGGATGAGTCCTTCTTTGCTGTGCTGCTCCCCCAGCACACCACAGCATAGAAAAGTACTCCAGCAACCACCGACTGGTAAAACATCCTCAGGAGCTTCCTGCAGATGTTAAAAGACCTCAGCCTCCTGAGGAAGTACAGTCGGCTTTGGGCTTTTTTATACAGGTGCTCTGTGTTGCATGACCAGTCCAGTTTATTGTCCACCCACAGCCCGAGGTACTTGTACTTGTTGACCACCTCCACCTCCTCCCCCTCTATCTGAACCGGCAGTGGACCTGCTCTGGACCTCCCGAAGTCCACAACCAGTTCCTTAGTCTTTGAGGTGTTGAGTTGCAGGTGGTTTGTGTGACTCCATGCGACAAAGTTCCTCACCAGACTTCTGTACTCCTCTTCCTGATCATCCCAGATACACCCCATGATGGCCGTGTCATCTGCAAACTTCTGAATATGGCATAATTCAGAGTTGTAGCAGAAGTCAGAGGTGTACAGGGTGAAGAGAAGAGGGGACAGCACAGTTCCCTGTGGTGCTCCTGTGCTGCTGACCACAGTGTCAGACGTGATGTCACGCTTGTGTCCACGAGCTCGTTGTTTTGGTCACTATGCGGAGCTTAGGACCATTTTTGTTCTCATGATTCATCAAGTAATGCTACTGACCAGCCAATCAGTGGCAAATATTATTCCTGTGGTGAGAAGTTCTTGTCCTTAATGTCATGCGTTTAGTGAAAAAAGAATCCACTGGTTCATATCCTGTTCGATTTCCGGTTTAAAAACATAGTTTTCATGGCAGTAGTTAAGATGACTTCATAGGGTTTGGAGGTTCTTGTTCTGGGGTGCGTGATTTTGACTTTTTCAGTTCAGGAGAAAAGCAGTGGCCTATTTATGATGTTATTCTTTTTTAAACCTTACAATGTAAAGCAAGAAGCTCTGTGACTGAAATGTTTTTGACTTTATTCTGTTCTGTGTCTGTCCATGACTCACTCTAGCTGTCCATTAGTATCCATTTGATCAAACATTGTATTGTTGCCATTTTTTATGATATAATTTTGTCTTTAGCGAGTTGAGTGATTTCATCCCGTAGTTTGTGAGAGCAGTCGAGTGCTTTGTTTACATACAGGCCTTCCTTAAGAATCATTCTGGGCCCTCTTCTCTTTTCCCTGTATATCCATGATTTACCGCCTGTGTGTTGTGGAGATGGTCTTCAAATGTATGACGATGATATTCGTATATATTGTCAAATAGAAATGGTGTCAAACATTTAGCACGCGGAGAAACTACTGAGTAGCATTTCTTATAATGAAACTTCAGCAAAATGAACACGCCTGCCACATCATTTGTCATTTTGATTTTGGGATGTCTTTGAATTCTGAAGGTTGAGTAATGAATCAGTAATGAATCCAATGTCTACAGCTGTGTGCACACTGGGAGTCGTTTGCAGTCATGTGGCAGTCAGAGACTACAGAAAGTCAATGATGTCTTCAAGCAAATAAAGGGCGAAATAATCACTGACACTGGGAAGTGTGGGCATGGGCAGGAACCAGGCTGAAGTGACTACCAATGAGAGTGAAGTACACTAATGATTGACTTGGTAGTAAACGCATTAGAGGGTCAGCTAGTCCTCTAGAGCCCAAATGTCCACAAATGACCAGCTATCAGCTTCAGAACGATGGCTGACGCACAAATTGCTTCCAGTGTGGATGCAGCGTAAGCACTTTCATTTGAAGGACCAAAACACTTTGGTCCTTCAAATGAACAGGTACAAAAAAGAAACCAAACACATCAGACATCGCAATAAAGCTATTGCCAAATAAAGGTAACCTGAAGAGCAGTGAAATTGAGATGATTTACAAGGATCTTCTAACATTCACACACACTCAGTCACACACTCAGTCACACTGGGGGCAGTTCAGGATTCAGTGTCTTGCATATACTTATTCCATGTCTGTAAAATAAAGATTTATTTATTTATCTTGGTTTTATTTATGCTGCATTTAACCGTTTCTGTATCTCTCCTGTCTTTGCCTTTTAGGTCACACAGGACGCTTTATCAGAGCAATATTCTGCACCAGTCTGCTATTTGTACTGGCTCATATCTGCTTCCAGACAGTACTATACACATATCCTCCTCTCAACACTGCAATAGGTGATAACTGTTCACAATGGAATACCATAAGCAGACATATAGGACTGTCAAGGTATGTAACTATGTATCTAATTCCATGAGTTGCACCATGTATCCCTGCCAGTGTCACTGATGGGCTGATTGTGGGAAATAGTAGGTAAATGTAGCCTACAAGTAAATGCAAAGCCTCCCACCGCTCTCTCCTTGTCTCCTCACCCTCAGCCAGTGGTGGAGAGGGCTGCCTCCTCCCTGAGCCTGGTTCTCACACATGTTTCTTTGTGAAAAGTTATTTTTTCCTTTGCACTTGCTCACCGGGGGGTCACAGGATTGTTTGGCCTTTCTCTGTATTATTTTAGCACCTTTAGATGAAAGTTGTTGTAAGTTTTACACTATATAAATAAGAGAATTAAAAATAAATTGAACTGAATAGACACCTGAGGAAGAAAATACTGAAATGAAGATGCTTATTTTAAAACACTGCCATTAATACTTTTTCATTTGAACATAGAGCTGTACATTAAATCACATTTAATTCAGTTTACTTTAATGAAAGCGCCTTTTGCATTTAAACCATCTTAATCAATCTTATTCCCATTGTTAGAATTGCACACAGGTCTTCAAGGTCCTTGGTAACTAACGTCTTGGAGAAGTTGCAAAGCTTCTACGAACTTTTTGTGCTTTCCCAAACTCACGCTATGATAACGATTAGGGACCAGAGCACCTTCTTCCTGTCAGTGTGCATCTATGTCACATGGGCCATATGCTGTTTTTGTAAAGCTGCAGATTAAACTGATTCGATTAGTATGAACTTGGCAGGAGGCGACCTTAAATCTATTTGCACGAGTGCAACCTTAAATTCACTATTGCCTGTATACATTCATCTTTTAGCATTCTGTATTTATTTGGTCTTCTATTAGCCACGTATCTAACTTTTTGCTTGATTTGCAGTAATGTGTCAAATAACATTTAATAATAATAATAATAGATTGGATTTATATAGCGCTTTTCAAGGCACCCAAAGCGCTTTACAATGCCACTATTCATTCACTCATTTGAATAAATCAAGTGTTCCCAACAGAACTCTGGATTGTAATGGTATCCATACATCCACCATGCAATGTGGATATATTTTGTGTATGATATCTCTGAAATGTTTTACATGAGTTGAGATAAAATGAGATATACTTTATTTATCCTATAATTGTAACAGCCTTACATGTGTACGTGTGTCATAGGCTTCCCTTGGAAGACCCTTGGAAAGTGGCACGTCTCCTGTGCCCAGACCTTGGTGTGTGTATACTTGCATTGGTAACAGTCATCCTCTGCAGCAGATTGGTCAGGAACAGAGAAATGGTGGCTGCTGCCAACATTACATCGGTGAGTCTCTTTGCATATGTTTAAATGTGTATCTTTATGACAGGAAACCAGCAGTGTGGTTGTGCTGAAATCAAAGAAGTCACAAAATTACACATAAAAACTATATATGGTAGATGGACAATCACTAGTGCATGCAGCAAGGAGAAGGTCAAAACAAAACTGTGTTGTTGTTTTTTGTCTTTTAGCATCATAGCAGGTTCTAAAATGATTGAAATACAACCTCAGAGGAACAATAACACGTCATTTTTTTAATCAAAAGCTGAAGTAGACTGTGTGAAAAATGAAGTCCTCTTACAAATTGTTGATACTCACACACAACTGAGTGCGCTAATCCGTGCCTCACCAGATCAAGTGCATGGATATTACTCAGTGAAACCAATTCCTCGAGTACAGTACTACTCAAAAGTCTTGAGACTGTTAGGTGACGGCTGTGTGCAAACAGGAATAGGACCCAAGATGCAGACTCCGGAGACAAACTTAAACCAAAACAGCTTTAATGCTGAACGCAAACATAACATAACTGGGAAAAACTGAAAATAAACTAACACCGGTGGACTGGCAAAACACACAGCAACGTAAACAGTAGATCACGACACAGACACAGAGAAACACAGGGCTTAAATACACAGAGGGAGCAATCAGGGAATGAATAACAGGAGGGAAACACAGCTGGGACAAATCAGAACTGACGAGACCAAAGAAGCGTAACCTGAACACACTGAGATAAGACACAAACCTTCAAAGTAAAACAGGAAATGCATAACACAGACTGAACAAAGAGACAGGCTCATATGCAGGCACTACAAAGGGAACAGAGACGTGGGAACAGGGCAGACACAAAACACTGACTGAACACGGGGATATAGGAACTTAAGATACACATAGACGCGAACTAGACAAGGGGATACAGGTGATAGGGGAGACAGAGCAACTAAAGAAGACAGAGACCTAAGCCATAAGACAGAACTCAAAGAAACCAAAAACTAGACAGTATAAATAATATCATAAACTCAAAAACCCTGGGTCGACGACCCAGGCATCCTAACAGAGACAGCTTTCAATTCTTTATATGTTGCTAGAAAAATGGGTAATGGGTACAGCAATTTATCAAAACATTGTCAAACATACAAACAAATACAGCAGATAAGGCAAAGACGAGGGGTGTGCAATTCTTACTACCTGGAACGTCAATATTTGGTATGACCACCTTGATTCTACAGCACAGGCAGTTTTCTTATCATTTATTCTATTTCTGAAGTCTACTTAAACTTTATTTTTTTCTATAACTATAATTATTTTCCAGCCAGTCAGAATTTTTGCACACTGAGAGCAGATGTGTGATCTGAGCGACAGGGGCTGTTATTGTGTGTGTGGATGGATAATAGCCAACACTGAAATTCATTTCTTGCACACAGAAATAAATTTTGTTTGCACAAATTAAACTTTTCTTCTCAAAATACAGCATTTGTTCTTGCAAATTATTTACTGCGCTCAGAATAGAGGCACAAAAATAACGCCACAGTTTTTGAGTTTTCAAGTAAAATCTTACAAATCTAAGGGGGGACATCTCATTGTTGATCTCATTGTTGATCTCATTGTTGATCTCATTGTTGCTCACTAACAACTCAGTGTCCCAGAGGTTTAACTGACTTGATGCTGTGCTCTGAATACATGTTCCTTTCATCTTATTGAGAAGTGTAACACATGTTGTAAATACATAATCTTACTAGCAAGGACTACTTTCTTCTTTGAGAACAATAAGCCTTAAATCACTGGTGATCTGAAAAAAAAAAGCCTAATTAAAAGAAGGCTGGCTTCTACAGAGGAGGATTAAGGTCTCTGGAAAAAGTCAGAATTCTGACTTTAATCTGAGAATTCTGGAAAAGAAGAAAAAAACAGTGGCCCTAATCCTCTTCCGTAGCTTTCAGGTCTGGGGGCAGGGAAGAACTGGAAAGTGCAGAACGGGCTGCGGGTGAATTCACAGAAATGCAAGAATTCCTACAGAAGGAAGCTCGAGGGCAAACTCGAGCAGAACAACAGGAGGGATGGGTGGAGTGAAGAAAATCACTGGGTTTAAGGTGACAGATGGACAGCCATCACTGCAGTGGGCAGCCTGGAGGGGGTGAAGAGCCATTCATTCAACAGGTTTAGGTTCAGCTCTCTGCTACACACTTGTTTGGGTGCAGTGCAGGAGCGTCTCACAGTGCCGTCTCCAGTCCCGATCATCTCGATGCCTCAGATCTTCACTACAGGTCATGCCATCTACAGAAACACTCTAATAATTCTGCAGTGGTTACATGTATTAATTAAGAACAGGGGGAGGAGTGGATGGTTTAGTGAGGTGGTGTGGGAGAAATCACCTGCTTCTGAATGTGAATAGGGGGGCTCTGGGAGGACAGTCCATACCCGAGAGTGTGTGTTTTTTCAGGAATGCTGTGTTTGGGACCAATGTCATGTTGAAAAATAAGCTGACATGACAGCATCATGTCAGATGCTTTCCACATGGCATTGCAGGTTGGATCAAAATATGATGGTACTTGAAATTGAGCCTCAAACCAGACTTTTTGCACAGTAATATATATTCAGATTTCGACATTTATTTCATCAGATTTTTACATCAGTAGATAATCACACAGTGAGCTGAGAATGTGTCCGCAGAAATAAAGTGTAGGATATTAGCTCCAGCACTACTCCTGTAACCGAAGGAATCCTCTGGGTGATGTAATTTACAAAGCATGTCTTTCTTTTCATTCCTACACATCATAGCTAGAACATAATTCAACAGACGACACAGAAGACGTTGGGGATGATGATAACAGTGACTGTGATGATGATAATGAAGAAGAGGCAACAGGAGAGGAAGATGAAGAAGAGAGGTCATTAGCTGGTGATGCTGATGAGGTTTCCACAGTAACCAGAGCCAAGCAGTTGGCTGAGCAGCTGAAGGCTACAGCCCAGAAAGTTCTGCGGGACCTGGGGAGGATCTTGGCGATTAGCCTGCTGGGTCTTGCTGGTGAGATCTTAGTGTTGTTTTTTGTTACTTTTTATTACCCCCTCATCTGTAAAAGGCCGATGGGGTGTTGTCGTCACCCTGCTGTGCGAGCGGGCTACGCGGACACCCAAGTTTGTGGACACGATAACTCGAGAATGAAGGGACGTAGATTTCAAATTGATACCATAGGTGCAGGTACCAGAATAATACTTGCGGCAGTAATACTTACTGCCGCAAGTATTATTATCTTTTTGCCTGTCTCAAATAGCAAGAAAAAAGATTGACAGGAGATTTGGAAAAACAGGGAAAATAAGAATAAATGTCGAAATGCTCAAGAAAGAACTGAAAGCAAAAACGCAGCCGAAATACGACTGATGTCTTTTACATGACGACATTTTGTTTGTTTGCCCAGACAAAAGCTGCAAGTTGGTTTTGCTTCATTGTAACGTAAAAAAATCAAAATTCTAAAGGAAATCCACGTCATCTCATGAAATTCTCGTTCATCAACATAGTCAAACGGTGAAAATCTCCATCATAAATGACCAAATCACCATCTGACTCATGACAAAGATTCATCTGGATTTGCGTAAAAGTTGCTCTTTAAGAAATATTGTGTTTTTCCTTTAAGACACAAAGGAGCATAAAACTTTTATCAGGCCCACTTTGTTTGTACTTCATTTTCTGGACCTTTGTGTGCACTGCATATAAACCTCTGACCTTTTCTTTATAGGGATCACACTGCCATCTGCCTTCTCAGCCATTTACTTCCTGCTTTTCATTGGTATTTGCACTTGGTGGGCATGTCATCTTCCCATCAGCCACCTGGGTTTCAATGCGCTGTGTGTGATGGTGGGCTTCTTCACTGCTGGCCATATGGTGTGTCTGTATTTATACCAGAGTCTGCTGGCCCAGGCCCTGTTCCCCCCACAAAGCCTGTGGGCCAGGTAAGTCTTCATAATAACAGATTATATGCATATGCAGAATTGCAGGGGACAGCGACCCTTTGGTTGCATCATTTCATACCGTGCATGGTTATTCAGCAGATTTCAACAGAAATAGATGCCACATGACCGCAGGCAAAAGTGCTATTTCATCAGTGTTGCAGGACATGTAACTTGGGGGAAAAGAAACTCCAGTTGACATGACGAAACCTCTGGCAGTGCCAGTTTTTGGCCTGATTATTAAAGGCGGTGTATACGTCTTGATACAGTTGGGTCAATAATTTATTGCACAAACAGATTTGTAAGAGTGGATTTTACTGTCGAGATATAACTGAAGTGCAGACTTTCTAATCTAAACAAATAAAAATATTTGAATTCGTTGTTTAACAGTTTATTTGGGTTTCAGCTCAACACTGGTCTCTCTCCGGTGCGGTCGAATCACTTTGAGCCTCACATTTAAAAAGAAATTCCCTGTCGGCCTTTTGTCCAGTTATTTTTGAGCCTCTGATATTTTTGAGCCTCTGTTTAAAGCAGCTTTAATTCCTCAACAGATAATCCAGAATTTGGGTTAAATCCCTTAAATTAGAGCTGAAAGGCCACACTTGGCTCACGATTTACAGATTTACAGAGGAACAAGACAACGTTTTGCCGTTGGTTTTAACATTTGAGTAATAAAGACCCCATCTTTGTGGTGAAGTGACTGTGAGAGGCCAGTATTTAAACACATATAATTCAGCCTACAACAACAAAAATGTCATTTGCTGTGCCTTCATGCCTGTAAACCCTCCTTAATTGTATCAGTACACATATCTGTGGCTATGAAATTTCTCTTTCGGGTCAACTATTCAAGTTTACTGACGAGAAACGAAATGAACGCAGTGTGACTGTGCTGGCATGAGAGGCATGAGTGGAATGAGCCTCCACTGGGATTTACGGTCTCTCTTCTTCTCAGTTTCTTCCTCATGACGTCACGGCCCTCTTGGCAGGTTTCTGTATCGGTATCACTTAGCCAGCTGTTCATCAGTCAGCCTAGTCAACGTTTACCCAGCAAACATACTCCACTGTCATAAAACTGAGTCTGTGTCTCTTTAGTGAAGCTGACGGGAAAATAGTCAAATGTTCAATGTAGATAATGTAGATGTGTGATTATTATTATTAGTACTTTAAAAGAACTCTTAGCCTTTTTGATATTACTGTGCCATGTCCCAGGTGTCAGCTGATCCTAAGCTTCACACTTTGTTTGATCACGTTGGAACATGTTTGGTATCATCAACATAAAGATGAGTTCAACTCTGAGCTGTGATAAAAAAAAATGATTAGAATTGTGATGAAGGCACAGCTATGGAAGCCCGTTTCCGCCACTAAATAAAAACAAAACAGCTAGTATGCATAACTCGAAATTTCGAGTTATTTTCTTGAAATTTAGACTTACTTTTCTCGAAATTTCGAGAAAATAACTCGAAATTTCGAGTTAGCTCTGCCAATCAAAAATATGTGTGAATGAGGTCGCTTTCTTGTTACCCGGAAGCATATGGCGCAGAGGAGCGCGCATTCAAAAACGGATCCCAACAAATTGGCGCTTTGGCGAGTACGTTTGCTGATAGTAACACCGTGTGATTCAGCTAATAACAGGGATTTCATCATTTGTGAAGCCAGGCTGAAAACACTCAGCAATCTGTGCGACTGGATGTAATACCTAGCTTAGCTGTAGCATTTGTAGCTGACGCTTCAGCTTCTGGGTAACGAGGAAATCATGTCAAATTTCGAGTTACTTTGAGTTAATATGTCGAAATTTTGAGAAAATAACTCGGAATTTTGAGTTATGGATCCTTTTTTTTTAGTGGCGGAAACAGGCTTCCATACACAGCTGTTGCATATGACTGAAGTGCGTCTGTAACGTGGATGGTGACAGAAATAATACGATTCTGTTCCTTCAATTTGTTTACTGCATGTAACACAGGTCATGCAAATCTGTGACCCAACGTACTTGTACTTATTTTCATTAGTGATGAAAGACACGTTTCCAACTTAAAACCCCCAAACAAACAAACAACCCCCCAAAAAACGTGTACTAGTGTATCCCACCAAAGATTTGAAAAAGCTTTCTTCTTTTGTCATTCAATTCAAAAAGGTTATTCATTGTTCAGTACACATTTTGAGTTCGTGCTTGTTCAGTGCACACAAACACAATCATAGGAAAGACTGCTCATTGGATTGTTGAGATGATGACTCGCCGAGCCACAGACGCACATTGCTGGAACAAAGCATATCAATGGAAAGTTGACTGGAAGTGAGACTCCTGAGACGACAGTCAAGAAAACCCACCGAGAACCCTGCAGGGAATCTATTGTTGTTGTCAAGAGGAGAGGTCAAGGGTCGGACTCGAACTCCGGCCACTGTGTTCTAACCATGTAGTACGTGGTGGCCGCTCACGCTAAACCAGCACCTGTGAGAAGCTGCGTGCATGATTTTAGTGAGCTGTAAGCTGTAATCATCAAAGTTAAAACAAAAGAACATCTGAAATACTTCCCTTGCAAACTTTACTGAATTGCCTGATGCTAATCGTACTTTAGCATTGTGGCTACGACTCTACATCTTTGCTTTGCTATGTCTATGGTGCCGGATTTTCACTGATCACACCTGATCATAATGTTCTAGATCCTGACACTTGGTCACAACAGTATTAGTAAATCAATTAACACAGGTCTATTCCTCGATTTCTTTCTCTTTTTTTCTGCCTAGACTCTTTGGTCTGAAGGACATCATCATACCAGGAAACTGCACCCTGCCCTATGACCTCAATCTGAACAGCAGTCATGACTGGCCAGTTTATGTCAACCCAGGAATCCTCTTTTTGCTCTATACTACCATAGTGACTGTTCTCAGAACAGGACGTCACGGAGGCTCTAACGCGGTATCTCCTCACTCACTCTTTTTATATTATAACATACAGTGGGGCAAAAAAGTATTTAGTCAGCCACCGATTGTGCAAGTTCCCCCCACCTAAAATGATGACAGAGGTCAGTAATTTGCACCAGAGGTACACTTCAACTGTGAGAGCCAGAGATTTTCCTTGTTTGAGGTGACCAAATACTTATTTTCCACCCTGATTTACCAATAAATTCTTTACAAATCCTACCATGTGGATTCATGGATTTTTTTTCCACATTCTGTCTCTCACAGTTGAAGTGTACCTCTGGTGCAAATTACTGACCTCTGTCATCATTTTAGGTGGGGGAACTTGCACAATCGGTGGCTGACTAAATACTTTTTTGCCCCACTGTATCTTTATATTCTCTTAGTACTGAATGTGCCCCCACTGGCTTTTCTTTGATAAAGTATTTAAACATAATGGAAAGCTTTGTTATCGTATCAAATCTCACATACTGAAACAGTGTTTATACAAAAACCCAAACATATTGATATTCAAAATATAAAAACAAACATAATAAAAATAACTCTTTTATTGAAAAGATTTTTTACGTTAGGGAGACGTAGGAGAGCAAAGAGGCCCAGGTGGGTTTAACATGGCACAGACTCTGCAGCTGATGCACTTTTGTAGCTGCCACGTGACTTTTGAAAAACTGTATCTTCTGAAATCTTCTGAGGGCTTGTTCTTTTTCTGCAGGAAAAGCAGCAACAGGAGAAAAGACGCGAGAGGAAAGAAGAGCTGGTGGAATTACAGCCTTGGAATGAACAAAAAGACGACTATGAAGACGACACACAGGTAGATCATTTCTATTGGCTGTACAAAAGGCTCTATTTGGATTTATTGCCTACGGCTGATATTTAAATAGAGATTCTTCTTCTCTTCTGTGTTTTTATATCGTACTAAAGAAATGCTTGTCTATCTTCACTATATATCCAATTCAGTTTCAGTTGTATAGACCCAAAATTACAACAGCAGTCGCCTCAGGGTGCTTTATGTTGTAAGGTGTAAAATATATTGTAATGGAGTTCCACAGGGTTCAGTGCTGGGACCAGTTCAGTTTACATTATGCATGCTTCTCCTAGGCAGTATCATTAGTAGGTATAGCATACATTTTTACTTCTGTGCAGATGACAAACTGAGGTTCTTGTACTTGGCTCCAAAAATTCGTAGAAATACAGTGTCTAACCAGATTGTTACCCTGGATGCCATTACTTTGGCCTCCGCTAACACTGTGGAGTCATTTTTGACCAGGACATGTCCTTGTTAAATCTGGGACTAGTTTCTTCGATTTTTGTACAACATCTCTAAAATTAGAAACACCTTATCTCAGAGTGATGCTTAAAACCCCAGTTCATGCATTTATTACTGTTAGACTGGACTATTGTAATTCATTATTATCAGGATGTCCTAAAAGCCTTCAGTTGATCCAAAATGCTGCAGTAGCCTATCTCCCTGATCAAGCACTGCTAACTTACTTGTGGTTCCTAGGATCAAACTTTCCTTTTTGCTAAAGCATATAGCTGAGGCTGGATCAGGTGACCCTGAATCCTCCCTTAGTTACACTGCAATATGTTAAGGCTACTGGGGGCTTCCCATGATGCACTGGGTGTTTCTTCTTACTCATACCAGTATCGACCGTGCTGCTCTTTGTGCTGACATCCAGATAGGGCTGGAACTATTTAATATTTAAAACTGTCATATACCCTCCACATAAGTACAAATAAACATCTGTGTGTGTGTGTGTGTGTGTGTGTGTGTGTGTGTGTGTGTGTTCTGTGTTTCAGGTCGTACTCTTGTCTGTACCAACAGAAAGCGGAGGGACTGTGACCGAAGACAGTCAGCCCTATCTCGGTACCAGCTGCTATTTTTCACAGAAATGACTAACCAGTATAAGTCACCCAGTATGAAAGTGTGTCAGAAAAGAATCAAACAGTGGACAGCCGTTATAGGCCTGACTGGAGGACATCGATCCGACAGCCTGAAGTGAATCATTTATGATGTAGCGCACAAAAGTGAACGATATTCTGTGGACATCACTGACTTTTTCAGCTTAATTGAAAAACAACATTTAATTGTCTTTGAGGACGTACACATAGAGTATACTCAAACCAAGAAACGAGTTTTAATGGATGAAAAACATGTCACTTATAAGTACACCCAACAGTTATCTGGGATCAGGGGTCTCAGGTTTGGTGCCAGTGAATATCACCCCCTTATGACCTCAGCCATACATAAATGACCATAAGTCCTGTGACTGAGATACTTGCTTCCTGCAGCTCTAGCATAACTCAGTCTAACACGAAGGACCCCAGACTCAGCCAGAAAGCTGCCATCATGGCAGGTTTACATTTACAACATGCTCACACGAGTGCGCTGGTCCGTGCAGCCAAACAGTGTCTGACTTTTCAGCACGGCTTCACCTCTACATGTCCACTGAAACAGGAGGCAAAACCACACAATTACTGTCAAAGGTGTTGTAACGTCGGGTTGCGTTTAGTGGTTGAGAGGAGGCGGCAAAACACCTAGCAGGGTAGCCAAAAGAATACACACTCACGCTGGCGTTGGGGATTCCACAGTGTGTTCTTTAATATACCTTCTCTTCATCAACCATATAAGCCCGGTTGAACGGCTGCAGCTTAACAAACATAGCGCACAGTGTTCGTACAACCCATAACGTTGCAAACAAAGGTGTCTGGAGAGGTAAAACATAAAATCCGTCCCTCCTCATGTACTAGCGTGCAAGCACATGTCCACACAATCACAGAGAGAGAGAGCAGAGAGACCAGTGGCACACACTGATGACACCATCAACCCTCGACTTGGGTGTCTTAAAGGGACACCACACCATAGTGGCTGTTACAGTGTGCTGACCAGCCTCCACTGGCACTGCCCCCTGAACCCACCCCTCCCCTGCAGCTGATCCTCAGACCACATCCCGCCACATACCCACGTCCCCCAACTTAGGCAGGGGAGCCATCGAGCTTCTGCTACTTGCCCTTGGTTTAATCCAATGTCATAGAAAAAAGAGCAGTGCCTGAGCGGTTCAGGGGCATGGTATAAGCACCATATTACCTGCCCCGCATCCATCATCCGGCAGTCCAGACGAAGGTGCCCCGGTTACCCACATTTCTAACTTTCCTGCCCTGGCACTTGTGCGGCTCCCGGTGAACGGGATACAGCATCCGTAGCCACCGGGACCTACTGGGAAATGGGACTGGCTGGCTCTTCCCTGCTGGCTGCTTGGGCTCTCGCAGGGACCCTGGTGCTTTCAGGCGATCCTTTACCAGGATTACAGCCTGTTTCTCTCCAGGTGTTTTTGAGTGGCTGCTGCCTGCTCCCGGTGGATCACTGTGAGCTCCACCACCATCGTGGTTAGCACCTCCACCGGTCGAGGCTGTCGCAGGCCTCACACTGATGCACTGGCGAACTCAGGTTTCAGTGATGCTTTGACACCCAGATTTTAGGAGCTGGGGATTAAGTCTCTGAACTTCTAATTGGTAGACAACCTGTCCACCTCCTCCACGTCCTCCTCCTCCTCCTGTCCACCTCCTGAGCCACAGCTGCCTCTAGAGCTGTAATATTGTAGTTTCTCGTTTTACCTCAACAAATGGTTGTTGGAGGTCTAACGCAACATTGTGAACATGAATATGATTCTTTTCTTTAGGTGCAGAGGCGAATGTGGCCTGCAGTGGGAAACGGGGTGAAAGCCCATTCTTCCTGCTGGGAAGAGTGGTCATGCAGCAGAGTTACGTCTGTGCTCTCATAGCAATGATGGTAACCATGAAGTTCTGTTCAGACTCGTTTCAGCAGCAGCGTCACAGACTTTCACACACAGTCACTTTGTGTCCAGGTTTGGAGCATCACATACCACAGCTGGTTAACCTTTGTGCTGCTGCTGTGGGCGTGTCTCATTTGGATCCTGCGTGCGAGGTACTGTTACCACACGTTTGTTACACATCTGTGACAGAACAAGTCAAGCGTCTGCTGCCTGGTTATTGTGTGTAAACATGTTCATTGATACTTCTTAAATATTTATTAATGTAACACCTGTAACACCCTCTAGAGGTTAAAGAACTCAATACTTACTTAATCCTGACGGTGCATCTGTCAGACCCTGATGAAGACTTGGATCGGTCTTAATCAGGTCTGGTTGCTTCCAAGAATGCATTTTTATATAAATTGATCCCAAACAGAGTGCCTCAGCAGCTCCTCTTTGATATATTAAAAAAATCATTGATTGTGGATTTTGCTAATAATAACTGATCATTAAGAAGAATACAGATATTGTAGGGAAAAAATACATCACACAACAATAATTATTAATTGCAGTGTTTTTCAACTGTTGTGCATTTAAAATTGTTTCCCAGTATTTTAATAGTCTGATTGAGTTGGGGGCGGGGTCTGTGTTTTCAGGCGACATGCAGCCACATTGTGCTCGCCATTCATCCTGCTCTACGGCTTGGCTCTGTGCTGTCTGCAGTACGTCTGGGCCATGGAGCTTCAACCTGAGCTGCCCACCACAGTGGGAACCATGAGCCTCGGACAGCTAGGACTGAATAGAACCCAGTACCCCTGCCTCAGACTGGGAGCTATGGTAAGAAGAGAGCATATGTGACATGATAACGAAGTTATGAAATTGTGACGGATTGTAACATTCAGCAGGATGTTTACCCATAAATATGTGTTTGGCTTTACTTATTGGTCTGTACAGCTCCTAGAAGGTTAAACTGTCCAGTTCTCACCATGTGCTCTCGAACAACAACAACAATAGCAGAGCTGGTTTCTCAGATCATTTCTACATCAGATACTCACTGATGTTGGTCAGAGGCTGAATGTGCAAGAACTGCATCTCGTGTTCCTTTAAACCACAGCACGAGGGCCTTCACCGCTAATTCTTAACCTGACTTGATCTAGTAATTATAAAAGTCCACACAGTGAAACAGAATAAAGACACGACTAACAACAGATGAAGGATGAAAACAGCTTCATCACTTTGACAGCAAGTGTGCTGCAAATGCAACACGTGTAACATTAACAGCTTGGACGCTGCAGCTCCGCTTGTGTCTGTTTATTCTACCACAGAAACCTTTGAGCACAGTGATGCACAGAAACACTGCAAACATGAACAAAAACATCAGTGTTGGAGGGAACACAACACAGTAACACAGACAGACGTACTGCTGCTTAGCCAAGAGCCAGCTGTTGGTAAATAAGCTGAAATATGACATTTAGCTTTGAGTTGGATAATATTTCTAATCGAATCTGAAGGCGCTCGAGGGAATCGCCAAACAGTCCGGAGACGTGTCAGCCAGTAGCTTTGGCTGCTTTCTCACCACAGAGCTGACGTTTCATGACTAACCTGGTTTGGTGACTGGACGTTGTGTTGAGCACATTCAGCCCCTCCTTGGGCAAAATACTGAACCCCTTCATTGATCAGAGTGTGACAGAAAATACTTAGGGTATAGACTACAGTGATGTATGAATGTGTGTGTCCGTGCATGAGTGAGGCTGGTAGCAAACAGCACTTTGGAGTCTCAACATTGTTTTCCTTTCAGTGCCCAGCATTGGGCAAAGTAACACGGATCATCCCGTTGTTGTTGTGCAGCTTGGCTCATTTTTGTCTGTTTGGTTACGTTGTGTGTAGTTACTGCACAGACCGTTGTTCTCTTTCACTGCTTTGTCTCGTGTGTATTTGGTTTTATTGTTGATTTGCTGGATGCTCAACAATGATGTTTTGCATGAATTTGCAAAGTAAAATCTCGCTGCTGGTTGCGTTTGTACTTTTGTGTATTCTGCGTGTCTTAAAACTGAACTTGTGGTCTTCATGTTCGTCTTCTTTCCCTCTGTCTCTCCAGCTTTTATTTACCTTAACCTTTTGGCTGTTAGTACGTCAGTCAGTGAAGGAAAACTTCAGCAGGAAAAGGAAAATAGCCACACCACTACAGGAAGTCACTACAGGAGGTCAGAATCACACACACAACTTCACACTGACCTGCTGAATAAATGAAATGATTTAGGTTTGTTTTCATATCAGTGATTAGATGTTAAAAATTCTGGTAAAATAAGATGTACTGTGTTTATCCCAGAGTTGGGAAATTCCTTTATTGCAGTCCTTAATTATTAAGTGAAACACATCAAAAATACAACAAATAGCTCAAATAGGTAGAATCGTACAATGTGACAGAACAAATGTCATAAAAAAGTTAAAAACAAAACATTGATTCAAACTGGATCCTGATAATCAACGATGGATTACCACTAAAAGTAACAGACACACCCCGACATCACAAACACTCCAGTTCCTCTGGCAGTCTGAGTGAGGTCTCGATCATTCAGAATGTTCATTTTCCAGCACTGTGTGTGGGAGGTTATGCATTTCCATCAAGCAGAATACTGCAGTATACTACGACACCACCGATGTCTCTCTTAGCTTTTCATGTAGCCGCAGCTCTGCAGCCGTCTCCTCTGACAGGTCCCGTTCAGCCCGTGTGGCGGCAGTGTGGCTCTCCATCGTTACTGTGCTGTACACCTAACCTCGGTTTCTTCCCAACGTCTCGTCCTTATTAGATGAGGAGGCTGGTAATGAATCTGTGCTGAAGGTTCTGGGAGGCATGGTGATGAGCTGCTATGCCAAATACTGGATCTATGTCTGTGGAGGGATGTTCATCATGGTGTCCTTTGCTGGAAAACTTGTTGCATACAAGATCATCTACATGCTGCTGTTCCTGCTCTGCATGTGCCTTTATCAGGTATGCACACATGTCGTAGACATCATCATGCCAAATAAATGGCTTCTGGCCCTTTTGTGTTAAAACGCCTCCTCGAATGTTTCGTATGTCATAAGTAATTTTAAAAATCTCTTTTAACTCGTAACTTGTTCCTATTTTTCAGGTTTACTATTCTCTGTGGAGGCGCCTGCTGAAGCTCTTCTGGTGGCTCGTTGTGGCCTACACCATGCTTGTGCTGATTTCCATCTACACTTACCAGTTTGAAGACTTCCCTGGATACTGGAGGAACTTGACTGGTTTCACAGAAGTACAGTACGTGCTTTAACTAAAGCTTTTTTAATCCTGTCTGCACCGTTTACCTGCCTGTATGTATGTGTACACATATATATACACACACACATATATATATATATATATATATATATATATATATATATATATATATATATATATATATATATACATACACACACACACACACATATATACATACACACACATATATGTATATATATATATATATATATATATATATATACACACATATATATATACACACACATATATATATATATATACATATATATATATACTACGCAAGTAACCCCGGCGGAAGGGGCTACATGAATAGGATGAGGGACCTATGGATTCTTCGATACCCAACATCCACAATGACGGCGAAACAACTAGTAGCTCAGTGTTCCAACATTCGAAAGAAGGGACTGCTCTCACAGCTAGAGATTGACGAGGTACAACACAAATGCTACGGCAAGGAGGAGTCAGGACGCCAGGTCGGGGGGGAGATATCATCACCCCCACCCGAGATTGGGTACATAGCCCCAAGTGCGATAGGAGAAGGATCGTTGAGTGCGAGAGGAACTGACCTGAAAAATAGGATCATGGCCAAGCTTGAAACCTGGATCCCCCGTAGCCGGTTACCAAGATTACGTGAAGTACCCTCAGAAGGTCTGCTAGATGATGTTAATGCAGCACTACGGACAATACCTACAACCACGATTACCGACACTAACAAGCTGATCTACAATACGGCAGCAGTGATCAGTGAGATGCTTGGCTACAAGTTGAACAGCCACAAGGGGCAGTACCCTCCATGGAGAAGGAGGCTAGAGGGCAAGATCAAAGTAGCACGGAGGGAGGTTAGCCAACTAACGGAGTTGCAGAAAGGTGCGACAAATAAGGTGCCTAAGAAATACAGCAAGCTGTCCATACCTGAGGCCTTGGAAACTGCCAAGCAAAGACTCACAGCCTTGGCCAGCCGCTTGAGGAGGTACACCAGAGAGATAGAAGGCAGGAGAATAAACCAGCTGTTCTCCACAGAACCAGCAAAGGTGTACTCTCAGTGGCAAGGGAACAATAAGAGAACAGCACCACCAAGGCTGGAGACAGAACAATACTGGAAGAGCATATGGGAGAAGGATGCAACCCATAACGGCAATGCTCAGTGGCTAGAGGATCTGAGGGCAGACCACAGCGACCTCCCTGAACAGGGTCCAGTAACCATCACAGTGGCAGATATCCAAGAAAGGGTCTCCAGTATGAAGAGTTGGACAGCACCAGGGCCCGACATGGTTCACACCTACTGGCTGAAGAAGCTGACTGCACTCCACGAGCGTCTGGCAGCACAAATGAACCAGCTGCTAGTTAACGAAAGACACCCGGAATGGCTAACTGAAGGCCGGACGGTCCTGATCCCCAAGGACCCCAAGAAGGGACCGGTCCCCTCCAACTACCGACCAATAACCTGCCTCAGTACTACATGGAAGCTCCTGTCAGGTATCATATCGGCTAAGATGAACAGGCACATGGGTCAATACATGAGCGGGACACAGAAAGGAATTGGCAAGAATACCAGAGGTGCAAAACACCAGCTACTGGTAGACAGAACAATCAGCCGAGACTGCAAGACCAGACTGACCAACCTGTGCACTGCCTGGATTGATTACAAGAAGGCCTATGACTCAATGCCCCACAGCTGGATACTGGAATGCCTAGAATTGTACAAGATCAATGGGACCCTAAGAGCCTTCATCAGGAACTCAATGGGGATGTGGCGTACAACACTAGAGGCCAACTCCAAGCCCATAGCACAAGTTACCATCAAGTGCGGGATCTACCAAGGAGATGCTCTGTCCCCACTGCTGTTCTGCATAGGCCTGAACCCCCTCAGTGAGATCATTAACAAGACTGGCTACGGATACCGACTACGGAACGGAGCAGTTGTCAGCCACCTCCTGTACATGGATGACATCAAGCTGTATGCCAAGAGTGAACGAGACATCGATTCACTGATCCACACTACCAGGCTATACAGCAATGACATTGGAATGTCGTTCGGACTGGAGAAGTGTAGTCGGATGGTAACAAAGAGAGGGAAGGTAGTCAGAACTGAGGGGATTGAACTACCAGAAGGCAACATTGCAGACATAGAGGACAGTTACAAGTACCTGGGGATCCCGCAGGCAAATGGGAACCATGAAGAGGCCGCTAGAAAGGCTGCAACCACCAAGTACCTGCAGAGGGTCAGGCAAGTCCTGAGGAGTCAGCTGAATGGTAAGAACAAGATCCGGGCCATCAACACATACGCCCTGCCCGTGATCAGATACCCTGCTGGGGTAATAAGCTGGCCAAAGGAGGAGATAGAAACCACTGACATAAAGACAAGAAAGCTCCTTACCATGCATGGAGGGTTTCACCCCAAGTCCAGCACCCTGAGGCTGTACGCTAAGCGGAAGGAAGGGGGCCGGGGACTGGTGAGTGTCAGCACCACAGTCCAGGATGAGACAACGAACATCCAAGAATACATTGGGAAGATGGCCCCAACTGACCGAGTGCTCAGTGAATACCTCAGGCAGCAGAAACCCAAGAAAGAGGAGGGAGACGAGGAACCATCATGGAAGGACAGGCCCCTGCACGGTATGTACCACCGGCAGATAGAGGAGGTGGCTGATATCCAGAAATCCTACCAGTGGCTGGACAAAGCTGGACTGAAAGACAGCACAGAGGCACTAATCATGGCAGCACAAGAACAAGCTCTGAGCACAAGATCCATAGAGGCTGGGGTCTATCACACCAGGCAAGACCCCAGGTGCAGGCTGTGTAAAGATGCCCCAGAGACAATCCAGCACATAACAGCAGGGTGCAAGATGCTAGCAGGCAAGGCATACATGGAACGCCATAACCAAGTGGCCGGCATAGTGTACAGGAACATCTGTGCGGAGTATAACCTGGAAGTCCCGAGGTCAAAATGGGAGATGCCCCCAAGGGTGGTGGAGAATGACCGAGCTAAGATCCTGTGGGACTTCCAGATACAGACGGACAAAATGGTGGTGGCTAACCAACCGGACATAGTGGTGGTAGACAAACAGAAGAAGACGGCCGTAGTGATCGATGTAGCGGTCCCGAATGACAGCAATATCAGGAAGAAGGAACACGAGAAGCTGGAGAAATACCAAGAGCTCAGAGAAGAGCTGGAGAGGATGTGGAGGGTGAAGGTAACGGTGGTCCCCGTGGTAATCGGAGCACTAGGTGCGGTGACTCCCAAGCTAGGCGAGTGGCTCCAGCAGATCCCGGGAACAACATCGGAGATCTCTGTCCAGAAGAGCGCAGTCCTGGGAACAGCTAAGATACTGCGCAGGACCCTCAAGCTCCCAGGCCTCTGGTAGAGGACCCGAGCTTGAAGGATAAACCGCCCGCAGGGGCGTGCTGGGTGTTTTTATATATATATATATATATATATACACACACATACACACACATACACACACACACACACACACACACACACACACACACATAAGGTGTGGCATGTCAGTATTCATGCTGTTCAATCAGCACCTTGACATGCCACACCTGTGAGCTGGGATTGTCATGTTTCGGCTGTGTGGCAGGCAGGAGAGGACCCAAACGCAAACTCACAGAGACAAAAGGTAAACTCAAAAAACACAGCTTTATTGCTGGCGTGGAGTGGGACACGAAAAACAATACAAAATAAACTAAACTGGGAAAACTAAAGCACAGGGAAAAATCACACAGCTATGATGGAGACTACGACACTGACAAAGAGAAACACAAGGCTTAAATACACAGAGGGATAACGAGGGAATGAGACACAGGAGGGGAGCACAGCTGGGAGTAATCAGGCTGGACGAGACAGAGACGCAAAACTAGAAACACTCACATGAGGCATGGACCTACAAAGTAAAACAGGAAACACACTGACTGAATTCTAAACATGCAAACTTAACAGCAACAGGGGAGACATAACATGGAACACAGGGAAGCCATATGACAAAGCCAAAGAGCAAAACCTAAGATAACCATAACAGATCTAGGGAAACACGAAACAGTACCACAAAGGACTCAAAACATAATCCATAATATAAAAACACGAGATCTCTCCAAAATGAAACAGGAAACATGAGAGGCAGACATGACAACATAAGACAACAGACATGAAACACACGAAGGGCAAGGGAGACTTCACAGGGGTTGAAAACACAAGAGGGAACTAATAAGCAAATGAACATAGGAGACCTGATGAGCTTAACATATTATAAACATCAAAATGAACTAAAACTCAAAACACTGGGTCCTAAGACCCAGGATTGTGACAGAGCCCCCCCTTCAAGGGCAGATTCCAGACGCCCAAAACCACGAAAAACAAAACCAAAAACAACCCACCCAGGGCGGGCGGCGGGGGTCCAGGACGGAGGGCCAGAAACAAAGCCACAAAAACACAATGTCCATCAAAAACACAGGAGCGCAGGGAACAGTTCACAACTCCTCAGGGGGCCGGCCCGGAGGCCGACGGCACAGGAGTTCATGGTCAAATAGTTCCGGGGGCCGTCCGTGCGGACGGCAACGGCGGCGACATGGAAACAGTTCAGGGGGCCGATTGTGCGGACGGCAACGGTGTGGAAACAGTTCAGGGGGCCGACCCGGAGGTCGAGAGCACCACAGGTGGAACAGTTCAGGCGGCCGACCCCGATGGCAACGATGTCCAGCTGATGGCCCGGAAAGTGGCTGGCGATTCCGAAGGGCAAAACGTGGCGTGGGCGGCAGCAACACAGCCGCAGGACCAGGCGAGGCCGACACAGAAGCAGAGGCTGAAGCTGGACCAGACGAGGCAGACGCCGGACCAGGCGACGGCAAAGCAGGAGCCGAGGCCGGACCAGACGTAGCAGCAGCACAGGCAGAGGCCGGACCAGGCGTAGACGATGAGGCAGAGGCCGGACCAGGCGTAGACGATGAGGCAGAGGCCGGACCAGGCGAAGCACAGGCAGAGGCCGGACCAGGCGTAGACGATGAGGCAGAGGCCGGACCAGGCGAAGCACAGGCAGAGGCCGGACCAGGCGAAGCACAGGCAGAGGCCGGACCAGGCGTAGACGATGAAGCAGAGGCCGGACCAGGCGTAGACGATGAAGCAGAGGCGGCCACAGGTGGCGGCTGAACGGGCTCCTCGGGCCCTCCAGCGGAGACGGGTGGCCGGACGGGCTCCTCGGGCCCTCCAGCTGACGTGGCATGAGGCCGGACGGGCTCCTCGGGCCCTCCAGCTGACGTGGCATGAGGCGGCGTGGGAGCCGCGGAGTGCTGAGCAGACTGTTGAGCGGTTGGTTGTTCAGATGATTGGGCCAAAGAAAGGGGTATGGGCGACAAAACTGAAGCCTGACCTGGAGACAAAACTGAAGCCTGACCTGGAGACAAAACTGAAGCCTGAACACACGACTGAGCTAACTGAGCAACAGACTGAACTATGGAAAAAATGAGAGGTTGTAGTGATTGTGGTAGTTGTTGCTGACATATCTCCGAGCCTACAGAACACAAGGACAGGGGCTGGATAGGCTCGTCTGAGACTTCAGCGGACACAGGAATGGGTGCAGGCACCCGCTGGACACGAGCCGCTCCCACCCGAGGAGTAGGTACGGGTGCGGAGGTAGGCTGTGCCCTGGCTGGCCTCACCCTGGGAGCCGGGACAGGTGGTGGAGAGCGGAGCTCAGGAGCGGTCACAGGCGTAGGTAGGTTTGCAAAGGCAGTTTCTGAATAAGCTGACTGGTGAGCAGAGGGATTGTGATCTGCTGGGTCCATTGTCTGGTTGTAGTCTTCTGTCATGTTTCGGCTGTGTGGCAGGCAGGAGAGGACCCAAACGCAAACTCACAGAGACAAAAGGTAAACTCAAAAAACACAGCTTTATTGCTGGCGTGGAGTGGGACACGAAAAACAATACAAAATAAACTAAACCGGGAAAACTAAAGCACAGGGAAAAATCACACAGCTATGATGGAGACTACGACACTGACAAAGAGAAACACAAGGCTTAAATACACAGAGGGATAACGAGGGAATGAGACACAGAAGGGGAGCAATCAGGCTGGACGAGACAGAGACGCAAAACTAGAAACACTCACATGAGGCATGGACCTACAAAGTAAAACAGGAAACACACTGACTGAATTCTAAACATGCAAACTTAACAGCAACAGGGGAGACATAACATGGAACACAGGGAAGCCATATGACAAAGCCAAAGAGCAAAACCTAAGATAACCATAACAGATCTAGGGAAACACGAAACAGTACCACAAAGGACTCAAAACATAATCCATAATATAAAAACACGAGATCTCTCCAAAATGAAACAGGAAACATGAGAGGCAGACATGACAACATAAGACAACAGACATGAAACACACGAAGGGCAAGGGAGACTTCACAGGGGTTGAAAACACAAGAGGGAACTAATAAGCAAATGAACATAGGAGACCTGATGAGCTTAACATACTATAAACATCAAAATGAACTAAAACTCAAAACACTGGGTCCTAAGACCCAGGATTGTGACAGGGATGGATTAGCTCAGCGAAGGAGACGTTCTCACTAACACAGATTTAGACAGATTTGTGGACAACATATGGAAGTGATGGATCTTTAGTAGAGTAGAAAATGTTTCAGAGCTTTGAGTTCAGCTCATGAAAAAAGGGAGCAAAAACAAAAGTGTTGTGATTATATTTTTGTTCAGTGTAACTCAGTTTTTGTTTATACATATATATATAAAACGTGTGAATTTTGATCTTATGTACTGTATATAATAAATAAGCATGAAATCCAGAAAGCTAAACAACATGAGGTGGTTTGTTTACGAGCACGATCTAAGTCAAAGTTGTAATTGATACGTGCTTAAATTTACACAAAATGTCAGAAATCATGAAACATTTTTGGTAAAAATGTTTCATGATTTCTGGGGTGTGTTGGGCCATTTTTGACACAAAACAGAAGAAACAAAACTTTCTGTCCACGTCGCTGTCTCTGTCACTCCCAAAACTTTACCCTCTTCCTAAGCAACCACAGCTCATGATTTTTTATTGGTCGATATGCTACATTTTTCCACCAATAGGAAAGGGCTGGCATTTCTTTTCTTCTTTTTTTTGCACTGTACTTAGAAAATGCTTTTTCCCCGTTTCTTCCCGCATGAAACGTGACGATAGTATTCAGCAAACCCTCTAACACGCACCCTCATTCCACTTCCAGAGTGTAGCAATCAACCACAACCTGTGCTGAAATCTGAAATGCCCACGGTGTTGCTCTGTCATCCTCAGGCTGGCAGCGATCGGCCTGGAGACCTTTGCTCTGTCTGAACTCTTCACTAGCATTCTGATCCCCGGCTTCTTCCTGCTGGCCTGTATCCTACAGCTGCACTACTTTCACAAGCCGTTCATGAGAATCACTGACCTGGAGCAGATCACGCCCATACACAGGTAACACCTCCTGCTGCTGCTCATGACATGTAACAGCAGAATGTCTTTGCTTTTCTTCATAGTACAGTGTTAATACTGTTGTCGGACGCTGTCACGTCTTAAGAAGCTACCCAAGTTCGTTTTTACGTCCTGTGTGGAGTTGCTGGGCTGGACAGCTCTGTCCTCGTGCTGGAACCTGGTTTTAAATATTTAGAAAATGTAGAAATGATCAGAGGACCCACAAACAGCTTCGTTGTCCCTGAAATAAGTTGGGTTTTCATTCAGTTGTTGGTCACGCTTGGTTTTTACATGGAGTGACACCCACCACCACCTGTGTTGCGTTATAAAGAAAGGTGATGTTTGTGCTTTGGTCTAATCTTCTCAGAAAAAAGCGCAGCGGCAGGGCAGACCAGACTGGCTCTGCTGAGGTGCAAACGAACCATGACGAGGACCTTGTTGCAAACGCTGATGATGACTCTGAAGATGAAGGTAAAACAAAACCTTCAGGTTTCTTATAATTATGTAAAAGTTGCTTTCTAATATCATATAGAACTATGAGGCTGTTACATCTGAAGAGACAGCAACCGACTGCTAATTGATCATCGGGTTTATTAAGCTGTTTGTCCTTGAATGGGTCACTGGTCCCATTCATTCTGTCTTACTGGTGTTGATGTTCCAGAGCTTCTTGTCATTAGCTCCTCTCTCTTACTCGCAGCGGTCCTGAGGTTTGAGATTACACTGTGTGCCTGTCCAAGAGAATCAAATCCTAAACATTCCCATTAAATCAGAGGACTGAGCAGGCAGACTGGATGCACTGGAAATATACCTTTTAATTTAAGAAGTCATCCCAGTCAGACTCACAGATGTTTGTCTGATTTCTTCATTAGTGGAGCTGATGCCTAGTAAATGGGGTCTGGTGATGGACAGGTTACTGGATCTTTCCAGAAGATTCTCTGACATTCTCACCACAATTCAAGAGTTTCTCTGGAGGCTTCTGGAGCGTCACATCCTCAAGATGGTGGCCTTCTTCGCTGTATGGGTCGCCCTCGAAGAGGTACGGCAACGACTGAAGCATCAAGTTATTGTGTTGTATCTTTATTTTGAACATGTTACAACAACAACACAGAAAAAAGAGACAAACAAACAAAGGAAAACAAAACAGTAATAATTATAAATCACCTGCATGTTTAAAAAGCAGCAGGATGAGCTTATTTAATCCCGCCCCTGCTCTTCTTCCTGTTTATGGCCTATCATCATTACAAATATACTGAGACATACATAAGCATGCTTGTGCAGCCGCACACACTCTTATACACACATCCCTGTAGTGGGCGATCCACCCGGTCCAGCCCTCCCTCCTCTCTGTACAACTGGTTCATGCTGGGACGTTGCTCCGGTTCTTCACTCCACTCAGAGAGGCAAACACCTCGTAGTGTTGGACGGATACAGGGATGTTTGAAATTGAATTCCCACATGCATTATCCAAGCATGATGAGGAATATTCACCCAGCTGCACAAACTGTTTCCTGTCAGTAAATCCTTTTTCACTCAGCCCCCGATCCCATACTGCTCCAGTTTATTAATAACATGTCGTGATTGATTGCATCAAATGCCTTCTAGTTATCGAGGAATAATCCGGCTGCATACTGTTTCTGATCTATAGCATTTATGATCTCCTCGATTTATTCGATTAACGGCAGTGATGATGTTTTGATCTGAGGCCACACTGACTGTCAGAGTCAGTTCTGTTTCTCTGAGATTAGATATTAGCTGTCACTGTCCCATATCCTCCACTGCAGATGATGAATGTAGAACCACAGCGGCCTGTAAAAGTTAGCAGTGAACTCACCAACAAGGAGACATTACTTGGCTTCAAAAGGCGTCATTCAGCATTTCATACAAAACCCTCACGCTGGTCTCAAATCTAAGAGGACCATTTATGCTCGAGTTCACAGTTCAAACCTGTACTGAGATGTCACGCGTGTCAGACATTTATCTGGGCTAAGACTCGGCTAAACTTCTGAACACAAACCCAAATTTTACATAAGCTCTCAAAAAACACACATCCAGCTGCTACACACATGTGACGTTGTTGTTAGTGGTTCATGTAACCGCTACACGGTCTGTACATGCGTTCCCACATGCACGCACAGCACACCTACACTCAGTAATGCAGCTGATCTTTACAGACGCATATTTGCAGGTGAATCTCACATTTTTAATAACGGATAAAGTTTATCTGTCAGGAAGATCAAAGTGACAGCAGGAGCTTCTAAATGCTTAACACTCTTTCCTCTGGATATATGTACGCATAGCAAAGTCAGCTCGTTATATGACGTTGGTGATGATGACGGTGAGAAAGACAATGACAACAAATGTTAAGAAACTGTCCCGATTAGGGGAAAGCATACCTGTTAAAGTGCTGTCTCTCTCTGTTTGTCTGTAGCCATCCGTGATGAATCTGGTCCTGGTTGTCCTCTGGTCTCTGGCGATGCCTTATGACCGTTTCAGATCCATGGCGTCCTGCCTGTCCACAGTTTGGGTGTGCGTCATCATTGTGTGCAAGATGTTGTACCAGCTCAGTGTTGTTGACCCTGACGACTACTCCCGTAACTGTACCATGGTGAGACTCTGCTTTACTGCAGGCGTGCAAAGCCAGTAGGAGAGAAGCGGCTGCATGGTTTGGTTAATACCTGAGACGAGCATGCGTTTGTGCTGAGCCTGTGTTTATGCAGTCAGTTCAAGGAACAAAAAAGAAAGTGGCCGGGGTCACAGACTGGGCTGAAAATGAGCTGAAAGTCTGGTTATGTTCCCAACTGTGACTTCCGGAACATCTCAGTAGTGTTTTATAAATCCGGTGAGATCAGAATAATAATTTTATTACTAATAATTTTAGAGAACTTCTTGTTGTTTGACTGCTCTTGTAGAATAATCATTATCAGCACTGGAGTGAGAAAGTGTTTGTGATCCATCTTTTCTTTTACAGCCTCTTGCAAATGAAACCAACCTGTTACCAGAGGAAATGAAAAACTCTTCCTTGTATAAGGAACCAGTGGATCCCGCCAAATGGTTTGGCATTAGGAAAGATGCTACAGCACTCGGATACAGCAAGGTATATTCATTTCACTTCAAATAATGCAGATGAATTAAACGTGTAGTATAAACACTAATAATGGCATTTAAGTCAAAGCCACTTGGCTCTGTGATGTGTTTGACAGCAGTGTGACCCGCGTAGCACTCTCAGAGTGAGGCCTTTGTTTCTCTTTGTTTAACTTGTACTGTCCAGCAGGATCATTGTACCTGCAGGGTGTCAGCAGCCCGGTGCACAGCTTCTGTGCACTTCTATCACTTACTTCATTAACACAGGTAGCTCAGAATCTAAGATGACTAATGCTTTGTGTTTCTCTGCACATGGTACATGTCAGCTGTTGCTCATAGACTCAGGCTTTAAAGGAGGAGTCACCCACTTCTCTGTGGATAAATCCTTCGCTGCACCTGCGTCCTAGTCCTCAAGTCCTCAGAGTTCCTGGCAATTTCTAACAAAAGACTTCAACCTTGTATTTAATATAAACATATGTGTGCTTCTTCAGAGAGAAACATTTGCATTTTCCCTTTGATAGATTTTGTTAGCGCCCTCATGTTTGAGCCACACATTTGTATTGCTGTCGGTAGAATCTTCACAATTAGTTTTTTACCAGTTTGTGCCTGAGAGTTGCACCTCTGCGTGCAGGCGAGTCCACCCTAGCTTAAAGCTTTACATATCACATTTGAGGTTTATTACAGTCAGCGGTGGCATGAATGCATTGTAGCAGATTGCATGCAGGTGGCTGTTTAATCAAAAGGAATTGCAGACACACGTACACACGTACAATTAGATGTTCTGTTTTACTCTGTGCATCTTACAGTGTACGTGGTTATCACCCAACTGTTATGAAATTTTGGTGAAAGCCTAATCTGATTGTTTCCTAATGCTTTTTTGCAGAACCATTTAATTGTGCTGATGTTGTTGGTTTTTGAGGCAACAGTGTATCGACACCAGGCTCACCATTACCGACAACTCCAGCGTTCCCCGCCCGTCATCCCGGCGCTCTTTCCTGGCGCCACAAGAGACACTTCAGACCAGGGCCTCATATCCTGCTTCAAGTATCTGCTTAACTACACTTTCTACAAATTTGGATTAGAGGTAGTTAAGAAAAGAATCTCTTACTGCACAAATGTGGGCTTTGGATCAGAGTATATCAGTGACAGCTGTGCATTTTGCAGGGAATCCTTTCTATTGTATACTGTAATATTTGTTTTATTTTATTCTAAAGAAGATAAGTTAAATATAGCGTTCCAGCGCATCAGTGTCGTTTTTAGTCTTAATTTTTAAATATCTGCTCTTTTTTAAAGATTTGCTTCCTGATGACTGTGAATGTGATTGGACAGAGGATGAATTTTTTAGTGATAATCCACGGCTGTTGGTTAGTAGCAATCTTAGTGAGGCGGAGGCGGGCAGCTATTGCAAGGATCTGGCCAAAATACTGTCTCTTCCTGTCCATCATCATGATCTACCAGTATCTGCTGTGTGTGGGCATACCGCCAGCTCTCTGCATAGGTGAGTTTTAAAAGCCTTCGATTTTAAAATAAATTAGATGTCAGAAATGTGTAATACATGAATAAAGTATATTCTTGCATATTTCCACACTAGATAAATATTAGTAATACAATATGTATGTTTTATTATGATAAATCTGTGGATGAAGATGCTCACGTTGCATCTTTTTGTTGCATCTTTGCCCATATCAAATCATCCAACTTATTTTGAGACGATGGAATCAGGAGTTGTAGACCTAACAGTCTCCACATGTGTGACTACTTCTCACATGTCTGAAAGAGAGCCCACACATGCCAAGAAGCAATCCACCCTGAACCAGCAGCGTTTAATAGAGAACCATGTCTTTGGAGATGCTCAATCTTTCTCCGATCGTTCTCTCAGGATTGCAGATTCACCCAGTGAACAAATCCAACAATACGTCCATGTCTTCTACAAAACCAAGCACTGTGTGCTCTATTCACTTCCCTTTAGCTCGTATCCCTGGATAACGACTTTGTGGTTTATATCAATGGATGCAGTGCCGTATCTTTACATTTATAACGGTAATTATTTAGGAAGCACTGTGCTGTTCTTGAAAACAAGACTGCATGATGATAAGCATCTTGAAGTAAGTTGATCTGGCACTATATAAAAAAAAATGTAATTGTATATGTTAATAATGAATGTTAATAACAGTTCAGCCTCCAACCTAAAAGCCTAACAGAAAAGAGCTTTACTGGCCCATGTACAGTTTTATTACGCTGCAAAAAAGCTTTTATTTTGAAATATTTCAGTTTTATTAATATCTACTTAAGCCTTAAAATAAATTGGGTCTCATACACCCCATGTCCCCCTTTAGATGCAGCCCTGCTGGTTGCAGATATTGCTGGTTCTGTGCGCTTCCTCAGGTGGGGGCTCCCAGTTTGCACTGGAATTGTTTGCAGCAGAGTCTGACTTGGTGGGAAGGAGAATTAGCAGTCTTAGGACAGGGGGGGGCAATCTCAGTCCACGAGGGCCGGTGTCCCTGCAGGTTTTAGATGTGTCCTTGAACCAACACAGCTGATTTAAACGGCTAAATTAGCTCCTCAACATGTCCTGAAGTTCTCCAGAGGCCTGGTAACGAACTAATCATGTGATTCAGGTGTGTTGACCCAAGATGAGATCTAATACCTGCAGGACACCGGCCCTCAAGGCCTGAGATTGCCCACCCCTGCCTTAGGACCATGGTCCTCAGACTGGGAGGTGCATCATCCATGATGCAGACACTGTAGCAGTCCAGTCCAAACAGAGCTGAGTATAAAACCAGGCTGATCTTTGTCCCTACACTCACCTATGGTCATGAGCTCTGGGTAATGACTACATTAATGAGACTGTGTATACAGGCTTTGGAAATTATATCTCTCTCAAGGGTGGATGGGCTCAGTCTTAGAGGCTGGGGGAATCATTCGGGAGGGTACTTAAAGTAGAGTCACTACTCCTCCACATGGAAAGGTTGTGGTGGTTCCTTCATCTGATTGGGATGGTTTCTGGGAGCCTCCTGGATGTAGTTTTCCAGGAATGTCCTACCAGGAGCAAACCCCCCCCCCCAAACAAAAACCCAGGACACACTGGAGAGATTATATCACCTGGCTGACCTGAGAGCACATTGGTGTTCCCGCTGATGGGGGGCGGTCTGGGCTTTTCTGCTGTACAGCCCGGATGAACAGTAGTGGATGGATGTGCTGTTTGTCTGAATTAGCTGAGGCCGCTCGTATTTCAGCTAGTAGTTTTATAGATGTGTGGAATGTCTGAGAAATGCAGGCGTGTGCGGACTGTCTCCATTTCACTTGTTTTATTTAAATTATGGCCGATTACAAAAGGTCGGTCTTATGTGTCAGTCGGGCACTTTTCAGAGAGGATGTTTACACGTTTCTATAAATACTACTGTATGTCTCTGCTTTTGTGTGTGCTTGTTGTAGACTACCCATGGAGATGGAAGAGTCCAGTGTTGATGAACTCAGCTCTCATTAAATGGATCTATCTGCCTGATTTTTATACTGTTCCAAACTCCAGAAATCTCATAGGTTAGTCTGTGTGCTTGGTCACTCCATCCATGAGTGAACAAAGCAAACCTTTGTGTCACTGCCACTCCCACAGTGTGGAGTGTGCATATTCTAATGGAGTGCACTTCAGAGTTTGTATGGATTATTATTGGAAATTGTCACAAAAGAGCAGTTTTTATTACACTAAAAGGCATATTTGTGCTGGTTATGTTTGTCGTCTCACAGTTGTTCCAATAACTTCTGCATATTGTTAATGTTTATGACACTATTTACACAATTGTGTGTTAATATAATAATATATGTAGACAAATTCTGCTCTTTATAGTATAAAATCCAGAGCGCTCAGTAGAACAAGTACATTTGACTGTAATGTGTAGTCAGAGTTCACAGTTAACATATTGTCATGTTGTAGTCAAAGGAGCTTGCAAAGGAAAGCGTCTGGACTTCTTTAAGTTGCTTGAAGACGTTTCACCTCTCATCAGAGAAGCTTCTTCAGTTCTAAGGTCAAATGATGGAGAGTCCCAGATATAAACCTAGTGGGAGTGACCCCCCACAGAGGGACGAAAGGATAAAGGACACACTTTCGAGGATGCCAATGTTCACATTTTGGACAGAGAGGACAGATGGTTTGAAAGAGGAGTGAAAGAAGCATCTATGTCCACTGTGAGCGACCATCTTTGAACAGAGGCGGGGGTTTACGACACCAACTCTCTGCCATCTATAATCCAGTTTTGAGATCCTTCACAGACGCCTTAACGCCCACTCACATCCTGGGCCATCTGACCTCAGGAATTCGCATGATAAGGTGGGGCCAGGTTTCACAATGAACACACCCGAAACTCTGGCTGATTGGGACCCACGCCCAGTTTCACACCTTGGCTCAGGCGATTAGAGGATCATCAGGGGGTCCTTTTGTCCCTCTGTGGGGGGAAACTCCCACTAGGTTTATATCTGGGACTCTCCACCATTTGACCTTAGAACTGAAGAAGCTTCTCGGATGAGAGGTGAAACGTCTTCAAGCAACTTAAAGAAGTCCAGACGCTTTTCTTTGCAAGCTCCTTGGACTTCACAGACGTTGTCATGTATAGTTTTGTGTGTATTCCAGTTACTAAGAATTCAGTGCTGCAGGTGAAAATCATTGCGTTATGTTGTGTGCGCCCACAGCGGACTTTGTGCTGCTGATGTGTGCATCTCAGCAGTGGAAGGTGTTTGAGTGTGAGCACGTGGAGGAGTGGATGGTTCTCGCAGGAGAGAACACAGATGAACCAGAACCAATGGAAGGTCGATTGTTTAACCCTGCACCTAATTTCATGAATTGCAGGTAAATATCATAAAGTCTATACGTCTATATTTTCAGTCATTTCAAATTTAACCTGCTTTGGGTGATTGGAGTGATGACACAAACAGCTTGACAGCGTGGGAAAGTGGGAGTGATAAAGCTTAGATTTAGCTGTCAGCTCCCAGCAGTGGACAGATGTGAGGCCATAGAGTGTGCTTATTGAACTCTAAGCTTCATTTATGCAAACACTGTTTCAGGGAAGGAAAATAACCACATGGAGCTGAGTTCATATTGTAGATACTGTATAGAAACAACAGAAATCCCAGTGAAATCACTTATTTGTGCAATTTAAAGCCAATGAGATCAATGATCAATATTGAGATAGTATTGGAGAAAATGGAGCCCCCTTGTGGGCTCAGGTGGTAGAGCAGGTCATCCACTAACTGGAAGGTTGGTGGTTCAATCCCTGGCTGCGCCTGTCTGCATGCCAGATATCCTTCAGCAAGATGCAACCGCAGGCTGCTCTTCGATGCATCCATCACAGTATGAATGTGTGTGAATGAGGCATGATGCATGAAGCCCTTTAAGTTAGTTAGTTAGTAGAAAGTTACAAGATGAGAAGCAGTCCATTCACCCTTAGAACAGAAATTCTGCTGAGGCTGTGACCTGTAGAGGGTCAGCCCAGTACCACAGCAAACTGTGTGACAGTGCAGCCACAGTTTTGTTAGTTAGGAGCAAATTAGAAAAAAAGGGGATATTCTTGGAAAACGAAAAGGTAAAGTTTTTATTTATTTCCTTCCACATTTTCCCATATTTGCAAAATACTATTATTATTATCCGTTCATCCACCCGTTCTCTTTCGCGTATGCTTATTGGGGGGGCAGCTAGCCTATACCAGCCATCGTATGGTGAGAGTGGAAATTGTGGACTTGACGTATGTAACAGTATGAATAACTTTGCTTTTGACATTTTGTGATGAAAGCTTTAATGTGATGTTGTAAAAGGACACTTAATCCTTACTTTAACTCTCTGACAGATGGCCTCACACATTACCTTCATGATTTTCTAGCACATGGAAGAAGAGGTTGTAAGACTGTGCACTGCAGCCTGACCTGCCTGTTCTCGATCTAAATCTAAAGAAAAAATGGATTTTACTCATAGTTTGTCTTGCTCTCCTTCTCCATCTCACTACAGGAGCAGCTCTGTCATTCAAATATGTATTTTATGATTTGTTTTCTCTTTTTCCTCTTGTAGGAGTTACCTGGACATGGCGAAGGTTTTGGTGTTTCGCCACTTCTTCTGGTTTGTGTTGTCGGTGGTCTTTATCACAGGGTCGACTCGCATATCTGTGTTTGGACTGGGCTACCTGCTTGCTTGCTTCTTTTTTCTGTTGTTTGGAACGCAGCTATTGGGCAAACCATCCAGAACTCGCCTCAACCTGTGGGACTGTCTCATCATCTATAATGTGGCAGTCATCATATCTAAAAATCTCTTATCTGTGAGTATAACATCTATAGTTTGGTGATGAAATATATTTTACGTTTACATCCACAACTAAGCAACAATGTGTTGTCCTGCTTCACGTATGTTGATGATATCACAAGGCTAACCTTGTTTGACCTTGTTTGAAAAATAATTTACTCTTACCAAAAAACAACATTAAAAAAAATAAGCAAACTGTCGATGTGATGTCCAGGGACCGCCTGGCTCCTCCCCCACCACATGGCAGTGGTTTGCTGTAAAAATCAGCTGCTAAAGCAGGGGTGGGCAATCCCAGTCCACGAGGGCCGGTGCCCTGCAGGTTTTAGATCTCACCTTGGGTCAACACACCTGAATCACATGATTAGTTCATTACCAGGCCTCTGGAGAACTTCAGGACATGTTGAGGGGCTAATTTAGCCATTTAAATCAGCTGTGTTGGTTCGAGGACACATCTAAAGCCTGCAGGACACCGGCCCTCGTGGACTGAGATTGCCCCCCCCCCCTGTGCTAAAGCCTCAGTCACACAAGGACAGACGATGGTCAGTGACATCGACTGCTAGGGGAAAATGTGTATTCCTCAACCAGATGGCGAGTGGTTTCTGGAGGTTATTGAGGCGATTGAGGCTGAAATAGGTCCACAGTGCTAGGTGTGTTCCACCTCTTCAAACGCGTTTGCTTTTACTTTGAGTTCAGGTGCTCAGGTAGAACACAACCAGCCAGTTGACCAGTTCAAACACTTGCTCGTTGTTTAGGGAGTGTTTGCAGACAAATCAGCTTTGCCCATTAAACTGCTGTGACCAAGGCTTTGTGATCGCTTTCAGCCAGCGTACTCCAGTAACCACTCACCAACCGGTCGAGGAATACGGAGGTCGTCAGGGGGCGGGTACCTGGTTGCTAGGTCGATGTGATTAACACGGTCTGGTAAAGCAGGACTCACAAAGTGTTAGGTGTTGTCATTGAGAGTCCTGTGAAGCTGTCTCTCGTCAGTGCTGTCATTTCTTTATAGGAGCCTTTGAAAAAGCCAGAGGTTCTGTGTCCCACAGAGACGCCTCATCACTTTGTGATATCATGATATAAAGAAAAAGAACAAGTTTGGAATCTGTGTATACAAAACGTCACATATAGAAATACTGACTGTGCTTATGTGTGTTTGTGTGTTTCAGATCCTGGCATGTGTGTTTGTGTTTGAGATGCAGAAGGGCTTCTGCTGGGTCATCCAACTCTTCAGCTTGGTATGCACAGTCAAAGGATACTATGATCGTAAGTTTTTAAAAATACTTGAGCTGCCGTATCAGTTTCTACTCAGACTGAACGTTGTGCCTTCAATCTGTTTTGGGGTTTTTTGCCAAGTACAATATGAAATGAGTCTTGGTTGTACTTGGTATTTTAAAAAGCTTTAATTCTGATGGGGATTGATGTTCTGCAAAATTCACATTTACTTTCTTTGGATTTCTTGACAGCACAAGCAGTTAGTGACAAGACGTGCAGTCTCCCAGTAGAAGAAGCCGGAATAATGTGGGACAGTATTTGCTTCCTGTGCCTGCTGCTGCAGAGAAGGATCTTCCTCAGTTTCTACTTCCTTCATGTGACAACTGAACTGCAGGCTTCTGCCAAACAGGCCTCGAGGTACGACTCGGTGACATCGCTGACTGACATCACGCAAACGTGCATGAGATGTTTGTCCTGAATTTACCCAAAAGAAGTTTTGAAAATGCTTTAATTACTCACAAGTTATATTTATCGCGATGCCAAAGACACAACAAATCTAGACGATTCATATTTCACCTGACCACAGAAGCGCTGCAGATATTACCATTGTGGTTATTTGGTGCATTCACCGGCAATATTTGAAATCTAAAATGTTGCACGTGCTGACCGAAATATTTGGCACAAAGTGTGTGCGTGACCTGGCCTGAAGCAATGTGCACGGGTATCAGTGACACAGCGTCTGCCAAAAACATGTTTCATCACTTCACTGTCATAGTGCACTGTTAATGTGCTGTCACCGTGACAATCACCCTGTCCGCTGCTCAGTAATACTCATTTCATATTTAACATTTTGAAAAAAGGCTGTGGCCATAACCAGCTGGGACAGCAGGTGGCAGCTATACTGACACCTGTATTTACACGCACACACTTTTGTTCACGAACATGAAACGACCTGGTTCCTGGCTGTAAACTGCTGATGGCACTAACTGACCTTTTCCTCTCAGGGGTTTCGAGCTCTTTAGAGCCAGTATTGTGAAGAACATCAAGTTCCACCAACAAGCTGAGAAGAAATCGCTGTCGCAACTCAAGAGATCGTAAGTGCTCACAGCAGTGGAAAAATATATCGCAAATTCTAAGAAACCCTGAAAATGAGAGTGTTCAGAAACAAAGCATCACAGAAATGAAGTCCGTGTCCTTCTCTTCTTTTGTCCTCAGGATGCAGAGAATTCGATCCAAGCAGCAGAAGTACAAATATGGACACAAAATAAGTGAAAGCTCCAAAGAAAGCCCGGCTGTCGGTGCGGCTCTTTTTACTGCCGTGTGTTTCCTGTCACTGCCAGAAGTTTAATCAGTGTCATCTGAAATCAATTACATACGTTAGATACAGCTTCTTTTCTTTCTACAACACTTTCTGTTATTTGTGCTTTGTAAAAATGTTTATTTGCAGAAGCATATTTGCTGTCTCCTCATCCTCTTTCCTGCCTCGGTGTCCTGATTTCCCTTCATTGTATTCCTTCCTGTTCCGTACATTTTTCTTCACTTCTGTTAGTCAATAAAACTTCTCTGTGCTGCACGTGAGTTAGCTTCACATTACACCCTTAACATTTACTCTTCTTTTGTATTTCTGTTCTTCCTTCTGTGTTGTTTTAGGACCACTTGTATTAGGAAGATTGTTTCCCCCAAAAAAGATTAAAACACTTGCCAGACTTCTCCTAGTACAACTGCTAGTGCAACTCTAAGCTTCGCATCCCCGCAGTGAGTCTGTCCTGAAAGCTCTTTGAACTTCTGTTTTCATTCCAGATGATCCAGAGATGCAGACAGGAAAAAAGAGGTCCAGGAAGAAGCTGTGGTACCAGCCGTGGTTGGACCATGCTGCAGGTAGCCTGGATGGAGACGATACTGATATGTGGAAAACCATACAAATAACCCAAACCCAAGAGCTCTGTCTGTCTAAACAACAGACAGAGCTCCAGGCTTGGCTACAAGATCTGTAGCCAAGCCTGTAGTCTTAGTAGTAGAACAGTCTCTGTATGCAGTCTCTGTATGCAGTCTTGAATATAGAGTGTTGATCTGTGGAACCAGCAGCCCAATACAGGAAGTCTGCAAAGGCTTCTGGATGTCTTACAGAAACCCTGAATAGCCTCGCAGGCCGGTCCTCCCAACCACGTCCGTCATGGTAGCTCCTCTCTAGATCTGTGCTCCTGAAATACGACTGGGTTTATTTTAACTGGAAAACTAAGCCTAGAATGGTCTGTTACTTTAGAAGGCTGGAGTGACCTGTGATGTAGATTAATACTCAGACTTTTACCTTTACTGTTTCTGTAAAATAGTAAAGATAAAAGGGAACGTCCACAATTTAGACTTCTTTGATGATGTTTTATTGAAGCAGTTTAGCAGCCTGACTGTAGATGTCCAGAGCCAGATCTTCATTTGACGTCTTCTGCTCATCACAGGAACTAGAGAAAAAAAAACCAATGGCAAATGTTCCCGAGCACCATTTTTATACTCTGCCCTTGTGCATCCCCCTCTCTCCTTCTCTCTGGATATCCAATCACCATTGTTGAGATGCAGTCACCTGGTGTCCAGACACACCTCATTTCTCTCCTTATCCCTCTCTGCCTCTCTGAGTACTCTTACGCCCTCTCCTCCATTCAGAGATGGTCTTTCCCTTTTCACGTAAATGGCCTCCTTGACTCCCCATCTCTGAATCGAGGAGGGGGTGAGGGTTAGTGTCTTACATTGCTGTGATTGCAGCCATTCCCCAACTCTCTGTGAATGCGACTCATCACCACTGATCATGAAACTGACCTGACGGCCCATTGATAGTCAGTGATGCTAGTTTCAGTCATTGTGCAAATGTGCTGAGATTTCCTCACCTGGATGACTGAGCTTGCATAACTGACACTTTGTGTTTCATTCAGTTCTTGCAGTGTCACAGTTAGATTTATTAGTAGCTATTTCTCACATGAACATCTATTTCAAACATTGTCCTCACAAATTAGCCCATGTGTCAGTTACATACATATATAGAACCAATATATTCTGTGTCTCTGTGTGTAACTGTTTTCACTCACAAAAAAGAACACAAATAATCAGCTCCGGTAGAGTCGAACTTTGTGACATCTAACATGCACAAACATACATACTCTGAATGCACTGGGAACAACTTGGGCTTCAGTATCTTGCCCAAGGATGCTTTGGTATGGAGACTAGAGCAGCTAGGGGTCAAACTACTTTCAAACGTTCCAGTTAGCAGGTGATCCGCCCTACCTCATGAGCAACATCCACCTCAGTCCACTCATCCATCGATGAAAACCCCTATGTACAGACTACAAAGCAGGGAGATACAAGTATATCCACCTTTGCTCACCACATCTTGTTGAAGGCAGTTCTGGAGGGAACAGGGGGTGGCTGTGGTCATCAGCTGAGTTACTACAGTAACAACCTGTATCTATGAAGAAGGCAAAGTTAGTCTTTGTCATTTTTGGATGATGCAGTCCTGCTTGTGTCTATGAGCAGTGATGATTTTGGTTTGAACGATGCATTCAAGAACTATAAAATGAGCCGTGTTTGCTCAGAACGGACCATCGTAAATGCTACATGACCAGATTTTCTTTTGGTGCTATGATACAGACCGAGATTCAGATTTAGATTCATTACTTGTCATTGTAGAAAGATACAGTAACATTTTGTGTGCTTACTCAACCACTGGCGAGGTATAAAAGCAGCTTTTTCAAAAAAAGACCCCAAAATAGTAACAATGAAAAGAACTCTAAAAAGTAGCATTAAAGGCAACAATAGCAACATATACAAATGATTGTTATGGCAGCATTAGAGACTTATTTGAGTTATTTACATGACAGTATGTTTTCCTACTTACAGTGCTACACTCAGGAGACTATTACCTGTTTGAATCTGACAGCGAGGATGAAGATGAGCTACAGTCTGAAGAACAGAAGCCTCAGAAACAGACTGCCTGTCAGGTGCTCACACACACAATTTATTCACACAAACAAAAGCGCAAAGTTTTGTGTTGTATGATGTATGCTGTTGCTAAAATGAGATGTCTCTCCCAGTTGGCGTATCAGGCATGGGTGACTAGTGTGAAAACAGCTCTGAGAGAACGGCAGAATCGACAGGGTCGACTGAAGAGAACTGAGGGAGACGAAAGAGCTGATTCACACGAGGCTCTGTCAGTAAAAGGTTGGATTTACTTACATCGATTTCTGATAAGATATTGGATCACACGGCATCCCTGGAGTCAAACAGGAAAATCTGTCATTTATAAATCTGTGAGAATAACATGTGAACTAGTAAATGACTGACTGCTCTCAGCCTCTTAATGTCCTTTGGCAGTAAAACTGTAAACAGCTTTGCACAACTGTTACAAGTATTTATGTGTGTAAAAGCTAAAATGATTGTGATTTAATCCATTCAGACAATTTTACGATGTGACAACGATCAGTTAGAAAACTGAAGCAATTTGTCTACAAACCCTCCAAATTTCACCCCAACAAAGGGTCTTGTTACATAGTTACAAGTCAAGTCCAGTTAAGTCTTTAGTCCAAAATGCAGTGACTAAAGGATGTAGTTCTTGATTGTAGTGTGAATGCTTAAAGCTGCAAGACAAACTTTTAAACTTTGTCTACCTAACGGATTGCAAAATGAAATAAACTGTATTGCTAAATACAAAAAATAGTAGCAAAACCATAGAGTAAAGAACATGGACACGTTGGGGTGAAATAATCATTTGATCCCCTCCTAAATTTGTATGTTTGCTCACTTACAAAGAATCTGTTGCCACCTTTAAGAAAGGACACTGGACCATGTGCTCCAACAGCAACATTCAAGTCACTACTCCAGGTGGAGCAGTTTAAGGATCTCAGGGTCTTGATCACGCGTACGCTCTGTCAGTGGTTATGCTGATGCTCCAGTCAAGTCTGTCCCGTATTTAGCAAGTGAAAATAAAATAAAATAAACCGTAATAAACCATTACGGCAAGGCTGGGATGGTCCATTTGGTAAAGTAAATCCGTTGGGCATCTTTCTTCGCCTTTAGACAATAATTCTGATGCAAAAGAGCCAAACGGGACAGGCAGAAAAAAAGACTACAAAAAATGCATATAACAATTAGTATAGCTGTGGTTTTGTGGAATATATTGACCCATTAAAGATGCAATTATATATATATATATATATATATATATATATATATATATATATATATATATATATATATATATATATAAACATAAATAAATTAAAAAAAAAAAGAAAACAAGTGAAAGTTGCTATAGGCCCCTTGGAGGTATGTTTTACTTTTGTTTATATATTTAATGAGTCATTACAAAAATAAAAAAAAAATAATTTCAATTAAGCTAAAGTGGACTAATTAACAGGCTGAGTGTGAAAAGCAATTCCAGCTCATTTGAAATGACCGAGCTCTTTACTTTCTCCCTGGGAGAGCCCAGCCTTCTTCACAGAATCGTTTCCTCTTTCAGTCACTACATTTGGTGCCACAGGTGAAGGCATGGATGAAGGTGGATTGCTAAATCAACGGGGAAAAGAAAGAGGGAAAGAAAAACAGCGGGGAAGAGGGACGGGGATAAAGGGCAAAAACCAAAAACCAACAAAATAAGCAGACAAAAAAATGCATATATCAATCACCTGGATCACCTGCTGAGAAAGAAAAAAGAAAGCAAGCAGAAGAGAACAAGAGTAATAGAATAAACAACATCACAATGATATATGGGAATATGACAGTAAATACTAAATATTAAACATTATTGTGCAGCACATAAGATCAACAGAACACAGTGTGCTTTGAGGTAGGAGCCAAAAAGGGTGTAGTTTGTGGGTGTGATCACCCGTGTGTACACCTGTGAGCATGGACGCGCTTGTTTTTTTTTTAAAAGGTTCCTTCATGTAATGATCTGCTAGAGGGTGTGGGGGGGCCACAGCTCCGTCCTCCAGGGCATGAAGCAGGTGTGGAGGAGATCAAAACTCCAGACATCCAGAGGCCCCCAGAACACAAGAGACCAAGGAAGACCAACAGAGGGGCAGCTGCGCCACTGTCCCAGAAAGAGCTGAGGAGAGTCCCAGATGAGGGCTCACTCAGCAGCCGCGGAGCAGAAGCCAGGGAGAGTTGCAGTGAAGCGCCCGTGAGCTCCGCCGGCAGCCAGCCGTGCCTGAGTGACCGAGCCCCAGGCCGAGAGGCCGGGGGCACCCCACCTCCGAAGTGGCCCGAGCGAGCCCCAGGTCCCAGGCCCCGATAAGCGGCCGCCAAGGAGTGAGCCGGTGTGTACCTGGACGCCCATCCCCGGACACAAAGAACCACCAACGCACCGATGTCTGAGGGAGTCCGCCACTGGCAGGGGAAGTGGTGGTAGGGGGAGATAGGCCTCCAAACCTTGGAGGGCCTGAGATGTCCCCAGAGAGGTGGCGCCTGACACCCAACCTGACATATAGACACAGACATACAGGCACACACAGACACAAACATCCATTCCCACCCTCATGCTCTCATATGCACTTACTCCACACTCAACCAACGTGGAGACAGACATAAAGAGCCCCCCCCGAGGCCCGGCCAGGGCCCCAGCCCAGAGACGGAGTGCCCCCAGAACCTCACGCCCATCCCGGACCCACCCAGGGGCAGCCAGGCTACCAGGTCAGTAACCCACGTCCGTCAGCACAGACCCTCCCCTAGCCCCGCTGCACGCAGCCACGAGGAAACAGTCACCTGAGAGCCAACAGAGCCCTTAATAGGCCATGATCGATACCCTGGGTTGAGCCCCCCAAGGAAGATGCCTCCGGGGAACCCCCCGACGCCCTAAGCCTGTTCCTACCCCCACACCAATCACAACAGTGAAGGCGGGACCAAACTATGACCCCCCCACCCCCACTAGGTGATGGAGCTGATCAAAGGAGCCCAGAGCAATTGATCTGATGTGGTGGCAGAGGCTGTATCAAGACTAATGTAATCTAATAGATAATTTCTATATTGGTTAGAATTAAGATTGTTTTTATTTTTCTAGTTCATGAGGACAGTTTTCTTGGCTATGCATAGGGCAGTGAAAACCATATGGGCGATATTCTTTTCTGAAGTGACATTATCTAAGCTGCCCAACAAACACACTAAAGGGGACACTTTCACTCGTTTTCACAACAAGTGGTAGAAGACGAGTTATGTGACAAAAAACTAAAATAATAACAGCTAAAGATTTTATTCTCTTTATAACAATATATATTTTTCAGGTTTTCCACCCATAGAGGTTTAGAGGTCAATACTGTGTGAAGTCAGCCTTCACATCAATTATCACATTTACATCATGTTGCATTAATTAAAATGAGCTGCAAATTAAACTGATGTCAGGTGAACTGGTGATTGCAGCATACATGACACACGCAGACCTGAAATAAACAAAGTCAACACTTTGTCCAAAGCATTAGAGTAAGGTCTACAAGCCTGGTGCCACGTCGCATCTCTGGATGTTTTTCTCAGTTTTAAGTGTTCTTGAGCACCAGGTTTCTGGAGAGGATTCATTGGGCATCCACTGCTTTTTCACTCCTTTTCAGTCCAGCCATTGTACCTGATCAATGTTTGTTTTGTTTGTTTTTGTTTTTTGTTTGTTTTTGAAAAACAAAAACAAACAAAAAAAGAGAAATGTGTGTGTGTTTGTTTTTGAACTCGATGGTCAAACCAGCGTTGTCTCTACACATGACAATTTTGTGTCACAAAATACGTTGGTTAATTTCTTTAGTTGAATCAACAGAAAGTGTCAAAGACAGCAGTTTGACGGACATAAAATTGTATTTTTGGACCAACAAAGTGATTCGAGCTGTTTGCTAAAAATTGGCACGTCTTGGTTAAAATGACAAAAGAAGAACCTGCAGGCCTAAAACTTTCTGTCTCTAAAACCCGGCTGGCCACTCTCAGCCGTACGGCATGTGGTCGCCTGCTCAGTACACCGAGCTAAACCGGCGCCCACAATCGACTCGTTCAGAAAAATCCACCATACATTATCATCTGTAAAGTATTTAACTGGCAACACCTTCATTTATCAGCATGACAGTGATCCAAACAGTCACTACAGATCTGACATGATGGCGGTTTGACAGTGTTTGCAACAGAAATGAACAAGTCTCAGTCAGCAGTGGGTTATTATATCTGGTCTTTGACAACTAATGTGAAGAGAAGCAGTGAAACACAAAGGCATATGCTGTTATCAAAACAATTTATAACCATTTTCTTTCCTTCTGAAGACATGCAAAAACCAAAAAGTTGTCAGACTTATTGGTATTAAAAGGTCGCATCTACGTGGTAGAGATTGTACAGATATACTATACTAATGCAGATATTTACAGTCTTTGTGTATTTGATTTTGTCTAGGCTCTGGGGATGATGATTACGAGGAACCCATCGTTCAGGATGGGGAGTCAAAGCAACAAGAGTCTGGTAGGTTCACGTAGTCCCTGCTTTTCTGCTCTTGACCATTTGCAAAGGGGTTCCATCATCATAGTTTGTGTCCAGTTTGTGTGGTTTTGTGTACTATCAGATGGCTTTCTTTCTGTGTTTTACTTTACGAGAATGCACGCAGGGAAATGCAGGCTGAACTAGATTAGGAAGGAACACCAGAGGAACCACCGAGTCACAGAACGACATCATTAACTCAACTTACAAAACACGAGAATCCAAAGACTCAGGGAAAGCATAAAGTCCCGAGGCCCTGATATAATTTGCATTAATTATATAAGAATCTTTTTCAGTGTGGCTTCACATCATACTTTGTTGTCTGTCTTTTACCTGTGCAGGTCGTGGTGAGACGGTGCAGAGGATCTTGGATATTCTGCGTTTCTTGGGGGCGATAGTGCTGGCGATGGTTGATGGACTCACTCAGTGGCTTAATTTACTGACTAAACAGTACAGAGAGATTTCTACTGTTTTGTGCAATGAGCGCTACTTCATCATCCAAAAGATTCAGCAGGTAAACACAACAGAGTGTGCAGTATGCACAAGCAAGTGCACATGCACGCACGCACACACACGGATCGTACATATGCATGCATGCACGTACAAACACATAGAAACGAACACTAACTACAGTCTGTGTGACTCTGGTGACAGCGCGGATCAGCAGCAGACTCCAGAGATGATCAGGAATCTCAGGGCAGTGAAAGCTGCACCCTGGAGACGTGTTTGGACGACACCGATGCAGAAAATTCTACCAGGTACAGGTTTGCAGGGTCACCGATGTTTCCTGTGGATTTGATTTGATGTAGCTTTTATCCCTCTGGGCGTGGTGGGGAGTGGCGTCAGTTTTCAAGTGGTCCTTTGCATGAACATAGTTTCTCAGGAGCACCTAAAGGAATTACTTCAATTTTGGCATACATTTTTATTTTGACTGGGGGATAAAATGAATAGAAGTAGGTTGTCAAAGGTTAAAGTCATTATGACCTCAAAAACTACAATTTTCACCCATAATAAATGTATTATCCAAGGCAGAAATTCCTCTTAATGTATGGAACTGTCCTACTTCAACACTCTTTGTGCTTGCCATAAAATGGACTGCATAATTCTAGAGTATCTTCTCTGCTTGACTGTTTTCTCCAGCATTTATATTCTATATTCTGAGGCTCTAGTAATGAACAGTGCATTAGTTTCATCCAAATGGTAAAAGGCAGGTCACCAGAGGATTTAAATAGTTGATGTTGATTTAATTCTGTAGATGAATCCACTTCTTGTCCTCAATTTTTGTTGGTGTGTGTCTCAGGTGCCTGGAGGATAGCATAAACCAGTGTACCCCCAAGCTAAGACTCAACAGCAGTGGGAATATTCTAACTCCAAAACCGCCATCCAGCAGTACGGGACTGATCCCAGACTTATCCAACCAGCAGCAAGGCAGACACTCCAGAACAGCCAGTGAGCTGCTGGGAGACAGGTAGATGCTGGGGACACTCTGAGTAAAGTTACCGACACTCACAGGCAGTGATTGTACTTTATGAAACTAGCAGTGTGCCACAAAACATCTCTCAAGCAGCCCAATTCTAGCATGTTTCTATGGAAGCCCGTTTCCGCCACTAAAAAAAAAAAAAAAAAAAAAAAGGATCCATAACTCAAAATTTTGAGTTATTTTCTCGAAGTTTCGAGTTACTTTCTCGAAATTTTGACATATTAACTTGAAATTTCGATTTATTAACTCAAAATTTTGAGAAAAGTAACTCGAAATTTTGAGTTAATAAGTCGAAATTTTGAGAAAATAACTCGAAATTTTGAGTTATTTTCTCAAAATTTCAAGTTAGCGCTGCCAATCAGTAATCTACGTGAATGACGTCATTTCCTCGTTACCCAGAAGCTGAAGCGTCAGCTACAAATGCTACAGCTAAGCTAGGTATTACATCCAGTCGCACAGATTGCTGAGTGTTTTCAGCCTGGCTTCACAAATGATGAAATCCCTGTTATTAGCTGAATCACACGGTGTTACTATCAGCAAACGTACTCGCCAAAGCGCCAATTTGTTGGGATCCGTTTTTGAGTGCGCGTTCCTCTGCGCCATATGCTTCCGGGTAACAAGAAAGCGACCTCATTCACGCATATTTTTGATTGGCAGAGCTAACTCGACATTTTGAGAAAAGTAACTCGAAATTTTGAGAAAAGTAACTCGAAATTTCGAGTTAATAAGTCGAAACTAGCTGTTTTGTTTTTATTTAGTGGCGGAAACGGGCTTCCATATTGTTAACCATTCCTCGCCGTCAGTCCCCTGACCGTGGTCGGGAGACACGAGGGGAGATGCTTCCTCCAGGGCCGAAGTTTGTCCTCCTTCGGGGTTAACTCCCTTCACTTTTGTGGAGTAGTGAGGCAGACAGAAATCAGCCGAGGCACCGGAGAGTACTGAAGAGATGAGGCTTTAATAACAGTACTGCACACTTTGGAAACACACTGCATAGCCTGTAGCCCGTTAGAACGCTGCTCCCGGTCGCCCTCTACCCATGACACACTCTCTCACTCTCTTTTTCCTCTTTCGCTCCCCGCGTTTCCTTCACGCGCATGCTCACACACACATTACATACACTCCTTACTGCACCCAGTCACACACAAGACAGCAATTCCTGCAACACTACCCCCACTCTGGATGGCAATTAAACAATAATTCCACTCCAGCATTGTAATGCATAAAACTGGTACACAATCCCCTTTACCACTTGGAGCCCACAGGAGATAAAAGTGTTAGCCATTACCGCATATAAGGTGAGGTATAGTATCAACGAGTGCACTTCAGTGACAAAGAGGTTGGCTCAAGTAAGGTGTACATACATGTGCAAAATAAAGCATTTCAAGTGCTGTTAAGTAGAAAAGAAATTACACAATTGTAACTATTACATGGCGACCGGGAATAACCAACTTATCCTAGCATCTAGGAAGGCACAAATACAAATGGATAAGTGCATGTAGATAACCCCGTAGGTCCTTCAGATACTTTTTTTTAAAAAAAAAATGTAAACACTGGAACAATGAAAAAAAAAATATAACTCTTTTAAACCATTGTAGCTAACAGTATAGGAGGCTGAAACGATTTAAACTTGAACCGAATCTTCAGTCCTACTTGGAACTGTCCATGGTAGGTAAACCAAGTTAAGTGATCCACACTCCATACCGGTCTGGAGCTCTGCGCCGACGAGTTGGTCGCTGAAACTGCTGGCCCGGGTGGTCTGGCTCACCCACCACACCCCCACCATTCTCATGGTCTACATGGGAAGGGGACGATGGGACAACCACAACCAGAGCGGGATCAGCTGCAACTGAGACAGAAGGCTGAGAGGAGCTGGGGCCATTGCCAGTTGCAGTAGAGAACAGACTGTGCAGACCCAGATCACGGTCTGCTGGGTCATCTTCTAAAGCTGGTGGTGGGACCTCTGTAGGGGACCACTGATGAGCCTGATCAAGGACCCAGGTATTGTCCAGTGGCTCGCGGCAGCGATAATGCTTTAGCTGGTCATGGTGGACAACTTTCACTTTAGACCTTGGGTTCTTCTGGATCCGATAAACTAGGTCATCCAATTGTCCCAGGACAAAGAATGGTCCTTCATACGATGGGAGGAACTTTCTGACCTTGTTCTTGACGTGACGTGTTCCTTTGATGAGATACCACACAGGATCTCCAGTCTTATACTGTGTGTGGCAACAGTTCTTGTCATATTGCCTTTTTGCGCGCTTGACTGACTCACCCAGGGCTTCCCTGGCGATGAGGTGGGCCAGCTCCAGCCGCTCACGCATTTGCTGCACATACTCTGGAACTGAGGGTTGGTTGCCTGGATCAGGAGGTAGACCTGCGACAAGGTCCACTGGCTCACTCAGTTCTCGGCCAAACATCATGAAGTTCGGGGTGAAACCTGTAGCACTGTGTTTGGTCGCCCTGTAGGCCATAACAGCGTACGGGATCATCAGGTCCCAGTCCCAATGACAACGCTCTGCTGTGGAGGCCAGGATCTTCTGGAGAGTGGCATTGAAACGTTCAACCTGGCCATCTGACTGGGGTCGGAATGGCGTTGTATGAGTCTTATCTATGCCAAACAAACTGCACACCCCTTGGAACACATCAGATTCAAAATTGCGTCCCTGATCACTGTGTAGTGCTTGAGGTATCCCGTAGCGGCACACCCACTCAGACGCAACGACCTCGGCAACGGTTGCAGCCCGTTCATCTGGGATAGGAAAGGCTTCAGTCCACTTTGTAAAGTAGTCTTGTATCACAAGCACATATCGGTTTCTGCGCTCTGTCTCATTCAGTGGTCCCATAATGTCCAGCGCAACGCGCTCCATTGGGGCTCCTACCCGGACAGTTCCCATCGGAGCTTGCGGTGTCTTCTGGGGTCGGGCCCTGGATGCACAGCTGGTACAAGTACGGCACCAAAGAGCGACGTCTTCCCTCATGTGATACCAATAGAATCGGGTTCGTAGTCTGGCCACAGTCCTCTCGACACCAAAATGTCCACCCACTGGCCCTTCGTGCATCTGGCCCATCACTTCTGGTTGTAGCTTACGTGGCAGTACGATTTGGGGATAGAACTGGGTCTCGTCAAGGCAGTAGAAGCGACGGACCAGAACTCCATCTCTGAAGTAGAGCCGTTTCCATTGAGCCCAGTATGTCTTAGTTGCTGGGCTGCATGGTGAAACAATAGTCCATGGGGGGCGCTCACTGCTGGCCTCCATCCAGGCGCGTATGGGTGCAATGTCTGCATCAGCGTCCTGGGCTTGGCTCAGCTCCCCCATGGTCCAACCATGAAACAGAGAAGCAGTATCAAGGGTTTTAGCCACATATACTTTCTCAGTCAGCTTTACAGTGTGTGTATTAGTGGACATGTTCTGGTGTGATATGTCTGTTCTAGTGTGAATTGTCTGTTCTGAGATGTCTGTGTTGATAGGAGTGTTTTGACATAAAATGTCTGACTTTGTAAGAGCAGTTTGGTCTAAAGTCTTTGTTTCTGGTGTGGTGGTGTTATGACTTACCCCCACTAGACACACCGCTGTAGTAGCCGGTTGTCCCTCCACCCTCACCGGACTCAGCAACAGGGAGCTGGTGTCAGAGTCCAACTCGCATTGAACTGCCTGATGACTGGTCCCCCCGAGATGCTTGGGGGGGTCCTGCACTCTGCATGGACAAGACTGGCGACAGGGTCTTCTGGAGAGGCTATCAGCATTGGTGTGCACTCGACCTGGACGGTGGATGATCTCAAAGTTGTACTCGGCAAGCTTCTCGAGCCATCGAGCTAATTGTCCCTCTGGCTCTTTCATTTTTGTTAGCCACCGTAGACTGCTGTGGTCTGTGCGCACTTTGAAAGGCCGTCCAAGGAGATACTGGCGAAAGTGGGACGTGAAATCCACGACGGCTAGTAGTTCACGTCGTGTGGTGCAGTAGTTTTGTTCAGTTCTTGATAGCTTACGACTGCCATATGCCAGCACACGTTCCACGCCCTGTTGCATCTGTGACAGCACCGCGCCGATGCCAGTGTCGCTGGCATCAGTGTCTAGTGTCATTTCTCCATGGTCAAGTGGATAGCCAAGAACAGGGGCAGAGGTGAGTCGACACTTCAGCTTGTCGAAAGCTGCTTGGTGCTCAGCATGCCACTGAAAATGTGCATTCTTCTTGGTCAGGTTGTGCAGGGGTTCGGCTATAGAGGCAAAATCTTTCACAAACCGGCGGTAATATGAGGCCAGGCCGATGAAGCGTCTGACCTCCTGGATGGACGTAGGTGTGGGCCACATCTGAACCTTTTGAACTTTGCTGGGGTCGGTAGCCACACCATGCTCGGATACCACATGGCCAAGATAAGCAACTTCGCGGCGAAAGAGGCAGCATTTGGCAGGTTTCAGTTTCAAGTTAGCTTGTTGAAGTCTATAGAATACCTGGCCAAGCCGTTGCAGCATCCCCGACACGTCCTTAGCCAGCACGATGATGTCGTCCAAGTAGACCAGGCAGGTCTCCCACTGCATGCCAGCCAGGACGCGGTCCATCAGCCGCTGGAACGTTGCCGGGGCATTGCATAGTCCAAATGGCATGACGTTCCACTCAAAGAGGCCTGTCCTAGTGCAGAAAGCGGCGGCCCTGCGTGCTCTAGGCGTCAGCTCAACCTGCCAGTAGCCAGATGCGAGGTCTAATGTGCTGAACCATCTGGCAGTTGAGAGTGTGTCCAGCGTGTCCTGGATGCGGGGCAGCGGGTAGGCGTCTGTTATGGTGCGGTCGTTGAGAGCCCTGTAGTCAATGCAGAGACGGTATGTCCCATCTTTCTTACGCACCATAACGATGGGCGAGGCCCAGCTGCTGCAGCTGCGTTGGGCGAGACCGCTCTGTAGACTGTCGTAGATCTGCTGATCAGCATTTTGCTGCTTTTCCCCTGCCATTCTTCGTGGATTTTGTTTGACTGGGGCACCAGGACGGGTTATGATGTCATGCTGCACAAGGCTGGTTCGGCCCAGGTCAGCAGGCCCTGTAGAAAACACATGTCCATAAGTGCAAAGCAAGCGTTTCAGTTGGAGCTGTTCATAGTCATTGAGGTCTGTGGAGCTCTGGGCATAGAGCTCCTGCAGGTGCAGAGGAACCACAGGAGGGCTGGTCAGAGAGTCTGCAGCTGGGGAGACCATGGAGGGTTCCACGGCCTCAGCTGGCTGGAGGAGCCCGGCAATGGATCCCGCCTTAATTGTTACTGCTTTATTGCCAAGGTTAAAAAGGCGAAGTGGGACAGCTTTAGAAGGCTGTGCGTTGACTAGGACTCTGGCGATAAGTACTTTGTGCTTCTCAACAAAACCTTTGGTGGGACTAAGCATCATGTCACCTCGAGCTGCTGCACCAGGATGCACGTTGCCTTTCACCATATACTCTTGCCCCGGTTCCACCACCACAGTTCTAGCTATTCTCACTGCGTGTGACTTTGTACTGGCTTCGGTTTGGTAGTAGAGCACCTCTTCACCGAAAAGGATGATGCGGCGTTTGCCAAAATCAAGACGTGCTTCAGCTTGAGTGAGGAAGGGATGCCCAAGCAGCACCTCATTTCCTGCTATATCTGCCACCAAGAAATCAACATCCACCTGTCGATTGTTGATATTGACAGGTATCTGGGCTTCACCTAGCACCGGCACGTCCCCAGGTCCCACACCAAGCAAGGTCTCAACAACTGAGGGCTGTAGTGGTGGTCTCACGTCTGGGTGGATGGAGTTGTAGTAGGGCAGCGGCAGCACGCTCCTCCGGGCTCCACTGTCCAAAACAGCACATACCTCCACTTCGTAGAGGCGCATGGGGATACTCATTTCTTGGCTTTGGCACTTAAGGTGGAGCACAGTGGGTTTTGGGCTGTCCCAAGGGCTACTGTTCAATGTTAAGGCCTTGGTGGTTTTGTGAGGGGAAGGGCACTGCTTTTGGACATGGCCCCAACCTTGACAGTTATGGCAGCGAACCCCACTCCTTTTAAAATTTCTGTGATTGTTCGGTGTTGTCGAGAGTGTGTGTGGGACAAAACGATTCGGTGAGGGGCTAGCTGCAGGTGCATGCTCAGCAACAGTCTCATCTCTGTCTTTTTCTCTGACGACGGCAGCTCGGGGCCGGCGTTCAGCTGCGTTACGGGCTCCTTGCTGCATGGCACTGGTTACATAAGATGCAGCCCTTTTAGTGGTTTCGTGTCGGTGGGCTATTTCGTATGCGCAGGCAAGTGTGGCTGGGTGCCTCTCTAGCAACTTCTGTACTATTTCTGCATCACCCAGCCCATTGGTGAAAACTTCAACAGCTATAGAGTCTTGTTCAATCTCTGCTCTATTACCATATGCAACAGCCACTTTCCCATAAATGTCATCTCTGAAAACATGCAGGGCCTCACCAGGTTTACGCACTCGCTGCCTCAGTTCTACAGCAACAGCAGCTGCATGGTCAGAAGAAGGGCCATATGCAGTTTCCAGTTCGTCCACCAGGCGGCGGTAATCCCATTTGGATGAGCGGGGATTTCTGTGGATAATGGCCCCTGCTGCTCCAACTAGGCAGAATTTAAGCTGAGTTGTCATTGTTTTTTTCTGACCAATAGTTGGCTTCAGCGCAGCTCTCAAACCTGTGCAGAAATTCCTTCCACGGTGTGGTGCCGTCATATTGGCCCGGACGTAGGGTGGGGACTCTCTCTCTAGTGTCACCGTCCTCTTCACTATCAGATAGGGGCTGACGGGGCACACAGCGGGTCTTGCCTGGTTTCGAGCGGGGTTTATGCTGTGCAGTGATTTCCCCATAGCTAATGGCTTCATTAAGGCTACTGGAAGGCATACATTGCATGGGTGTATTTAACATTGCGTTAAACTGAGCCGGTGTGCTGTGTACAAAACTGTCCATGTGAGCGGAGGAAAATGGGTTTGAGTCTGGATAGTGGATTTTCATTTGGGGAGTAGGAGCTGGATAATAGTTCATGCTGCTGCCCGTGTTTCCCTCACGGCCGTAGCTGCGGCATTCAGCTTCAACGAAGGGATTCGTGCGGGAAAACTGCGGCCGGGCAGGACCATCGGGCGGCGCGAATACACCCTCTCCATTAGCGTGTGTGTTAGCACAACTTTCGGCACACAGGAATGGGTTCATATGTTCACATTTAGTCACAGCTCTGTCTCTGTTAGCTTCCCTAATGCTCGCGGCACCCTCGGAGACACTGGTCAGCGATATGAACGGGTTGGAGTAATTGGTCTCAAGTCCGTACTTTTCACAAGAATGGCGAGCAGCGGCCATCGCGAGTTAGCTTAGCTGCGGGCTAATACACTTGTAATTACAGTCACTCGGCTTTATCGTTAGCCGCTTTAGCCTGTCGGTTTTTCTCTGTGCTCACCACTTCTTTAACAACGTGAGAGGGTCCCTTCGTGGTCGCCAGTGTTAACCATTCCTCGCCGTCAGTCCCCTGACCGTGGTCGGGAGACGCGAGGGGAGATGCTTCCTCCAGGGCCGAAGTTTGTCCTCCTTCGGGGTTAACTCCCTTCACTTTTGTGGAGTAGTGAGGCAGACAGAAATCAGCCGAGGCACCGGAGAGTACTGAAGAGATGAGGCTTTAATAACAGTACTGCACACTTTGGAAACACACTGCATAGCCTGTAGCCCGTTAGAACGCTGCTCCCGGTCGCCCTCTACCCATGACACACTCTCTCACTCTCTTTTTCCTCTTTCGCTCCCCGCGTTTTCCTTCACGCGCATGCTCACACACACATTACATACACTCCTTACTGCACCCAGTCACACACAAGACAGCAATTCCTGCAACAATATGTTTCAGTGTATTCTCTCCCATTCCCTCTTCCTTCACTCAGATTCTTTCTTTTGCACTGCATTCATGTGCAAACGTGTGGTCCTGACCAGCCTTGTGTCTCCACAGGCAGTTTTTGATCGAGGAGTTGGAACAGAGCAGAGAGTTTTTTTCCAGCCAGAGCCGTCTGCTGAAGATGCTGTTTGCCATGTACAACCTGCTGTCAGCCAACTCTGAGCTGGTCTGCTATTTCATCATAGTGTTAAATAATGTGGTCAGTGCCTCCGTCATATCGCTGGTCCTGCCCATACTGGTGTTCCTGTGGGCTATGCTGTCTGTTCCAAGACCAACCAAAAAGTTTTGGATGACTGCTATAATCTACACGGAGGTAAGAACAGAGAAATGTTGTTATTTTCATCGTGTGGGCTTTTTCAGTTCATCCATAAATATCTTACTATGTTGCTCAGTATCATGTGTAGCACGTATGAGTGCCTCTGTCCACACCTCTGTGGAGTGGAGAGTCAACTGGATGCAGCTGTACTTGTATCCAGTAAACTTAATTTGTCCAAATTATTCAGACTAATATCTTGTGTTTTATGATTTAAAGCAGCCAATCGAAAGCTGGCTCATCTGTATATGACTTCTTTAACAGAGGACGGCGGGTCGGGGCTCTTTGCTGGTTTGACCGCTGGCTTCTCCGCTTCTTTTCAGGTTATGGTAGTGGTGAAATATATTTTCCAGTTTGGATTTTTTCCTTGGAACAGTAGTTTCGAGATGACCCTTGATAAGCCTTTCTTCCCACCTCGCATCCTTGGCCTGGAAAAGACTGACAACTACATCAGATATGATCTTCTTCAGTTGCTGGCTCTGTTTTTCCACAGATCCCTGCTGATGGTAAGTCCACCACTGATTTCGGCTCGAGGAGCCTGCAGAGTTGATTTCAGTAGGCCCTTGTCTGTGTGCTCCATGATGAGTGTTCAGACAGCACTGAGAAAAGGGGACATTTCTTTGTAATTTGGTTTGCCTGTTTGTGTACACACAGCGGTATGGCCTGTGGGACCATGAAGGCCCCATGGAGGATCACAGCGCTTCTCCAGAAACGTTTAATGTTGGAGTTAAAACTAGAGAAGGAGATGAAGATGGAAAGCAAAAGGCAAAAAGAAAAAAAGAAGAGAGAGAGGAAGACGGAGTCAGTACAGCCTCCACGCTGGAAAACCTGGAAATAGCTGAAATCAGCCAAATTAAAAAGGTTGGTGTGAATACGAGATGTTGTTTGGTCTCGGTTACTGGGCTGTTTTTAAAAGAATGCTTTGGGACATTCATTAAAAGCTGCAGGATCATGTAACACAATCAGCACATTTACAGTCACCTGCCATTTCATTAGTTACACTTTGCTAGAACGGGTTGGACCTGCTTTAGCATCAGAGTCGTCACGGTGATGGAGATCTGATTACAGTGAACTCATCGCCGTTTTCAAGAAATCCGTCTGAGATTAATTGAATTTTGTGACGCAGAACATTATCCTGCTGGAAGCAGCCTTTAGAAGATGGGTAGCAACAGGTAGGCTGTGGGGTTTAAATGACGGGCAGGTTGGTACTCAGAGGCCACGAGTGTGCCAAGAATTACAATCCCAGCAGATCAGAGGTTTCAGAAATACTCAGACTGGCCCATCTCGCACCCACAACCACGCCACCTTCCACGTCACTTAAATGAACTTTCTTGCAGGTTATCTTGAGCAAGTCTACATCCCTAAATGCATTCGTTTGCTGCTGTGGGATTATCTATCTATCTAATCTAATCAGTCGATCACGCAGCAAGATAACCTTCATTTAAGTGACTTGGAAGCTGGAATGGTTGTTTAGCATATGTGTTGAAGAGGTGTACCTAATGAAGTGGGCGAGTTTATTGTATAATGATCTGGAATTAAGTCCAAATGTATTAAATCGCTCATTTATCAACACAGGATGATGAGAACTACGTTGAACCGAGTACCAGCTCTGACCTTTCTACCATACAGCCCACTGAATCAACACCCACTGGGTCGCAAGATACACCAGGAGAAGAAATCCTGCCTTGGGTGAAGAGTATCCAGCCGGATAAGAGGGAAGGAGACGATGAGGACGTGACAGAAGAAGTCCCAAAGAAGAGAAGCAGCATCAGGTTCCGCAAGAAAATAAAAACTCCTAAACAGCAGCACGGTAAAGGTTTGTAGGTTCATTATATGTAGACTGTGATGATAAAGGTTTCTCTGTTTCTGTGTGTTATTGTGGGGTCTTTACTTTACAATATAAAGTACTTTGGGGAAACGGTTGTTGTGATTTGGCCCAGTCCAAAGAGCTGATGTTAGTGGGGTTAACTGGAAAGTTCACAGGTGTGAATGTGAGAGTTGGCCCTGCCACCGACTGCCGACCTGTCCACAGTGCACCCTGCCTCTCGCCCTATGACAGCCAGGCTATAATCTGCCTTTAGCACAGAGACACGTTTTTTAAATACAGTGGTGTGAAAAAGGGCTCCCCCTTTCATCAGGAAGCGATGTCTCACTTAAATGTTTCAGATCATTAAACAGATTTAACTATTAGACAAAGATAACACAAGTAAACACAATCAGTTTCTAAATAAAGGTGTTTATTATTAAACCTACTCTGTGTGAAAATGGCATTGCCCCTAAACCTTTCAGCCTGATTACTTCAAAGTAAAACTAAAGCAACCCAACGTTTGAAGAACTACAGTCCGTTGTGGTGCCAAATATAGAACATGTTATCACCGGTAATTACGTGCCTGTGAAGGAAGCTGTCAATAAATGACCTCATTAAAGTCATTAGTAAATGTAATATTTGGATTGAAATGAAATGAAGCAGAATAAGACTAAAGACCGTTTTTTCCACCTTAGTCATCCCAGTGTGTGTCTCCTCCTATTTTACCTCTTTTATTTTACATCTCTTATGCTTTTGGTTGCCTAGTTGGATTAAGTGTATTAAACTTAGCTTTGATTCAGTTCTTTTCTCTCCTTCACTGTCACCTGTCCAAGACACCAATCATTGTTGAGTTTGAAGTGTTGAATCTAAAACGTCCTCGCTGCCTTAGGCTGTAAAGCCGCCCTAGTGGATCTGAGCCAGAGGAAAAACCGACATTACTGAACTCTGCAGTCTTTGTGGTGCAGTGGTTCGCACTCTCACCTCACAGCAAGAATCTCCTTCAATTCCCTGGCCGGTTGGGGTTCCTCTGTGTGTAGCTGGCATACAGTGGGGCAAAAAAGTATTTAGTCAGCCACCGATTGTGCAAGTTCCCCCACCTAAAATGATGACAGAGGTCAGTAATTTGCACCAGAGGTACACTTCAACTGTGAGAGACAGAATGTGAAAAAAAAAAAAATCCATGAATCCACATGGTAGGATTTGTAAAGAATTTATTGGTAAATCAGGGTGGAAAATAAGTATTTGGTCACCTCAAACAAGGAAAATCTCTGGCTCTCACAGACCTGTAACGTCTTCTGTAAGAAGCTTTTCTGTCCCCCACTCGTTACCTGTATGAATGGCACCTGTTTGAACTCATCATCTGTATAAAAGACACCTGTCCACAGCCTCAAACAGTCAGACTCCAAACTCCGCCATGGCCGAGACCAAAGAGCTTTCGAAGGACACCAGGAAAAGTATTGTAGACCTGCACCAGACTGGGAAGAGTGAATCTACAATAGGCAAGCAGCTTGGTGTGAAAAAATCAACTGTGGGAGCAATCATCAGAAAATGGAAGACATACAAGACCACTGATAATCTCCCTCGATCTGGGGCTCCACGCAAGATCTCATCCCGTGGGGTCAAAATGATCATGAGAACGGTGAGCAAAGATCCCAGAACCACACGGGGGGACCTGGTGAATGACCTGCAGAGAGCTGGGACCAAAGTAACAAAGGTCACCATCAGTAACACACTACAACGGCAGGGAATCAAATCCCGCAGTGCCAGACGTGTTCCGCTGCTGAAGCCAGTGCATGTCCAGGCCCGTCTGAAGTTTGCCAGAGAGCACATGGATGATACAGCAGAGGATTGGGAGAATGTCATGTGGTCAGATGAAACCAAAGTAGAACTTTTTGGTATAAACTCAACTCGTCGTGTTTGGAGGAAGAAGAATACTGAGTTGCATCCCAAGAACACCATACCTACTGTGAAGCATGGGGGTGGAAACATCATGCTATGGGGCTGTTTTTCTGCCAAGGGGACAGGACGACTGATCCGTGTTAAGGACAGAATGAATGGGGCCATGTATCGTGAGATTTTGAGCCAAAACCTCCTTCCATCAGTGAGAACTTTGAAGATGAAACGAGGCTGGGTCTTCCAACATGACAATGATCCAAAACACACCGCCCGGGCAACAAAGGAGTGGCTCCGTAAGAAGCATTTGAAAGTCCTGGAGTGGCCTAGCCAGTCTCCAGACCTCAACCCCATAGAAAATCTGTGGCGGGAGTTGAAAGTCCGTGTTGCTCGGCGACAGCCCCAAAACATCACTGCTCTCGAGAAGATCTGCATGGAGGAATGGGCCAAAATACCAGCTACTGTGTGTGCAAACCTGGTAAAGACCTATAGTAAACGTTTGACCTCTGTTATTGCCAACAAAGGTTATGTTACAAAGTATTGAGTTGTATTTTTGTTATTGACCAAATACTTATTTTCCACCCTAATTTACGAATAAATTCTTTACAAATCCTACCATGTGGATTCATGGATTTTTTTTTCACATTCTGTCTCTCACAGTTGAAGTGTACCTCTGGTGCAAATTACTGACCTCTGTCATCATTTTAGGTGGGGGAACTTGCACAATCGGTGGCTGACTAAATACTTTTTTGCCCCACTGTATTTTCCCAGTGTCTTTGAAGCTTCTCTCCAGGGTCTCCAACAAACCAAAGACATGCATATTCTTCTCGTTTGTGATTCTAAAATTGTCTGTAAGTGCGAATGTGAGCATGAGTGTGTTTCTCTGTGTCCTAGCGGCCTGTCCACAGTGTACCCAGCCTCTGGCCCCATTACAGCCAGGATAGGTCCCAGCCTTTCTGTAGCCCTGTAGTAGATAAGTGGGAGAAAATGGATGGATGGTTTTTCTTGCCACCAACAGTGATTAAAATGATGCTGCATTGTTTGAACCTTTCCTTTATGATCCCCGGACAGACCAGATGACCCCATCTTGTGCTTCCTACAGACCTGGATTTCCCTCGCAATAAGATGGAAAATCACCTGCACACCCCGTCCACTTACTTCCCAACATTCTCCTCCAACCTTTACAGTATCCTCTGGTGAACCTGAAAGCACCTGCCCAAGCGCATTAGATCAGCTTTTATAATCAAAGCATCATATCATCATATAATGTATTTATCAAACCTCCTCTGGCATTAACATCAGTACAGAAACAGCCCAGCATGGGTGTTCATGGCCACCTATGGCCACTCCCTCTCCATGTGCTGTGATTTAAGGCTCACTCTGGTTTTTACTGCTGGGATAATGTGTCAAGTGAACAAAAAGACAAATGTTGCATCTTCTAAAATATAATTCCCCCTTCCTGTTGTGCCGATTGTAGTTAAATCTCTCATCTGGTTTCGACTTTTCCAGTGGAGTCCAGTGGAGCTGAGACTGTTGACTCCAGTAAAGAAATGATGACGAAGAATCAAAAAGGCAGGAAGAGAGAAGCAGCCAGTAAGAGAATACGGGATGTGGGACACAAGATAAAACATGTCTTCATTTACGGGTAAGTGAAAGCTGCTCCTGATGATCTCTTAAGAAAATGTATCATTGTGCTTCTTGTGTTAATGAAAAAGTAATGTTAAAAGGTGTGGTGCTGTAGTAAAAGCCGTGTGCAGTGACTTAATGCAAGCTGGTTTCCTGCAGGCTTCAGAGTGTTTACAGGCCAGCTCAGGGTTTCTTCAGGGATATTCTGCACTCTGAGTACCGGGCTGCCACCGATGTCTATGCACTCATGTTCCTGACCGACGTCATTGACTTCATCATCATCGTCTTTGGCTTTTGGGCTTTTGGGGTGAGACACAAGCTCGTCATTTTGTGACTAATGGTAAAATACAGAAATGAAAACGAAAACTACAAAGAGATCAAAACGATAACATTTGACCTAAATCAAGTGTTTTGGAAATGAGACTTTTAACCTCAGTGAGATGTTTGCCTGGATACATAAAAGACAAACCCCAAACATCTGCCACACAGCTGGAACTGAATAGGCCGACTAACTGCCGACTAACAGCGCCCTCTGTATGCCTCATTGTTCCTAACGGTGATCTCAACATGTAACAACAGTCTGACCTTTAGTTTGTTGTCATGGTGTCCAAAGGTATGTAAGTAAATTAGCCAGACTGTGTTTTATTTGTGGTAAGTATTTATATTTGTCCCATTTTTGCCTTTATTACTCCAAAGCCTTTATTTGTAACAATGCTTAAGTTTCATCAAAGAACACAAACACACTGTTGAAACTGAAGCTGAATAATAGTAAATGTCTTAACTATAAAAGTACATGTCATGTTTGGAAGATCATCTTTAAACCACGTAAAAGAGGAAAGCCTTCTCATTACTTTTGTCCTGTTTCTTCAGAAACACAGTGCAGCAGCTGATATAGCGTCCACGCTGTCAGAAGACCAGGTGCCGGAAGCTTTCCTGGTGATGCTGCTCATCCAGTTCAGCACTATGATCATTGACCGAGCGCTATACCTGCGCAAGGCTGTCACGGGAAAACTCATCTTCCAGGTTCTGTTCACATAATAAAATTCTTATCATTAATTATTCACATAGCTTCACGGGGTGATCCAAGTTCAGAGGAACAGTCCACAAAAAACAAGAAACTATTTTAATAAAACTGATTTAAATGTGATCTTTCTCCCATTCAGAGTCATCCTCTCTGTAGGGTGCTATTGTTAGTTTACTCCGTAGAAGCTGCCTGTATCCTCCTGTACTAGTGCTTCAGAGTGGCATCATAGAGGAGGGTGGAGAGCCAGAAAGGCCCACAGGGAGGTGTGTGGCTGTGCTCTCCGTGAGAGTGCTGAAGGACTGCCAGCTGCTGAATGCAGGCGATTGGAGCAGAAATCTTGCTGTAACCTTGAATGAACCGGTGATTAAAAATGAGCAAATCCTAAACTTTGAACTTTATTAGTTGATTATGGTCATTCAGCTACATCTTTTACCTTACCTGGATCTGCCTTTATCTGCTCAATCGTGATGAAAAACTAGTACATCACCACAGTAGGAAAAGATGCACCGACTGACCCAGTCAAGGGTAACTGCAGTAACTGTGGCAGGACACAGGGCATTACCAAGTTAAATGCTTCGTCTCCTCTTCATTGATTGTTCTCTTACAACTGCACCACAGAAGGATTCATGACAGGAAACGGCTTCAATATCGTGGTCGCCCTTTACACCTGTATCCCTACAACGAGGCAGCGAGGCTGTCGTGGCTACAGCAAAAACAGAACGAGCTTTACCCCGATCAGATGTGCCAGGTTGAACCTTTCAGTGACCACACCCACCCTGGAGAGTCAACCACAGCACATAAACCCTCACACGGGCCACAGGAGAAAGGGTCAGCAGTCAGCACCTTGGTCGGTCTCTCCCAGAGGCTGTTATAGTAAAATTCCACGTTAAACCAATTCCCATTAGGGAATGCTGGAAAAAAATGACACGTTTGCTCCTAGTCTTAGTTTCCATGCTTCCAAACGCTTGGAAGTTGTGGACTCTGGGTCGTATGCAGCGATCCAGCTCTCGTGACCCAAAACAATAATTCGAGGTAGGTTTGAAATAGAAGTTTGTCTTTGCTCTCTGTGCAGAGTCTGGCATGAAAAGTGCACAGTGGTCAGAGCAGTCAGGGAGTGGTCAGCAGGTCAGTCAGTCTCTACCTGGATGTGCACCAGAGGCTGATCTTGAATGGGAGATTAGACACTTTTACAGTTGGGTATGATTTTCAGTTTTTGTGAACGTGATTGTGTCATATATCTTCTGTCTGGTCTCTTGTTTGTTGAAAGACTCTTTTACATAAAATTGATTTGAATCTTTTTTCTTCCTAAAACGTTGCATCTTTTAAATCCTAAAATCACTCGTAGGTTGCGTCAGAAAAGATTTTTTCTTCTTATGTCATTTAGTGCTTCTGTAATATTTGTTAGGATGGCATCTGTGGAGCCACTCACTGCTCATCTCTGCTGTTGTTTTTCACAATTCTAACTATTTTATATTATTTTAATGACATTTCTTGTTTTGCTGTCCTATTGTTCTTTCTCTCCAGGTGATCCTTGTTTTTGGGATTCATCTTTGGATGTTCTTTATCCTGCCCGCTGTCACTGAAAGGTGATGTCTTGCATTTACTGTATTATTTGTGATAAATTATGACATCGATAATGATCTGAGTCCTGCTTTAACAAAAACAACTCCTTGGAGGAGTAATGGATGATTGTTGACCAGCCTCTAACAAGTGCATGCTTTAATTAGCTGCACCTGTTGAGCTGTTTATTAACACAAATATATAATCAGCCATTTCCATGCTCAAGCTGCAACTACATGCATGTAGGTATGCAGACATGGTGAAGATGATCTGCTGAATCTTAGGAAGTTGATTCTGTTCATCTGGACTGTTTTCAGTGACAGTTCGAGTCTCGACTGCCTTCGAGGTTTTCCAACCTTATAAACTGTACATTTGCACAATGACCCAAACTGACTAACAACAGGCCGCGAGGTTGGGTTTTATGGTCGTTAATATTAAATTGTAATATTCACAGAGAGTTGGGGAACGGCTGCCTTATAAGAGGGTTACAGTTGTACCCTCCTTCTTTCAGAGAGGATCTTTCTGTTTACATAAATGGCCTCCTCGACTTGATTAATATACCCAGACATAACCATCCCCCGTTTTGATCTTCAAAGCAAACATCTACCAGTCAGGGATCAAATTACTGACTGCTGCACTCGGCATGTCAGTGTGTCCTCGGTACAAAACCCCGAGTTGTCCCAACGCATCCATGGAAGTGTAAGGTGTGTGTGCTTAGGCCTAGAAGCACTACAAGCCTTATGTGGGAATAAGGTTTGCAGTGAAAAGTGCTTTGAATGTTCAGTTTGAGTGGAGGAGCTCTATAGAAGAACCATTTACTGCTTCAAGCTCATGGGAAGCTAGCAGCAATGCAAAAAGGCGATTGCTACAACCAAGGAATACTGCAGAGCATCTCTGAGTACGCAACATGTTAAACCTTGAAGCAGGCGGCTGCAGCCACATGGACGCCTCCTGTGGCCAGAGTTTACATGGGCTCATCCAGGGAAGCCTGGATAAACCACCCACCCGTCTGCCAGCCAGACTCTCTCTGCTCTGAGCTTACCACCCTGCAGTGGGAAACAGACTTTTTAATGGGAAATATAAGTCATGTTTCTAAAACTAAAAAGTGCTACAAAAGAGACAAAGTATTAAAAAAAGAGCCTCAAAGAAAATTATTGGAAGAAATAGGAAGTGAGATCTGGACTCTGAAACAGTGACCCCAGATGGTTTTCCAGCTGATTTATACAAGAAATTCAGAATAACGTAGAAAATAAGATCTAAGAAAGCAGCTCTGCACGTGTTTGATCAGGGTTACTTGTTTCTGACAGCGGTCAGAGGCTGCAGGTGAAAGTGTTGGACTGTTCCCGGCTGTTCTCTTTGTCTTTAAGATTTGTGGCGTGAGTGACTTTAAAGGTGTACAAACTTGTATCCCTTTGCTTTACATGTGTGATTGCTGTGTGTCATGGCACAGGTGAAGCGCTGGGCCTGGTTCATTTGGACTCAGGCACAATTCACAGCACCAAAGCCTGACAGTTAAGGATTGCTGCCTACATTAACATTTCTGTTTTAAGTAATTAACAAACCAGTAGCGTTAGGCATGTACAGCGTGTCACTGCTTCCAAAAATTGAAGACATGAAATCATTGTCTTCTGCAAGCACATTTTTCAGAGACGAATGAAAGAAAGCAAGCGCATGTCAGAGGAGTTAACATGCTTAAACTGGCTGATGCACACTGTCAGAGCAGGCTAGTGAGAGAAAAGGGAAGGGGGACAGCTGGGCACAAGGTACCCACCAAAAAGCCTCTGAGAGTTCATTATGTGGAATAAGGCAGCAGTCTTTCATTCTGCTCCCAGTCTAGTTGGGTCTTTCGTAGCATTGGAGGCCTGCTCTGCACAAAATCCTCAAAATGACTCTCAGATTCTCTCCATGGATGGAGCACGGACAGCACTGGAAATGCTCCAGGACTCTCACGCAGAGCAAACAGACCCCCAAGTATATGTGTTTGTGTTAGACAGTTTGGTGCATATTGCTAATGCTGAGGTCGCCCAAATACAAAAGAACTGTGTAAAAGTTTCAGGTTTGGCATCAGTGATGCAATGTTCACAACTTAGAATAATAATTCAAAGTTGTGGCTGGCGGGACACACGCTGCAAGATTGGGTCCAGTAGGCATAGTGTGTTAGTAATGGTGTTCATGACTGTAGTCCCAACTGGCTTCAGATCATCAACAAGCTTCTCCTGTAATCAGACTCGTTCCTTCAGCCAAGATCTGGCATGAAGCTCCAGACTGAGGCCATTGATGGTCATTTTATAATTCTTCTACTTCTGATCAATCACACACATCGAATGGACCGGTGCTTATAGAGTGCTTTCCTACTCTGCCTGAGAACTCAAAGCACTTCATACATACAGCCTCATTCTCATGAGTGCTTGTTTCCATGCTTAATGCTTCCTATGTAAAATTCACACTCCAATATCTGCAACAGAGAGCAACTTGAGGTAAGCATATTCTCAAGGATATTGTGCATGCAGATCAGGAAATCTCTCCTGGCTGTCGGTACTGGAAGTGCAACCAGAGATTTCAGTGAAATGGGTCATGACGAAACAGAACCTGAACACCTTGACATAAAGAGTGAATATTCAGTTGGATATTTTTTAATAGCCTTTTTGTCTAAATTGTGTTTTTTAAGATTTTGAATTACTAGCATTTGTTGTTATTTGTCCTGTGACTCTTGGTTTTGGGGATTGTTAAATTCGAATTATTGTTATGCAAGTCTCACAATGATATGGAAAAAAAGTCCTGTAAAATTTCCCCAAAAATGCAAGATGTTTCTTTTTTGCATGCTTCTTTAAATCAAATTCAAATCATGGTTAACGTTGTGTTTGTGCTTTTTGAGTCATTGTTGGGGGAGCACTGATACAACTGTGTAGTTTCATCAATAGCTGCGAGGTGGCCTGTCCCTGAGCTCACAGCAACCCAAGACCAAACATTGTCACTGTCTCACAGGTGCTTTTGCGTCTCCTGACAAAGGCATCTTTTGTCAGCAACTGTTGTTATAGCAGACCTACTTTGTCTGAGCCGCCTGTCCAGACTACAATATTCCTCTGGTACTTTGGCAATGAATGTCAAATTTGTGCAGTCACTCTCTGAAGTCACAATTTGCATTATTTTGCACTTTGCAAGCTGTTTTGCTGACTGTATAAACTGGTTTATGAGCTAAGTGTTATGTTCTTTCTCTCGTCTTGTCTTAGGATGTTCAACCAAAACTTCGTGGCACAGCTCTGGTACTTTGTCAAGTGCATTTACTTTGGCTTATCAGCTTATCAGATCCGCTGTGGGTACCCCACTTGTATCCTTGGCAACTTCCTTACCAAGAAATACAACCACCTCAATCTGTTTCTCTTCCAAGGGTATGTACACAAAGAAAGTGTGAGCTTCTCTGTGTTTGTCTTTGCTCTCTCCATGCAGCGTATTGCAGATATCTGTAGGTTCTTAGTCACTCTTGGTAGTTTCAAGTTATTTCAAAGAAAGCTCGTGGACTTATTTTACATTTGTGAAGATGTTTCCCTTCTTGACCAAGAGCTTCTTCAGTTCTAAAACATCTGACAGAAACTCCCAGTTATTTAAGTCCACTATTAATCATGTGAGTCGCCACTTGAGTGTCATTACCGTCACTGGCCAACCTCAACCCACCATCATGTCACCTATTTAAGTGAACAGGTGTGAGTGGGGACCATAACAGGGAGACACTACAGCTAGAGACAGCTAGGATAAGTTACTGAGAAGCATGTGAGATAGAGACCTGACCAAACCAGAAAAGCTTCCTGTCCAAATGGCTCAGATTTTGCCACATCTCCACTATGGCTGCCCATAGTGGACGTCATCACAGACACAGCAACAAGAATGAATGCCTTACAGCCAAAAGCAGAACAGCTGCACCTGAAGGTTGCAGCGGCCTTATCCATCCAACCGCACCATTCAGGAAAAGTAAACTATCACGTCCCTGAGTAAAGGTCAAAGTGTTAGTGTACTACCCAAAGGGAAGGGGCATTTCCCCTTGACCCACTGTTGTTTCAAGCTCAACCGTCAGATTAAAATCACCACACTTCTCAGTGACAAGAGAAGATGATGCCCCGCAAGCAGCGACAGGAAGAAAATCATTACTTGCCTACAACAATTAACCCTACATACCCAAGGGATGCTACAGCCAACATATGTGGACTTCAAAAAGGAGGAAGCCCGTCCCTCTTGAGTGAGAAGCATAAGCTCTTCATAAGTCCAGCTTAACATTATTAGTCTTCTTGCAAAGGAAAGACACACCATGTACGTCATGTATGTTTGAGATCAAGTGTGATAAATGTATGTGAAATGGGTCAGGAGTCAAAGCTGACTGCGTGTTTGTAGGTTTCGCCTGGTGCCGTTCTTGGTGGAGCTCCGAGCAGTGATGGATTGGGTTTGGACCGATACCACATTGTCTCTGTCAAACTGGATGTGTGTGGAGGATATTTATGCCAACATTTTCATCATCAAATGCAGCCGTGAGACAGAAAAGGTATGAAAGATACGAGCGCAACAAAGTCAAAGTTCATTAAAAAAATGCTCACGACCATTACACGTGGAAACCTTTTGAATACCAGCGCGCTGATGCACACAGGTGTGCACACGCGTGTTCACTGCTCGTAGACTTAAATCACACCTTACTTGGCTGCTACTTCAAAGCACATTGTGCGCTGTCTGTCCTGCGTGCTGCACAACAACATTCAATATTCAGTATTTACTGCTGTTTACACTTAGCTAGATTAATGCGATGCTGTTGTGTTTAGTATGTTGCTTTGTTTTTTTGCTTGTTTTCTCTTCTTCTTCTCTCAACAGGTGATCCAGGAGATTTGTTTCCCTCTCTCACTGTCCCTCTCCCCTTCTGTTTTTCCTTTCCTTCCTCTTTCTTTCTCCCTTTCCTATCCCTCACTCATGTCTGTCCCGTCTGTAACATCTGAAAATAAAATATAATAAAAACAAAGGTCGATCAAATGGACCAATACGGCAATGCCACGATGATCCATTTGGCAAAGTAAATCCATCGGGTCTCCTTGTTGGTCTTCAGACAACAATTCTGATGGCTAAAGAACCAAATGGGACAGGCGGGGAAAAAATGCTCACGAATGAGTCTTTTTTTATATTGAACATGATTTAGTGCTATTGTGTTTCAGAGTATTCTTATCTGAACCTGCTTGGCGTTTCCGAGTTTACTGGATGGCTCCTCATAAGCAGTTTTTTTGTCCTGTTTTCTAACTCGTGGTTAATGAGATCAGGAGGACAATAAGTTGTATTTTTAAGAAGTAAGTTAAGAAAATCTATTTTTTTTAGTAAAAACAATCTCTTTGCCCTCAGAAATACCCACAGCCTAAAGGGCAGAAGAAAAAGAAGATAGTGAAATATGGCATGGGTGGACTTATTATCTTCTTCTTGATCTGCATCATCTGGTTTCCCCTTCTCTTCATTTCATTGGTCCGATCTGTCGTGGGTGTGGTCAACCATCCCATTGACGTCACAGTAACTGTCAAGCTGGGTGGATATGAGGTAACACAATCTTCAAAGTTGTTTCTTGGGTATTGATAAAATTGCTCCAAATTAATGTTAATAAATGATTAATTAAATTTATTGTTTATCTGTCAAACACATACGCAGACAGTATACAGGGATGATTTCATACGTTTGCTTGGTCTCGCATTAACAGACAACAGAAAGCAGAACACTAAGAACATAAACTGCTATTTGGCACATTTTAAGACTGTGCTGATTGTGATGAGGGATTAACGTGGAGTTTGGAAGGTAGCCAACCCCGAATGAAACGCCTCTCTGGATATGGTTACAGGACAGGCAACCTCTAACCAGCCACAGTGGCTGATGGTTTTTCCTTCCCAGTGTCACAAAATGCTTGCTCCCACGGGGCTGTGTGGCTGCTGTAGGGTCCTTACCTTTTCATCCTCCTTCCCTTTTTAATATTGAGCGTGTTGACTGTTGTTGTGATTTGGTGCTATAGAAGTAAAATTCGACTCTGACTCCAAACTGGGATCAGCCGTGTTCTTCTTCTGTTTCCAGCCCCTGTTTACCATGAGTGTGCAGCAGCAGTACATCAAGCCCTTTTCAGAGGATGAATATGACCAACTCGCCAAAGACTTTGAAGACAATGCTGTGCGTATTGGTTTCCGTTTGGTTTACCTCAGTGTACTGCAGTGTTACAGTATCTGCATTTGTAGCTGTTCTGTGCTCACATCGATTTATCTCTGCTTGTTCTGTGACACTCAGTGTGCCTCTGTCCTGTTTCACTGTGTAATCACACACCTGTGTTGTGTTAAGAGCATGAATTGAAAATAATTTCACATCCAGCATGTAATAGCACTAAATACCGGGTAGACAGACCGTTTATACTCCGTCTGCTCCATCCCCGGCTCGCTGTGTACTCTGAAACTTTGATCATTTTCTCCCTGTTGTTTTTGTTTTGGTTGATTTGTCATTAAAACTTTCTTCTTCCTTTGCGTGTAGGTCGCCATGCAGTTCATCATTCTCTACAGTTATGAGGACATTGTGACAGCCATGATTGAGGGTAGTTCTGGATCTGTTTGGAGGATCAGTCCCCCGAGCAGGCAGGAAGTCATTAAAGAGTTACTCGGTCCTGTTGACCTCACACTTCGCCTGTCCTGGAATTTTCAGAGGTAAAACAATATCAAACAATATTCTTCATCTAAGCAACATTCGAGTACTACAGAGAGGTACAACAGTTATTGTCTACAGCAGGGGTCCCCAATCCCAGTCCACGAGGGCCGTGTCCCTGCAGGTTTTAGATCTCACCCTGGGTCAACACACCTGAATCCCATGATTAGTTCATTACCAGCCTCTGGAGAACTGAAGACATGTTGAGAAGGTCATTTATCCATTTAAATCAGCTGTGATGGATCAAGGACACAACTACAACCTGCAGGGACACCGGCCCTCGTGGACTGGGATTGGGGACCCCTGGTCTACAGCCATCTCTAAAGAGTGAGGCTCATTTCCGCCGGCGGTGGTGGAGATTTTGTTGATAGAAAAACGCACACAAACACCATCAGTCGTGGATTGGACTGCAGTGTGGGATCATCTCTGCACATCTGTGATAAGCTGTTGATTTCATATTTGACCTGCATTCCTGTTCTCACCTACAGTCCTGTAGTAACTGAAAGAACAACAGTGCGGACACAAGCAACAGATACAAGCTTTTCATAGAGGCTGACAGGGCTCAGTCATCAGTCTTACTGGTCCTCCTGTGAGGTGGTTCAGACATCTGACTAGGATGCCTCCTAGGTGAGGTGTTTAGGCCAAGATGTGTAATATCCACCCGATGGGTGGGTGAATCTGATCCTGACAAGCTTATCGTTGTCTGATAGACACTCACTTTTTCACACAAGATCTAGCTTTTATAAACAAAGTAATTCATAAAGTAAATAATAAAAATGGGTTACAATGAAAGCATTCTATCAGATAGAGTGAAACACATGTTGTGAACATAAAGGCTCTCAGACTTTTTGAGCTCTGCTGACGTGTCACTGAGGCTGTAACTGTTCTGCTTTCCTTCCTCTCAGGGACCTGGGTAAGGGTGGAACAGTGGAACATGCCTTTGATAAGCATTCCATCGACCTGGAACCTGGGAACCCAGTCAGAGCAGACTTGGCTTCATTGCTGGTTGGCAACCGCACTGAGCCAGTGTAGGTTTTCTCTCTGGAGCGATGTTTATGTTAATAAAAGTGTTTACATTAATGAAAAACATGAATAGTGCTTCTTTTAACAGGCGCTGTCTTGTATTTCTTCCAGGCTTGTTCCCAGTATGTTTCCTAAGTACATCCGTGCCCCCAATGGAGCTGAGGCCAAGCCAGTCGGTCAGCTGCACGAAGGTTTACAGATTTTATATTATAATGATTACGTTAGTGAACAATTATTTATTTAGGAAAATTTCCACAAATTATTACTATATAGTACTAAGATATATGTATGATACAGCATAGTTTGAACAAGAAGCACAAAGTCACTCACCTAACAGGTAGAACAGAGAAGAATCCTTTAATTGTCCCACAAGGGGAAATTTGGTGGTGGGAGCTGCTGATACTGGCTGCCAGCTCGGAGCAGCACCGGAAGTAGATGCACTCAAATGGGATACTGAGTGCATGTAAGAAAAAATACCTAGTGTATATGAAACAGTTAAAGAAAGGAACGACCGGAGCTGAAAAAATCTATAAGATACATGAGAATAACTGACATGAATAATAAAAAAACTGCAAAACAGGTTACAACGTTAGATTTTTACGTTACAATAATAAGAAAAACGCACTGGAAGTATTAATATTATTGTCAATAAAATAAATTAAAAAACTCCCCAATAGCAAACACAATGATCAGTGACAGCTTATTGTGAAAGATTTGAATGGTTTTGTTCTTAATGTTCGTCCTGTCATGGCCAACAAACCTGCAGAAACTCTTTGTAACTAGTGTAGCAAACTCCATATTTATAAAGGCAACAGATGAAGATGAAATTACTGCTATAGTGACATCATTTAAGTTTAAGAGATCAATGGGTTATGATGGCTTTGATATGGATTTAGTCAAAGACATCACTGGACATAAGGTGAAAACATTTACCTGCACTGCAAACGGTTTATTCCCTGGAAAGGTTGTGCTGATATACAACGCTGGAGATGAACATCTGCACTCCTCTAAGATACTGGAACAAATAGTTTGCGTCACAAAAAACAATGTTTTGTATGCAACACTGTGGCTTTAGAACCAACATAACCACAACACATGATCTCAATATGTTTGTAGATACACTCCTGCCAAAAACAAAGAATATGCTGTGGGAGTGTTCTTACAGCTTAAAAAAGCATTTGATACAGTCGATCAAAAACCCGTACTTAACAAACTACACACATACGGGCGTGGAGGAGTCACATTAATGCACATTAATGACATCTCTCCAATTTCAAAGACATTGAAAGTAGTATTGCTTAGTGTGTTGTGGAAGCATCTGAATGAAGTAGAAAATGCAATAAGCTGAAGACCAGGTTTTAAACTATAACGCTATGAGATAATATAATAACAATGAATCTGAGTAAAACAAAATTCATAATATTTCGGGATCATACAGATTCTACTACTAGAAAACAATGAAAGACACCGTAGAAAATCTATAATCAAATCTCTTGGTCATGATGCATCACAAACTACTCCGGATGTCCCGCAGTGATCGTATTAAAGCCAAAACATCAAAGTCTCTTGCAAATTCTTTTTAAAGTCAAAGACTGCAAACATCATATATTCTATATTGTTCAATCATACCTGCTTGCATGACCTTCTGTGTGATATCTGGGGAAATGCTTATAAAACACAAATCCAGTATGCGCTCAACATGCATAAACCATCAAATACACTTTTTATTAAAAGAAATACTCCTAAACTTAAAGACTCGGTCGACCTTGGAGCTGCACAAATAATGTACAAAGCAGCAAACAAGTATTTGCCCCACAACATGCAGGACGTCTAATGCCGACTCATCATGACCTGAGCCAGTGGTTAGCAGAGATGGGCAGTAACGCGTTACTATAATCCGATTACTTTTTTCAAGTAATGAGTAAAGTAAGGGATTACTATTGCAAAAACGGTAATGAGATTACCGTTACTTTGCCGTAGGAACGCTGCGTTACTGCGTTACTAAAACCGTGATTTTTTTTGCGAGAATGTCTCATGACAGTGACGTAAGCGAGTGCGCCGTTAGTGACAACAGCTGTGTGCAGATCAACAATGGATCATATATCGAGTGCAGAGAGAGTATGAGCGTGCAGCGTTTAAAGCGTGGAAGTACTGACCTTACTTTGAGTTTGATTCCATAAAAAGTGACAAAAACATTAGTGTCCGCTGTGCGTGGGAAGAAAACTTCTTTTTACAGCGAAAAAACCCCTAAACTTCCAAACAAGCACCGAGTAGCTACGACGTAATGGGAAACTCACAGAGAAACTCGCGGATTCTTCCACTGACCGCAGCACACCTGCACCAGGGTAACCCTCCGCCTACCCCACTCCTGCTTTACAGGTGAAAATAGAGCAACGGGACCGCTGAGTCTTTGACTTTATTTATTTTCTGCTGTGTTTTACTTGCATCTATTTGAAAGACTGAGTGTAAACACAAAAAATATTTTATTTTATGTGCTGGAATGTGCAGAAAATAGGTTTAAATGTTAAACTAATTTCTTCCAGTCAGAGAATGTTGCATATAATTACATTTTTGCTTGATGCATAAAGTTAAAAGATTAAAACTGATAAAACAAGTTTTAAAAAGAGACTTTTCCATTTGATTACATTTTGTATGATGGATTATGCAGAAAAAGTAGAATTGGGCTGAGAGATCTATCGCTTTATCACCTATTCAGGTTGTAAATCCTGTTTTTAAAAAGTAACTAAGTAACTAAGTAATTAATTACTTTTGAAAATAAGTAATCAGTAAAGTAACGGGATTACCTTTTTGGGTAAGTAATCAGTAATTAGTTTTGATTACTTTTTTCAAGTAACTTGACCAACACTGGTGGTTAGTAAGGACTAATGTAAAATATCACAGCATTACAGTCACAGGAGTGAGTATGTGGAACAAAGATCCTTTGATAAATCATCACAACAGTTCAGTAAAAAACTGCAAATCCCTCACACAGTTGTAGCAAATCTACATCTGTGGGTCACAGGCTTTCCATCCATGCTCCAACTCAAAATCCCCAAATTTGGAGTATTTGGAGTATTTGGAGTATACCTCAAACACTAGGCAAAATAAAACAGTCACAGGCTCGATGTCAGCATCCAGATATTTTACTCCTTAACATATGTGATATTGAGAAACAGATTGTTGTCTTATAGGTAATGAAGCTGGATACATGGATATAACCCTGTCACTAAATAGCAGTGGGAACCAGGAGTGGTGGGACATTGCTATTGCGAACTGTGACTCCTCACAGTGTGGTGTACTACCCATGGTCATATTCAGTGACAAAGTCAGTCCTCCCAGCCTGGGCTTTCTGGCAGGATACGGGTAAGAAACACAACTACGAATGTAGGAGTTCTGGGCATCAGTCAGCAAAAACATTCATGCAACTGAAACAGTTCAGTTCAATTTTTTTATAGCACTAAATCACAACAATGATTGCCTGTTTATATTGTAAGGTAAACCTTACAACAATACAAAGGAAACAGAGCAAACCCAACAATCATATGAACCCCCAATGAGCAAGCACCTTGGCAACAGTGGGAAGCAAAAACTCCCTTTTAACAGGAAGAAACCTCCAGCAGGAACAGGCTTTAAATGCTTTATGTAAGCCTGCAGTGTGAAGTGCTCTAACGAGGTGCTACTGTGTGTTGCCTCACAGCGAGCAGGCTCATCGCTGTGCAGCCTTTGTATGTTCTCCTAATGCTTGTGGGGGTTCCTTGGGGTTCTCTAGCTTTCACAATCCAAAGACATGCACGTGAGGTTAATTAGTGTTTCATAACTGTATGCGGGCAGACAAAGTCCTTAAAGATGTGACGAAAACAGCACTGTGTGAATGAATGTTTAAAGGTGTAATCTGAGTTGTCATTAAGACCAAATAATCTCGATATAACTGTGAGTCTCTTTCTGTTTACTCGCAGTGCTGCTTTACAAAAAAGGTGCTTGATCTCTATAGAGCTGTTAAGACGTTATAATTGCATTCAGGAAACTAAAATGCTGTTATAAGTTAAAGTTTGGTTTCTTTTACTAGCTGACTTCAGTGTAAACATGTAATAAAAATAAATACATTAAAAAAATTCCCCTCGCGCCCCTGCGGGCGGTTTATCCTTCAAGCTCGGGTCCTCTACCAGAGGCCTGGGAGCTTGAGGGTCCTGCAGTATCTTAGCTGTTCCCAGGACTGCGCTCTTCTGGACAGAGATCTCCGATGTTATTCCCGGGATCTGCTGGAGCCACTCGCCTAGCTTGGAGGTCACTGCACCTAGTGCTCCGATTACCACGGGGACCACTGAATGAATGAATATAGATAGATAGATCGATAGATAGATAGATAGATCGATAGATAGATAGATAGATAGATCGATAGATAGATAGATAGATATAAATAAAATATAATGTAATGTAATTTTCCCCCTTCTTTTCAGTATCATGGGGCTGTATGTGTCTGTGGTCTTAGTCATTGGGAAGTTTGTCCGTGGCTTCTTCAGTGAGATCTCCCACTCCATCATGTTTGAGGAGCTGCCCTGTGTGGACCGCATTCTCAAGCTCTGCACTGATATCTTCTTGGTAAGTGTGCGCTGCATGTATAATAACACACATGCATTTAATGTAGACTCACCAATAACAGAGAATAATTAAAGTTAGTATTTCCAAATTGCTAAACGCACACATACACATTGAAACTACAAAAACACACAGTCGTGTCTGGAGCTGCGATTCTTTAAAATCCATGTCGACTAAACGTCTGTGTGTTTCAGGTGCGTGAGACAGGGGAACTGGAGTTAGAAGAGGAACTTTACTCCAAACTGATCTTTCTCTATCGATCTCCTGAGACTATGATCAAATGGACTCGGGACATTATCAGTCAACACCGAGACGGGCAATGATTGACTGCCTGAGAAATCATGTTTCCCTGGGATAAACTACAGTAAAGCACAAATGCAAAGATCTCCAGGAGACAATGCACGGAAGGGGATTGTTGAGAACACTCCACACTTACCAAGTGGACACCAGCAGACACACAGACCCTAACCCTCCTCTGTGGGACACATGCTGTGGCATATTTGCAGCTCTCTGACAACTTCAGTATACTCAGTACAGAGTGGACAGGAATGAGAGTGGAACTGCAGTTCATATCTGTTGTGCAAAGCTGGACATCATTTCCCTGGAAGGCAAAATCTGTCATATCATGTTGTGTGCATATGTGTGTGTGCACGTTACACTGTAGGTGGAGTCATTTTGCAGACAAAAACCGATGATAAGAAGAAGCAGCTGAAGTCTCTATGCTACATCAAAATATGCAAACTATAAATTAGAAGTATGTCAGCTGGTCACTATTTTAAGTTAACTAGCTCTTTTTCATTAAATTACCATCATTTACAAAAATGCAAACAGCTTAAAAGGGTTGGAACAAATACACTACAAGACTGCAAATCCTGAACGATTCATTCGATGAACTGACTGATAAGTTGGACTCATCAGGCCACACCCCCCTGTCCTCATCAGCTCTGGGATTCTGTAACTGATGTTTTTATGTGTACGACCATGCTGTGCATGACGCTGACAAACAGTCTGCCAAATATGAAGTCAGTTCATGTGAACCCCCTGGAATTAACTTGGTGCCAGAATGTCTGTGCAACTAAGCACTAGTACAACACCTGTTTATACATTATGGTGAAATATACATCATAAAACACTAAATTTCCAGGTTAAAAAACTGTCACTATTTATTCTGTTCATGCAAACATTGTTGCCATAGATATCAAACCCATTGTGACAGGTTTTTGCTGTTCCACGCTGTCTTTACAAAACAACCATTTCTTTACTTTCAGGTGGAGAGCGCATGTTTTCTCTTTGTTTTTAGATATTAAAAGTACCTGTTTCTACAAAAATAGAGTTCTTGGTTTTTACGACCTGGGAAATGGGCTGAATCTGCGATGGTGTCATTTAAACAGAAAGTTACTTTTCATCGTTGAAGAAGGAACATGGATGCTAATATGGATGTTCTATTTTGGGGGGGTTAAAACTTAAGAGCAGTTCAGTCTGAACTCCAGCATGTTTGTTATCATAAGTTGTCAGAGATTACTCTTGAGATAAGAAAGATATTGTAAATTCAAGCGTCTTATAGTAGCTGACGACTGAAAGGTTCAGAACATAGGAAGAAGTCCTCCTGTGTGTTCTAAGTGGCCTAAACGATGTCAGGTGAGTTTTCCAATTCTAACGTTCCACCAACATTCTACGATACACCATTTTATTAAATAAATATTTAATATTTATTCAAGAAACACCAAAAACCCCATGCACAAAGATTCCCTTTGCCTCTCCCGGAACTTTTAAATGGTGTTTGGACCCCGGGAAACATTTGCCCCAACATCCTGGAGAGGACACAGGAAAGACAGGTGAGTAATCTCATCTCAGCAGCTACTTCTTTGCAGTGCGTTAGACTTTGCACGCACATTTGCATTAGTTCTCCTTCATAGTAGGCCTTATTTGCTCCCAGTAACAATCCTTTCCTCCTCACAGACAACCACCACATTTCTTGATGAGGAGCAGCCGTGCAGGAGCCGGAACAAAAGGCTACCTGCTAATCATTAAAATACTCAATAAATATTCAATAAATAATTAAACCTCTTGTGTGCAAATGTTACTGATGTGCAAACCTATGTTTAAATCTAAATAAAGTGCTGTACAAATTATAATACAAATAATGATATTAAGGGAGTCCTCTTCCTTACATGCCTACATGGGTTCACTCAGTCTAAAATCATGCATGTTAGGTTAACTGACCATTCTGAAATGTCCAGATGTGTGAATGTGAAATATTATTTGTGTCCCTTTATGGGAAGCAGATGCCAGTAAATTTTATTTACTGAAAAACAATTGCTGGCTCTGGTTCTGGGCAAAACATTAGGCGTTAGCAAGGTTTGTCCCCATAAAACACTGCAGAGCTGTTAGAGCAGGGGTGTCAAACTCAAATACACAGTGGGCCAAAATTCAAAACTGGAACAAGGTCGCGGGCTAACGTTAATATTTATTGAAAAAAAAAATCTTCCTCCAGATATAAGAATGAATCTCTTCTTATGGACACGTTTTTCTGAAAAACTGAATATGGAACAAGCCAAGCTTAATACTAAACAATATATATATTAGCTGTATAATACCAGCAGGCCAGCTCTAATAATAATTTGGTATGGCTTCGCGGGCCAAATGTAATTAGGCTGCGGGCCAAATTTGGCCCGCGGGCCAGAGTTTGACACCTATGTGTTAGAGGCTGTGACCTGTTGGACCTTATTATAACAATATAGCACAGGCATAAGGAGAACACGTAAACATGACAAAGAAACGGCCAAGCCGGCCAGGAAATTAGACCTTCTTGCTGCAAGGGGACAATGCTGATTTTCAACATGGCTGCCCAGCGACCCTCTTTGTTCTGCTTCCCCAAGAACAACTTCAGGTGCCAAGGCAGCGTCGAGAGCGGATCCAGTGATTGTTTCAAATAACCGGACTTGTGATGTTTTACTGTAGTGAAAAAGTGAAAGATGGGTGTGGGTACATTACCGTTTAGTTTGTGGGTTACAGCAGAAAATGATCCATTTCATGTTCCCACGTGGTTCTGGACAAAGACATTTTCCCCAATAAGAGGATAATCACGCGTCTAACCTCGACTCATAGAAACTTTAATGCTCAATATTCTCAACAAGGAAACGGCTCTGTGTTTGTTTCCAGACGTCCTCAACCGTTTACTCTGATTGTTGCACATTGCCAAAGGTTATGTCTGCTGGAAACAGAAACACAGCTTTCTGAGTACATCACTCAAAACAATTGTCTACTTTGTCCCCCCTCTTAACCTTAAGAGTACTTTAATGTACTCACTATGTACTATGTACTCAGAAAGCTGTGAATGGTAGTCCATTGTTAGTCAGTGGAGCTGCAGTCATTGTGCAAATGTGCTGTTTATAAGGTTGGAAACCTGCAGTCAGCTGAGACTGAAGAAGTCTCCTGGATGAGCGACGAAACGTTTCTCCCACTGAAAACGACATCCTTCACATCTTGGTTTGCATAGAGGCCTTTAGAGGCCACCGGCCTTTAAGGTTCCTCACTTTTGCCACAGGTTTCAGAGCTTTTTGTTGTATTTACTTACCTGAACATGTTCAGACACTACAAACAACTTTAGACCTCCCTGAGACCATGAGTGATGAAAATTCAGAGGTTGTTAACCTTGAAATGAGAGAAACAAGGTTTCTGTTCGTTACCAGAGCAACAGACTTCTGATGTTACCTTTTATTTCGTTACATTAAAAGCAAACAAAGATAATGCAGTTTGATAAACAACATTTTCTACACTAAGATGATTAACAGTTATTAGCTGGAACCCTAGCATGACTCAGCATACTCTGCAGTGTCTCCTTAAAAAAAAGGAAACACACATAGTAGAAAAACACAATTTAGATGAGTATCTAAAAGTGATTCACAAAGAGCTATTAACCTTGTTTTTGGAAAGGCAGGGTATTGTTATATCTTTGGACACAAACCAAAGGTCATCAACTACAATTATTGCACTCAGAAATGTTTAGATCTACAACATAAAAATTGTTTGAGATGTATGTTTCTCTTCCACCATCACCAAGTGATCTTACACGACTGTTTCATAGAAGTAATCCGTCACCCCCTACAAGGAATGCAGGAATTTGAAGAGTTTCAGTCAGGTTTCAGAGCTCATCACAGCACAGAAACAGCTTTAGTGAAGGTTACAAATGATCTTCTTATGGCCTCTGACAGTGGACTCATCTCTGTGCTTGTCCTGCTAGACCTCAGTGCAGCGTTCGATACTGTCGACCATAATATCCTATTAGAGCGATTAGAACATGCTGTAGGTATTACAGGTACTGCACTGCAGTGGTTTGTATCATATCTATCTAATAGACTCCAGTTTGTGCATGTAAATGGAGAGTCCTCTTCACACACTGAGGTTAATTATGGAGTTCCACAGGGTTCAGTGCTAGGACCAATTCTGTTTACATTATACATGCTTCCTAGCTTGCTAGCATGCTTTCCAGGCTGGACTACTGTCACTTTTATCTTAAAGAGCTCATCGTACTGTCATTGCATACAGATGCAGGCTTCTCTGTGGGTCCTGGGGTATTTAATTAGAATGGGAAACAACCCTTAGCTTAGGTTCCAGGTTCCTCTTCTATTGAATCAAATCCCAGTTTGTGTTTCTATTTCACTTACTGTGTACTGTATACACCACTCTGTTAATTATTAATCTTTGCCTCTCTTCCACAGCGTGTCGTTGTCCTGCTCACACCCAACCAATCATGGCAGATGGCCCCGCCCCACCCTGAGCTTGGCTCTGCCAAAGGTTTCTTCCTGTTAAAAGGGAGTTTCTCCTTTCCACCGTCGCCAAAGTGCTTGCTCAAAGTGGAAAATGTGATTGTTGGGTTTTCTCTGTATTATTCTTGGGTCTTTACCTTACAATATAAAGTGCCTTGAGGCAACTGTTGTGTGTGAAGAAAAACAAAAACTGAAAGTTATTTTATTTGGAAAAGTTTGTTTATTTTTCTCAGTCAGTTCATCCAAATTTCAATGTTTGGCCTACCAACAACAATATCTATTAAGCAGTAAAACCTAAGTACAACAGAGTAATTGGAACAGTCAGCTGAATCAAAGACACAAGACAACTGAGCACCCACACCAACATTGTGACACAATTCAACTCCATCTGTCCCAGTTCACACAAGTCACATGTCAAAGGGAACAGATCATGTTTTATTCCAGCTCCACAAGCAGGTCTCCTTCCCCCACAGTCTCGCCCGGCTTACAGTGGACACTCTTAACCTGTAAGGACACACGTGCAGTTAAACACAAACTTTAAATAATGCATTTACAGTTTTACAAACACACCACTTAAACTCTATGCTCTGGATTGCGGATGTCACACTCCAGTCTTTCAGGGCCGATGTCTGTCTGGACTAGAACTTGACTGAATGCTGAGGTGGCAGTTCAGCCATTTGATTCATGTTACAGCAGCTCATGAGTGCAATAAACAAACTTTTAGAAGTACATTTTTCTAAAAACATTTACTTATATATATATTTAAATTTACTTGAGTAGGGTTAGGGGTTGCCTCCTCAGCATGCAGTCAGGTCACTGTAGAGTCTTGCTAATCACATATTATTTTTATTTAGGTGTGTTGCAGCAGGAACCATGGAGAAGTTTGAAGAAACCAGCGTTTGAGGACCGGAGTTTGACCCCCCGACCTAGATAATACTACTGAAATCTAGTGATGGGAGTAACTGTCACATTTCCTGTTACCTTTGCTTGCTTGACAGCAGTCAAACTGTTCTGCATCTTCATGGCTTCAATTACACAAATCTCCTGACCTTCTGCAACCTAAAAAAAACAGAGTGTGTAAAAGCAATGGCTTAACTGTAAATGTAAATGTTTAAGAAGGGATGACTAAAAGCTACTCCTGCTGCCTTCCGTGCACCATTTGTCAACATGCGCATATTCAAGAGATTTATTTGAAGCTCAGGCTGCCATCTACGAGGAGCGACAGCCCTGTTGAACAGAGACTGGCAGCACGTAGACTCCAAATGTTTCTTGTGACAAACTGATGGCATTTTGTTAACTGCAAAAATAATGGTTTTCCTTTCTTTTCACTGATAGGCTCAATCTCCTGGCTCACCTGGTCTTATAGTGTTTTTCTACTTTACCTGAGCAGTCAAAGCTCTTTATACAACATGCCTCATTCACCCATTCATACACAGGGTGCTTGACCTCATTTAAGCATTACGCTGGTAGTGAAAGATGGGCAGCATCGCCAGTTTCTGAGGAATATGAATAATGTTAACATGGACAATTATGAGAACCTGACAGAGTAATGTGAGTGAACTGAAGATAAAAACATGGATTAAACAGATAAAACAGTCTAGTTTTGGAGTAAAACTGTTTGGTGTGATTGCAGAGGGAGAAAAAAACCCCATACATTTAAAATAACGCCCAACAACATTCAGTGACTCTAATCTATGAATATATAAGAACATGAAATGTCAAAATACACTCACAGGCTGCAGCATGCATTCAAAAACTCACCAACTTAAACTTTGATTCTATGCTTAAGAATTAAAATAATGTTGAATCTTAATCATTTCTGCACATCTGCACAGTCTTACCAGCAACATGTCAACTACAACAGGCTTTTCCCCATTATGAACTATGAACTCATTAAACAGCATTTAAACGATGTGTACATATTGGAATGTGTTACCGTATCTCCAGGTTTGACAGATACAGCCACAACTGTTCCCGGCATCGGTGAACGCAGGATGCTGCTCGTGTCCTCTGAAGCTTTTTCTGGCATGTAGGAGTTCAACTCTGCAGCCAGCTTGGACAGAACTCGAACCTTAAACTATATATATTTACAAGAAAAAGAAACGTATGGGGAACAGTGGGATGTTTGGCACTGCAATATATCAATAACATGGAAAGTTCTTCTGATCATACATACATACATACATACATACAGCCACTAGCCTACATTTTGAATTATTCAGTCTTACCAAGGTGCCCAGGTACTGTAGGACAATCACTCCTGCAGCATCTCTGGAAAGGCACTATAAAAAAGAGAGAATACGTTATCTGTATTACAGCTGACATCTTTCATTATTTTATTGTTACTGGTGAGTTTAGCACATTTCTGTTCTAAATTTGTTCTGCCAAGACGCCGGTGTCCCCCAGTTTAAAAACTATTTAAAAAAACTTGCTGCGTCTTCAGAGGGTCAGGCAGGAATGAGGCATGAAGTAACTGAGTGCACTGATAAAAGCTGCACCACATGGACAGACATTTTGGTTTTACCACTTTTCCACCATATCACCATGGCTCCAATCCGTTTGAGGTCTCTTTACCAACACTTAGCTGTGTGTTACCTGTAGCATTCTGTGTGTGCCGTTGACTGTGAGTGGCAGCAATGGGGAGGCCAGATTCAACGCTCCCCAAACTTCCACCTTCGCTCCATCTATCTCCACCTGCAGACACAGTTAACACAGTCTAACTGGAGAGCCACTCTTTCACATCACACAATGCTCACACTGTTGTTTTATTATCTGAATGAATCGGGACTTCTGATGATCACCAATAGCTTTCCAATCAAGACAAATTCTGGCTTGAATTCCTATTAACTAATCTTTAAATTCATATTAAACTTAATCTGCAGTCAAATACACTCACCTGCCATTTTATTAGATACACCCTTTCCCCTGCTTGCCACCCCATGGCTCCGTTTCTATGTAAAAGGTCAAGTAACTGAATTTAAAGTAGTGATTATTTTCGACCTGCTGTGTGAACGTACTGCTTCTTATTTAGCTCGTTTCTACTCGTTGTAACTTGCCTCGTTCACCCATTTACTCCCATTTGCAAAAGCACTTTTTTCTATGCTCTGTTTCTGTCTCCTGACACAGTGTAGATAAACTTTGCTGCCACAGAGGTCAGTTATCATGTTACCAGTATTACTTCCTCACTGCATACTGGATACTCTGAAAAAGAGCAGAAGTTTGACTCCTTGATATAATTTTTAAATGTGCATTAAAGGCAGATATTTTGTAAGGTGGAGTGGAAAGCCAGGAAAAATAGTTTGTTTTTTAAATCTAGATGAACAAACAAACCCAACCCTAAACTGGGACATCTCACCTCATCACTAAGAGGACAACCCCAGCTCTGTAGCCAAGCTGAGTTAGAGGTCTGCTAAGCCGAGGACTTTAACTAGCGATAACATTTAATCAGACCCACCGTGGAATTCCCAGTGTGGACTGATGAGACTGACACCATCTCTAGTCTTGATATTGTAGAATGTTTAGCTGATTTAGAGTTTAGAAATGTGTTATCATAGAATGTAGAACTATTGCAGAGACACTGACACTGCCCTTAATATAATAAAGGGCTCATTGTGTTGTGAACTTAGGAGTAGATTGTAGGAGACCCCTTCCCCACTGAGTGGAAATTCCCCAGAGGATGTTTGGGTGGGGGTCTCAACATTTGTAACTGGATAACTGTGGTCTGGAAGGGAGATGGGTTTTTATGACCTCTAGGGAGTCACCTACCCCCACAGTGTTTTAACTGTCACGCACACACATCCACACGCACACTCACTCATGTGCACTCACATATAAACACAGGTATGCGCACACAGTCACACACGAGCACTCATATAGGCACGCGGGAACGCGCACATGTAGGCATTCACAGGCTCGCGCACACACACACACACACACACGAAAGTATGTAAACATAGTACTTAGTTTTATGGCACCTTGTAGAGGGTTTAGAAGGGGGGTCACTGATACAAAACTGCATGTAACAGACAAAGGAGTTGAGATCTGCAGAGGAGTTCCGGGGTCCTGTACATCTCTCTTCTAGAAGGTGTAATCAATAGGTGTGATCAATGAGTGTGGATTAATAAAAGTGTTGGGAATTGACTACTGAGTCGCCGGTGTTCTTTCTGGAGGCCTGAGCAATCTACGAACCGGGCGAAACTGTGAAAAGGTCACAATATTAAGCTTAAAACGTTCCTTTTTCCTCCTTGAATCGCTACCTTATCGTGATGAAGGGGTTTGTGTGTCCCAGGGATCCCAGGGGCTATGTTGTCTGGGGGCTTTTGCCCCCTGGTAGGGTCTCCCATGGCAAATTGGTCCTGGGTGAGGGACCAGACAAAGAGCGATTCAGAAGACCCTTATGAAGAGAACATCGAGGGAACAGTTTACCCTGCCCAGGATAGGGTTACCGGGGCCCCGCCCTGGAGACAGTCGGAGGGTGCCCGAGGGCGAGCATCTGGTGGCCGGGCCTTAGTCCATGGGGCCCGGCCGGGCACAGCCCGAAGAGGAGACATGGGCCCATCCTCTCACAGGCCCACCACCCGCAGGAGGCGCCATAGAGGTCGGGTGCATTGTGTGCCGGGTGGCGGCCAGGAGCGGAGGCCCTGGCGGACTGACCCCCGGCTGCCAAGACTGGCAATAGGGACATGGAATGTCACCTCTCTGGTGGGGAAGGAGCCTGAGTTCGTGCGTGAGGTTGAGAGGTACCGGCTAGATATAGTCGGGCTCACCTCTGCACATGGCTTGGGCTCTGGAACCAGTCTCCTGGAGAGGGGCTGGACTCTGTCTCAGTCTGGAGTTGCCCCTGGTGAGAGGCGGCGGGCTGAAAGTTGGAACACATCGCGGAACGGATCACTGCAGTTGTGAGGTCTCAGAATCAAAAGAATGACAACACCATGGAACAGAAGTTTGATACCATCATGGGGAGGCTCGCGGCTCTCCAACGGGAGATTGCGAGACCAGTGTCAGAGTGTTAAAGAGCAGCTTGAAATTCTCCTGGGCTGCTTGCATGAAAAATCAACAAAATCAACATCGTAATGCGGACACCACCACGGCGCCAGCTGCAGGCCCAAGGCTGGAGCCGAACAATCACTCCCTGAAAACGACTGTGTGATGACTATTCTTCCCATCCCATGCAAGGCCACCTGGATTGGCTGGAGGACTGTTTACTTAGCCTGATAGGGCGAAGGACACTGTCTCAGCTGAACTATGGACACGCACACACACACACACACACTTACACTGATAATCACTCACTCATCCCCCCTCCCCTTCTAACGCCTTCGATGCTTACCTCCCCCATGATGTGGACATCGGGTCAGCTGGTGGTGCAGTCGAAAGATTGCAGCAGTCCCAGATCAGATGTGCACACTGTGTTTATTGTGTTATGATATCCCCTACCCAACCCTGTGGCTTGTCATGTCTTTCACAATGTTGTGCTGTGGCCATTCATGTGCTTTTTTTGTGCAGAGGAGTTTTTTTGTTTCCTGTTCTCGTGCTGTCCTACCATGGAAGCACAGCATGAGTGGAGGTCTCTTTTTTTCCTCTTGTACCCTCCCGTTGTTGTGCACATTTCAGTGTTCTTTTCTGTAATGCTACCGATCTCCGACTTGTAACCCCATGTGATGTCTGTGTTATGCGTGCAAGGTCGGGGGGGGGGGGGGGGGGGGGGGGGGGGGGGGGTCCCATTGTCACTGCAGGGCAACCTGCTTGTGACAAATAAAGCTTTGATTGATTGATTGATTGAATCCCACTGACACGTCTTCCGAGGAGGAAGCAGAGTCTGGGGATGAGGGGAATGACCCGCCAATTTCCGGGGGCGAGGTCACTGAGGCAGTTAAACAACTCCTTGGTGGCAGAGCCCCTGGTGTTGATGAGGTCCGCCCCGAGTTCCTGAAGGCTCTGGACGTTATAGGGCTGTCCTGGTTGACACGCCTCTGCAATGTTGCGTGGAGATCAGGGGCAGTACCTGTGGACTGGCAGACCGGGGTGGTGGTCCCCATCTTCAAGAAAGGGGACCGGAGGGTGTGTTCCAACTACAGGGGGATCACACTCCTCAGCCTCCCTGGGAAAGTCTATGCCAGGGTGCTGGAAACGAGAGTTCGTCCGCTAGTTGAACCTCGGATACAGGAGGAACAATGCAGTTTTCGTCCTGGTCGCGGAACACTGGACCAGCTCTTTATCCTCTCCAGGATACTTGAGGGTGCATGGGAGTTTGCCCAACCAGTCTACATGTGTTTTGTGGACTTGGAGAAGGCATTCGACCGTGTCCCTCGGGGTGTCCTGTGGGAGGTGTTGCGGGAGTATGGGGTGTCTGGCCCATTGCTACGGGCCATTCGATCCCTATACAACCGTTGCAAGAGCTTGGTTCGCATTGCCGGCAATAAGTCGGACTCGTTCCCGGTGGGTGATGGGCTCCGCCAGGGCTGCCCTTTGTCTCCGGTTCTGTTCATAATTTTTATGGACAGGATTTCTAGGCGCAGCCAAGTGGTGGAGGGCTTTCGCTTTGGTGGCCTCAGAATCTCATCTCTGATTTTTGCAGATGATGTGGTTCTGTTGGCTTCATCGGGTGAGGGCCTCCAGCTCGCACTGGAACGGTTCGCAGCCGAGTGTGAAGCAGCGGGAATGAGGATCAGCACCTCCAAATCTGAGGCCGTGGTTCTCAGCCGGAAAAGGGTGGAGTGCCCACTCAGGGTCGGGGATGAGTTCCTGCCCCAAGTGGAGGAGTTCAAGTATCTCGGGGTCTTGTTCGCGAGTGATGGGAGAAGGGAGCCGGAGATCGACAGACGGATTGGGGCTGCAGCTGCAGTAATGCAGACGCTGCGCCGGTCCGTCGTGGTGAAGAGGGAGCTGAGTGTAAAAGCGAAGCTCTCAATTTACCGGTCGATCTACGTCCCTACCCTCACCCATGGCCACGAGCTGTGGGTAGTGACCGAAAGAACGAGATCGCGGATACAAGCGGCAGAAATGAGCTTCCTCCGAAGGGTGGCTGGCCTCTCCCTTAGAGATAGGGTGAGAAGTTCGGCCATCCGGGAGGGGCTCAGAGTAGAGCAGCTGCTGCTCCACATCGAAAGGAGCCAGCTGAGGTGGTTCGGGCATCTGACAAGGATGCCCCCTGGGCGCCTCCTGGGTGAGGTGTTCCAGGCATGTGCCACCGGGAGGAGGCCCCGGGGCAGACCCATGACACGCTGGAGAGATTATATCTCTCGGCTGGCCTGGGAACGCCTTGGTATTCCCCCGGATAAGCTGGAGGAGGTGGCTGGGGAGAGGGAGGTCTGGGCCTCTTTGCTTAGGCTGCTGCCCCCGCGACCTGGCCTCGGATAAAGTGGATGAAGATGGATGGATGGATGGACGTTCCTTTTTCATAAAGCCTCGTTAGGAGTCACCATGGATCAGGGTCATGTGATCCAGCTCTCAGTAATGCTGCTGTGGGCTCAGACTGGAGGACTTCCCTCCCCAGGTCTATACACACCGCTGCTGCGTGTGATAAATTGTACCCATCAGTTCCCCTCTCAGCCAACCAGTCACAGCAGATGGCAGCTTCTGTCTGAGCTTTTCCTCACCAAGTGCTGTTGATAGTGGACTGTGCGATTTTGGGTTTCCTCTATCACTGCACTTACAGTACAGATGGAGCCTCCTGCCAACTGTTCTGAACTCAAACTGAAAGTGAATGTCTTCAGTGTTCTTTGTACATATTTGTAAGTAAAAAGGTCACACCACACATTATTATTCTTCACAAACAAGAGTCAACAAGTTAGTAAAATTATAAAGGAACAGAAAACAGTGAAAGCTTATAACGTTATATCATCAAGACAGGTATCACCTTTTTACAGAAGGCTAAATCAGGAACTGGAACAGGCCAGACCTGCCCGTCTGTTTAACACTTCTGTGTATGCTCACAATTCACTTCAGTTTTATTTATACAGCACCAAATCACAACAACAGTCACCTCAAGCTGCTTTGTAAGGTAGATCCTACAATAATACATACAAAGAAAAACCCAACAATCATATGACCCCCTATGAGCAGCACTTTGGCGACAGTGAGAAGGAAAAACTCCCTTTTAACAGGAAGAAACCTCCAGCAGAACCAGGCTCAGGGAGGGGCGGGGCCATCTGCTGTGATGGCCATATTCACTACTTACGTTTGTCGTCAAAGGAGCTTGCAAGGAAAGCGTCTGGACTTCTTTAAGTTGCTTGAAGACGTTTCACCTCTCATCCGAGAAGCTTCTTCAGTTCTAAGGTCAGATGGTGGAGAGTCCCAGATATAAACCTAGTGGGAGTTTCCCCCCACAGAGGGACAAAAGGACCCCCTGATGATCCTCTAATCACCTGAGCCAAGGTGGGAAACTGGGTGTGGGTCCCAATCAGCCAGAGTTTCGGGTGTGTTCATTGTGAAACCTGGCCCCACCTTATCATTTGATTTCCTGAGGTCAGATGGCCCAGGATGTGAGTGGGTGTTAAGGCGTCTGGGGAGGAATCTCAAAACTGGATTATAGATGGCAGACAGTTTGTGTCGTAAACCCCGCCTCTGTTCAAAGATGGTCGCTCACAGTGGACGTAGATGGCTTCTTTCACTCCTCTAAAGTGAAAAGAAGTCCAGACGCTTTCCTTGCAAGCTCCTTTGACTACGATGACCTGGATGCCTGAGAACCTTCACAGACATTTAGGTTTGTCCTTTTCTCAGCTTTCTAGTACAGCAAGAATGAACGAGAACAGATGTGCTTTAATACTCACAGTATAAACAGTTCCTGATTTGCTGATTTGCACATCCTGGCGTTCCTCACCCAGCTCCACACACAGCTCCCAGTGGCTGCATTCCACAGGAGTGGAGGCCACCCTGAAATGAACAAACTTTAACCGAGGCCTCATCGCTGCTCCTGAGGTCAGCTAACGCAGTGACCCCATAACTGAGAGATGGGACACAGAATAATGGTTTGGATCTATAGATGTCAGACGTGCTAAAACGAAACTGACAAGTTCATTTTAATAATAATGCCCTTTATTATAAGAACTTTAACTTTAATGTTTAAGACAACAAAATATCATGCAGTATATGAAAATCTGCTGGTGTGTATGAAAGAGATGATGTGGATTGTAGTTTAAAAGTACTGTGAGTGCTCAGTAACAGCTATATAAATGCCAGTCCACTCAGGCTGAACCGTGATCGACTGCACTTTGATTTAGGATACAACTCCAGCCCTATTACTTTCTCCCAAGAATCCCATCACGTAGCACCAAGCAACAAGTACTGCAGCATTCACCTCTGGGTGCTGAGGACCTTTGCTGAACGAAGCTCAGCAGCGATGTAGAGCACTGCTGCTGATGCCAACAGCTCCCTTTTTGCATCTGCCTCTAGCTGATGGCCCTTAAAGCCATCAGGGTAAACCTCTGGGAGGAAGTTGGTGCTGATGTGACCAGAGACAAAGCGAGGATGAGTGATGATTTCTCGCAGGAGAGGAATGTTGTGGGTCACACCTGGAAAGAAAACGATCCAACTTTAGAGAAATAAAACCCAACAAATGTTGTTTTAGTGACAGACTACGAACATGTACTCCACCTCTGATCACATAGTTATCCAGAGCGTCCTCCATCCTACCAAGAGCTTCAGCTCGTGTAGCTCCGTAGGTAATCAGCTACAAATTGATATCAGAGAATATTAATATGTTATTATTGAACCAGTCAAGTCATCAGGAGCTGCTGTGAATCATCACTAACATGGCTAGAGAAACAGAACATCCCATAACTGAGAATGAGCACCTGCACCCTCACAGAGCACACAGGTGAAATTTTCTCACCCGTTTCCTTTTAAACACATGCACTGATTTAATGTAAGGTGTTTAATTCCTGGATACGCGGTGCATGTTGGTATCGTCCTGTCGTATATTAAGTGATGAGCACAATTCCTGTTCAAGGGCTGAGTACTGAGAGCAGAAAAGTGCTGAATAAGAATCTTTACACAAGCAACTACACCACTTTCTATCAAACGTTCACACTTACAGACTCTGATGAACGTGTCAAGAGCAACTCGGGGTTCGGTACCTTGACCGAGGACACTTTGGCAAGCAGGCTGGAGCAGGGATTGAAGCACCGAGCTTCTGATTAGTAGACGACCTGCTCCACAAACACCCCATCTTACCCACTGTGTCCTCAGCCGTACACTAGATTCAACGAGGTGCTGGAAACAATCCTCAGATTTTGGTCCACACTGACACAACAGCATCATGTGAGTCTCCCATTTCACCACATCCGCTGGGCTGAGACCTGATGAGCGTGGAGGTCATCTGAGTGCAGTGAGCTCATCTTCATATTCAAGACACCAGACTGAGATGATCCGAGCTTGGTGACACGATTGCTTCCAGCAGGATAGCTCGCCATCAGAAGATGGTTCACTGTGTTCATGAAGGGATGGACATCGTCAGCAACAACACTCGGGTTGGCGTGGTGTTTAAATGATGCTCGGGTGGTGCTAAGAGGCCCAAAGACTGCCAATAAAATATCCCCCCAGCCTTAAACAAGCTTGGTCACCAGGGAACACTTTTCAGCTTTGTGCAGTTTTGGTGAGCCTGTGCACACTGTAGCCTTAAGTTTCCTGTTCTTAGCTGACAGACACGGCAGGTGGCGTGGTCGTCTGCTGCTGTATCTGCTTCACGGGTCAACATGTTGTGCATTCAGAGATGCTCCTCTACAAACCTTGGTTGCTGTAAGTGACCGACTTCTGTTGCCATCCTGAAAGCTGTCTGACCTCTGGCATCGTGATATCGTGACTCTTACTGAAGGCCTGACTGAGTGCCGTTAACGTGCACGACTGACATCGCTCAACCTTTTCATTTTTATCATTGTATTTATCTTTTTTGGTCAGGATTAAATGTAGAAAACACAGAAACTTGTTTACGGTGACAGAAAGAGGACTTTTACTAGTCTGGCCCACGGCTGTATGTGGCCCACGAGTAAAGGGAGTTTGCGACAGCCGTCTTACCAGCAGTCATCTGTGAAGCAGCGACCTCCTTCAAAGATCTGATACAAATAAACTTTGGAACTGAATGGTTACATTTTGTATCCAATATATATCACTTACCTTAGAGATCATGGGATCATAGTAGATGCTGATGTCACTTCCCTCCTGAATGCCGCTGTCTACACGGACCTGGAGGAAAGCAGAGTGAGCCAGGAAACGACAGCGTCCGGCAGACCGCGTGTTTAAAAAGAAAACTGACTGATCGACTCACTTTGTCAAGGTTGAGTGGCTCCTGGTATTGAGACAGGCGTCCAATGGAAGGAAGACCAAAAGACTTGTAAGGGTCCTACCAGAGGAAACAGGATTTTTGGGTGTTTTTACTTTTATTCGTGTTTCACTCAGAAATGATTCTTGTCGGCGGACAACGAGCAACGACAAGTTTGACTGAATGTAACTAAAATAAAACAAAACAAAGATGCTGTCTTTAAACAAAGGCTTTAAATTATTTTTTAATTATTGCACTGCTTTTATATTTTCTGCAGTCCCAACGTTAGCAAAATAAAGGATCATCTTCATATTTTATGTGCTGTATTTTCAACTATGTTTGCAAAGCTGTGTGGTAAAGTAAACGAGTAAGGTTCATGTGATCTCAGTTACCATTACAGGTGCACACACACACACACACACACACCTACCTCTGCATAGACACGGCACTCAATGGCCCAGCCATTTATTGGGATATCTTCCTGTGTGTGCTGCAGTTGGTAACCCTTGGCAACCCTGATCATCTGCTCCACCAGATCCAAGCCAGTGATACACTCTGTAATTGGATGCTCCACCTGGAGTAAAAATAAGCAGTTTATGAAGTACAGACAGGATTCAGCTCGGGGTCAAACTCTGCCTTATCTCAGTGAGTTTGCTCGAGTGTAGGAACAGCAGGCTTTATTTTTCCCTGTGAGGGCCCACAGACACCCTCTCTAGTTTTCAGAGAAGGGTTCAAACTTTCCTTTTTGATAAAGCATATAGTTAGGGCTGGATCAGGTGACCTGAAGGTGAAGGTCTCCACCTTACAATATAAAGCGCCTTGAGGCAACTGTTTGTCATACATATAAATAAAATGGAACTGAACCTGTAGTCGTGTGTTCATCTCCAGGAAATAGAAGTTCTTCTTAGAATCCACTAGAAACTCCACAGTCCCAGCAGAGGAGTAGTGCACAGCTTTGGCTAGTTGGACTGCTTGCTCACCCATTGCCCGTCGTGTGACTGGGTCCAGGAAAGTACTGCATGGACACGACACAGAAGCTCAAACTCGTTTCACTGAAACAAAAACAAACAGCTCGAGTCTTCCAGCCACCTTTCATTGCAAATTATTGAAGAGCAAAATTAAAAATCTGTGTTTTATTGCTGATTATTTTACACCTGATTGCTGCTTCGCTCCATCGTACAGGCTAAAACAAAACATTTTTTGAGGCATTTCTCTGACATGGACGGCGTTGTGGCAGCTGTGGGAGAGATGAGGACGGAGATAAACTCCGCGAGTCACAGGCTGATCTGTGATTACTTTGGAGGACCACGTTGCTTCCCTGCAAACTAAAGTAAGGGCACAAAACTCTGAGTAAATATGCCAAAGGAACAGCAAATTAGTCGGGGAGGACACAATGAGAAGTCAATATCAAAGAAGAAGAAAAAGAGGAAGGAAGGAAATTAATGATAATTAACGAGATAACCCATCCTGTTAAAATTAAAAACCTTTAAAGACTATGAAAATAAAGCACAACAGATTAGAGCTACAACAACGTTATCATTTTGAATGATTCCACTTTGCTTTGACACTTGATTTAATGCAGAGTTCTGTAACACTCAGTCGTGATTAAAAACAGACCGTGTGTGTGTGTGTGTGTGTGTGTGTGTGTGTGTGTGTGTGTGTGTGTGTGTGTGTGTGTGTGTGTGTGTGTGTGTGTGTAACTAAACCAGACTAATGTGGGCAGGAAAGCAAGAAATCAGGGAAGTAAGAACTCCGCCTGCTAAGTGTTTTCTTAATTTGGCTCTAAATACATTTAAAAATAAAAAACACAAAAACTATCAAACAGTAAGAAATACAACCATGGACATACAAAGACCACAGTGGAGGTCAATAAGCATGCGGACTAAACATTTTTGTAATTATATAGAACTTGATAGCAGCTCCATGTACAGGGGAAGCAGCCCACAGATGCAGCCTCTAAAAAGCTTTGGAAGAAACAAAAGTGGATGTGAAACCAAAGTAGCCTTACAGAAATGTCAAATAATGTCTCAATGACCTTGTAGTACCATATCACCCTATTAGAGCACTTCGCTCTCGCTCTGCAGGCCTACTTGTTGTTCCTAGAGTATTTAAAAGTAGAATGGGAGGCAGAGCCTTCAGTTTTCAGGCCCCTCTTCTGTGGAACCAGCTTCCAGTTTGGATTCAGGAGACAGACACTATCTCTACTTTCAAGATTAGGCTTCAAACTTTCCTTTTGAAAAAGCAGGTGACCCCGAATCCTCTGTTAGCTATGCTGCAATAGGCCTAGGCTGCTGGGGGCTTTCCCATGATGCACTGGGTGTTTGTTCTGTCTTCCTCCCTTAACCTTGCAGCAGATGGCCCCGCCCCTCCCTGAGCCTGGTTCTGCTGCAGGTTTCTTCCTGTTAAAAGGGAGTTTTTCCTTCCCACTGTCACCAAAGTGGTGCTCATAGGGGCTCATATGATTGTTGGGTTTTTCTCTGTATGTGTTATTGTAGGGTCTGCCTTACAATATAAAGCACCTTCAGGCAACTGTTGCTGTGATATGCTGTAATAAAATATAATTGAATTGAAATTAAATAGAGATAAGAACAGGTACAGCAGGCGTGGGAGGATATTCATTTTTATGGAGCCTAGTTTGGCACTAAAGGCAGGTAGACCATCCTGCCAAGTCTTTGTTTGCTTCATACAGCTTTGGTGTATTTTTAGTCATGTTGCCCTCAGGATATTTTAGTGATTTAAAAGGATTTCATAAAGGATTGCACTGTTTATTTTAAACGATATATCATAATATCATCCACGAACAAGCTGCATGATTCTGTTGACTGATTTCTATTCCTGTGATTGAGTTTGTCTAATCCAAGTGGAATCTTTCAGTTAGCGAGCCATTCGTTTTAATCTAGCAGTGAGATTTGTATAAATCGCTTTAATGCACTGAATGGCCTTTTCATTAAATCAAAATCTTCCTAATGTTAAACAGATTATTAACTTTGTCGAATGATTTTTCTGCATCTAAACTGATCCAGGCAGCTGATATTTGATTTCCTTGTATTCTCTGTATTACATGTAATGTGCTCCTCATATTGTCTGTGCCTTACAAACCCCGTTTGATATTATAGAGGTGCATGTGTTATACGCTACACTCAGGATAGTGATTGCTCTATAATTTTGACATATTTCGTGTTTGTCTGTTCTTGGTTTGGGAAGTACAGTAATGACAGCTTCCTTCCAGCAGGGGGAGTACTTTCATTATTTAAATATCTGTGTCCTCCCCTTTCTTAGTTCAGTCATAATTCTAACCGTTAACAGAGTTTCCCAGACCGCTGACATTTAATGACAAGATTTTAATCTCCCCATGTTTCATCTCCATGTTTTACTAATTGACTAATGAGTAAAAACTAATTAAAGCGCTTTGAGTGAGCAGAAAAGCGCCATGTAACAACCAGTTTGTTTACTATTTACTTGCTGTATGTCCATTTGAAGCTGTGGTGGGGCGTGGTCTGCGGTGCCGCTGCAGGGAAGATGGACGCACCTGCACGGCATCTGCAATCACGCCTCGCCGGCACAAAGGCTGTGCTGTCTGTCAGTACATCGTTGTTGTGATGCGAGTCGGGCTGTGAGCTGGAAAGCTGCAGCCGACTGAGTCGATTGTGTGAACAACAACCAAGTCAATAAAGATGTCGTCGGGTCTGTCGTGGGTTCTTTACAGAAACAAATAACTGCGAAGCCCAAAAACGTCTCACTAACCTGGGCGCCTCTTCCACTACCTTCTGGTTCCTCCTCTGGATGGAGCACTCCCTCTCATTGAGCCACAGAGCATTTCCATGTTTATCAGCCAACACCTGAAACAGGTTTTCAAGTCAACACACTATGTGGTTTACACATGTCGCTGAACATGCCTGCATGTTAGAGCATCTGTCACAAAAGTCCAGAAAATTATTCTTTGAAATCTAAAAACTTTATTAAAATAAAAAACACCAAATTCACACTTGGATCCTCAGATGTGAGCTGGTACAGTGATCCTCATGTTTCTCTTCAGGAATGCAAGAAAACCATTCAGCATCTTAGTCAAACAATAATCACGTGTTTTCCTATTTTTCAGGTTTTTGTAAAATGTTAATGATTTTGTTAAATACCAACACTGTTCATTTAGGGCAGCTGTGGCATAAAACCTTTAATTCATTCAATGCATTCCTAAGCGCTGCACACTGGGATCCAATAGTTTGAGCCCACATCAGAACCTGTCACTCAGAGTGGACGGCTGTGACCTACGAACTTTTCAGGCTGGATTCAGCCAAACTCTGCCTCCCGTCTGCAGTCTCAGCAGAGAGGGAGAGTCGTTAGGCTACGCTTCGCTCTGTTCACGGTCTTATTAGTGCAGGCCTGCTGCATGTCTGACTCACAGGAGGCAGTGTGACCTTCTGACTCTTCAAGCTTCTTTGCGTGGTGCATTGTGAGATGGCGTTTTGTGAGAGCTGTTAGGTAACAGCCTCCTCTCGACTCGACTGAACAGACTGTCGTGCAGTTTGTTTCTATTTCAGTGAATCTAGAGCTGAGACGAGGAGTTTAGGAATCAAAGAGTCACCTCCGCTTGCTCTTTTGGCTTTCATGTATCCATCAAAGTTAAAGGAGATCAGTGTAGACAGTCGATATACCTGAATCTCTATATGTCTGGGGTTGTCTATGTATTTCTCAATGAGCAGCCTGTCGTCTCCAAAGCTGGATGCTGCCTCCTGCGATGAGAACCGGAAACCTTCCCTGTTAACAGCACACCCACAGATCACAGCAGTTTTAAAGAGCAAATACAGACTTTCCATTGGTCTACAAGTAACAACAGGAAAACAGTTAAGTAAGTAAATAAGCTTCAGTTTAGAGCACAAGGAGCTGAATGAATAACTTTAGCAACAACAGGTGATTTTGACTAACGTCTGTAAAACACACGGGGACGAAACAAAAAGGAAGACCTGGACTGTTTAATGTCGTATAATATAACTGCTTGTGTTGTTAGGTTATCCAATGAGTTTGTATAGTGTTCTGGAAGAACTTCAGAGCTCACTAATGCCTCTTTTCCACTAGCACCCACTCCATCTGTTCTGGTTGTTTTCCATTACAGTGGAGTACCATTTGCTTGGGGTCATTAAAGCAACGCTGCCAAAACAACAAACATCATGACAATGGGAGACTCCGGCCTGGTACCAGGTACTACCATCTAATGGAAAACCCTACAAACCTGAACTGACCCAAGCAGCTACTAGTGGAAAAGGCCCACACATTTCTGGCCACTAGTTTAACTAGGGGCTGAATCAGTGTTTGGGGCAATAGTATTTTAACTGTGGTATTTGGAGCTACTTAAGATCAAAGAGTTTAACTAATGTGAGCAGAAGACGCTGCACGAGCATCTTCCATAAGCTGCAGACGTACGAGCTAATAGCAGTAGCTTTAGTCCTTATATTTGCAATATAAGACTGTACAGTATTACCTGAGGTAGAGTACTTTAAGTCATTACTACATAAGCAATGCTTGTAATAATAAAAACAATTACTTCTACGTTTTGTTCAACACATAATTGAGTGTGTATTTACTAAAAAATAGTAAATGGCCTGTATCTGTATAGCGCTTTACTTAGTCATTCACCCATTCACACACACACTGGTGATAGCAACACTGTAGCTGCCCTGGGGCGCACTGACAGAGTAGCTGATGGGCTCGTGTATACTGAGCACGTGACCAAGTACAATACCTCGTCTCCTCATCGTTCCAAGCAATCCTCATTCCTTTCCCTCCTCCACCTGCAGAAGCTTTGATCATCACAGGGTAACCTGGCAACAAAACAAAACAACTGCAAAGGTGCATTTTTCACAGTCAGGCAACAGAACAGAATGAAACTTTATTACACAGCTGTGGGTGTTACACAGCTCTTATAGCAGGAGGAATATAGACCTAAAGTAGTGTGTGTGTGTGTGTGTGTGTGTGTAGGGGGGGGGGGGGGGGGGGGGTATGAATGATCCTGGTGAAATATTCAGTGTACAAACAAGATGCAAATGAGTATCAGCAATTACAAACATGTGATATGTCAATTAAACAGGTGATGAGTAAGATTATGTTAAACTGTGTAATAGAGTCTGACAGCTGCTGGTCACAATGTCCTTTGGTAGCGCTCCTTCCTACACTGCGGGTGTAATAGTCCTTCCTACACTGCGGGTGTAAAAGTCCTTCCTACAGTGCGGGTGTAATAGTCCTTCCTACACTGCGGGTGTAAAAGTCCTTCCTACAGTGCGGGTGTAATAGTCCTTCCTACACTGCGGGTGTAAAAGTCCTTCCTACACTGCGGGTGTAATAGTCCTTCCTACACTGCGGGTGTAAAAGTCCTTCCTACAGTGCGGGTGTAATAGTCCTTCCTACAGTGCGGGTGTAAAAGTCCTTCCTACAGTGCGGGTGTAAAAGTCCTTCCTACACTGCGGGTGTAAAAGTCCTTCCTACACTGCGGGTGTAATAGTCCTTCCTACACTGCGGGTGTAAAAGTCCTTCCTACAGTGCGGGTGTAATAGTCCTTCCTGCACTGCGGGTGTAAAAGTCCTTCCTACAGTGCGGGTGTAATAGTCCTTCCTACACTGCGGGTGTAAAAGTCCTTCCTACAGTGCGGGTGTAAAAGTCCTTCCTACAGTGCGGGTGTAATAGTCCTTCCTGCACTGCGGGTGTAATAGTCCTTCCTACACTGCGGGTGTAATAGTCCTTCCTGCACTGCGGGTGTAATAGTCCTTCCTACAGTGCGGGTGTAATAGTCCTTCCTACAGTGCGGGTGTAATAGTCCTTCCTAAACTGCGGGTGTAAAAGTCCTTCCTACAGTGCGGGTGTAATAGTCCTTCCTGCACTGCGGGTGTAATAGTCCTTCCTACACTGCGGGTGTAATAGTCCTTCCTGCACTGCGGGTGTAATAGTCCTTCCTACAGTGCGGGTGTAATAGTCCTTCCTACAGTGCGGGTGTAATAGTCCTTCCTACAGTGCGGGTGTAATAGTCCTTCCTAAACTGCGGGTGTAAAAGTCCTTCCTACAGTGCGGGTGTGATAGTCCTTCCTGCACTGCGGGTGTAAAAGTCCTTCCTACACTGCGGGTGTAAAAGTCCTTCCTGCACTGCGGGTGTAATAGTCCTTCCTGCACTGCGGGTGTAATAGTCCTTCCTACAGTGCGGGTGTAATAGTCCTTCCTACAGTGCGGGTGTAAAAGTCCTTCCTGCACTGCGGGTGTAACAGTCCTTCCTACACTGCGGGTGTAACAGTCCTTCCTACACTGCGGGTGTAATAGTCCTTCCTACACTGCGGGTGTAAAAGTCTGCTGCTGAACGAGCTGCTCAGTGCTCGTACAGTCTCATGCAGGGGTGGGAGGTGTCGTCCTTGATGGATGTCAGCTTAGACATCATCCTCAGCAAAACCCCAGCAGCCTTTTAAGACTGAGGAGTAAAACAGACTCTTTATATTCCCACACTGAGAGTTCTGCTTTCATCTGTTCCATCTCTTCAGATATCGTAAACCTACACAGCGTTTACATCTTTAGCTTCTGTGTTTAGCACATTGAGTTTTCCTACAATGATATTTTCAACATAATAAATGTGTTATCTTTTGGTAACAGCTCCATGAAGATGTGATGATTGACAGCAATTCAACAAAAATAAATAAATACATTTAAAAAATAATCAGAAATAGGAGTAAACAGCTCGAGTGGGCCAGGAACACGTGTGTGGGAGATCATGTCTGCAGTAAACAAACTCACTAAGATTCTTCCTGTCATCACTAAAGTTTACTGTAAACTTTTAGCACACAGAAAAACCGATGACTTACCAATCTGCTGTGCAATCTTCACAGCTTCCTCTGCAGTCTGACACAGGCGAGGAGTAAAACAAAGTATTTAAGGGCAAATGAATATATGGATCCATTACTATTAATACATGCGGTTTGTTCACAGCAGCAATCACCTTCACAGCTGCACTTATTGCAAGAGGTGCAGAACTATTAAAGTGCTGAGCAACAGATCAGCAAAGCAAACTTTGAGAAGTCTGAAGAAATAAATGATTCCTATTTTAACTGAGGCACAGCTGATCAAAGTCTCAGCTCTGTGTTGTGATATTGTAATTTACTAGGTTGTTTTACATGATCTGGCTGCTGTAACCAACTTTTTGAGGATAAATAAATCACATTTCATCTTCACAACAAAGGGAATAATATAATTTTATCATCTGTTTACATCTCCATACACTCCATCATACAGCTCCAACCTCTTCATCAAGTTTGCGGACGACACAACGGTGGTGGGTCTCATTAGCAACAGGGATGAGACCGACTACAGAAGTGAGGTGAGACGCCTGGCCACGTGGTGTGCTGACAACAATCTCACTCTGAATGTGGAGAAGACGAAGGAGATTGTTGTGGACTTCAGGAGAATGCACACCCAACATGCTCCTCTTGTGGCGGACCACCAGGTGGCTCCACTCACACACAAGTTGAAAGGAAGTGTGGGGGTGGAGATTTTGGCGCTGACTATATGTGAAGTTCTGTCAGTTAATAAAGTTGTTGGAGTGAGACACTGAGACCTCTCCTGTCGTTGTTACATACCTCCACATTGGTGACCCCTGTAGTGAACATGCTAAGGCTCGACGACGAAGCCAGCTCTGGCCTGGAAGCATCGGCGGCCGCCGGACCTTCACCTCCGCCGATGGCTGCGTTTGCTGTGGCGCTTAAATTGCCGGATTTTTGGCTTCACGATCCTCCTTCATGGTTCATGCACGTAGAAGCTCAGTTTGCTCTTCGTGGAGTTTCAGCCGACGACACTAAATACCACCATGTGGTGGCCTCACTTGACCCGCTGTCAACCCGCCGTGTGATGACTCTCCTCCGGGATCCCCCAGCCCAGGGCAAGTACGCCGCCCTCAAGGGGCTGCTGCTGCGGCGTTACTCCCTCTCTGATGCTGAGCGGGCCGAGAAACTCCTTTCCATCGCGGGCCTGGGCGACGGCACCGCCCTCGAGCTCATGGAGAGCATGCTGTCCTTGCTGGGCGCGGAGGACGGAGGATTTCTCTTCACCCACCTCTTTCTTCGACAGCTGCCGGCTCCAGTGCGCGCTGGCCTTGCTAACTCCCCGCTATTGGCCACGAAGGATTACCGCTCCCTTGCGGAAGAGGCGGATTGCATCCTCCTGGCTACCAGGACTTTCGGCGTCCAGACGGTTATTCAGGACCCACCAGCGTTTTCCCCCTCCCCCTCACCGATGCTCCACGGGCCCTCCGACTCGTCCACTGTGGCCGGAATCGCTGCACGGCGGCACCGCGGAAAGGGGCTTTGTTTTTATCACCAGCGTTTTGGAGCGAAGGCACGGCGCTGCCTCCCGCCTTGCAGTTTCCAGACCCAGGGAAACGGGCATGTCAGCGCTCTGTAGCAGCCGCGACCGCTGGCAACAAGGAAAGGCTGCTTTTCTTAGAGGACTCACGCTCGGGGAGGCGTTTCCTGGTGGACTCCGGCTCACAGAAGAGCCTTCTTCCCCCGGCTGGCTCGGACAGGCTAGCTGAGGGTTGCGGGCCATTGCTAACAGCGGCTAATGGCTCTCCCATCAAAACCTTCGGTGAAAGGTTGGTGACTGTTTGCTTTCACGACCGTGACTTTCAGTGGAACTTTGTTGTTGCTGCTAGCTCTGTGCCTATAATAGGCGCTGATTTTCTTTGTGCTCACGGACTACTGGTTGATGTGGCTAACAGACGTTTAATTGATGCTGTGTCCTTTTCCTCATTACCCTGTTTGACTCGGGGTGCTCAGCCCGTGGTGCATGCTAACTCAGTAGATTCGGGTGACGTTTTTCAGTGTTTGCTTTCTGAGTTTCCCTCACTCACTGTCCCCACTTTCTCGAGCACGGTGACGAAGCATGGGGTAGAGCATTACACAACTACAGTAGGGCCCCCGGTGTTCGCGCGCGCACGCGCGCCGCCTCGACCCCGCCAAACTGGCTGTCGCTAGGGAAGAATTTGCCACCATGGAGCGTCTGGGCATCGTGCAGCGTTCGAACAGTGCCTGGGCTTCTCCGTTACACATGGTGCCTAAATCTGATGGTCGGTGGCGACCTTGTGGGGATTTCCGCCGTCTTAATAATGTCACAGAGAACGATCGTTATCCCATTCCCCACATCCAAGATTTTTCCGCCCATCTTGCGGGGACCTCGGTTTTTTCTAAGATCGATTTGGTACGGGGATATCACCAGGTTCCCGTGCGCGCGGAGGATGTCCCCAAAACCGCCGTAATTACACCTTTCGGCCTTTTCGAGTTTCTGCGCATGCCGTTTGGCCTGAAAGGTGCCGCCCAAACCTTCCAGCGGTTGATGGACTCGGTCTTGCGCGGGCTGCCCTTTGTTTTTGTATATCTTGATGATATACTGGTGGCCAGCAGCTCGAAGGAGCAGTACATGTTCCATCTGCGTCAGGTTTTTCAGCGTTTGGCGGAGCATGGACTGATTATTAATCCGTCTAAATGCCAGTTTGGGTTGCCCGTTCTCGATTTCCTTGGGCACCGTGTTTCCGCCGAGGGCGCGGTTCCGTTGCCTGACAAAGTCCGAGCTGTTTCGGAATTTCCGCGTCCCACGACTGTTAAGGCACTGCAGGAATTTTTGGGATGGTGAATTTTTACAACCGTTTTCTCCCCAGAGCGGCACATCTGCTGAAGCCCCTTTATGGGGCGTTAAAGGGTAAAAAAGCTAATGACCCCGTTGACTGGTTTCCGGACAGCATCCAAGCGTTTTCTGATGCTAAGTCAGCGTTAGCTAATGCTGCCCTTCTGGCCCACCCATCCCCCTCAGCGCCGATTGCGTTGACCACTGATGCGTCGGACATAGCGGTGGGTGCGGTGCTGGAACAGCGAATCTCGGGTGTCTGGCAACCGCTCGCCTTTTTCAGCCGTACGCTACGTGACAGCGAACGCAATTACAGCGTTTTTGACAGGGAGCTACTGGCGCTCCACCTGGCGTCTCGTCATTTCCGGTTTTTTCTCGAGGGTCGTCACTTTACCGCATACGTGGACCACAAACCCTTGACGTTTGCCATGTCCAAGGTTTCCGATCCATGGAGTGCACGCCAGCAGCGCCAGTTGGCAGCCATTTCTGAGTTTACCACGGACATTCGGCACGTGGCTGGTAAATCCAATCATGTGGCTGACTGTTTGTCCCGTGCGCTGGTTTCTCCCGTCTTTCTCGGCATAGACTACTCCGCCATGGCTGCCGATCAGAGCGGTGACCCTGACATCCTCGCGCTTAAATCCACCCAGACGGGCCTCATACTGGAGGACAGACCCGTGCAGGACGGTGGTCCCCTCCTCGTCTGTGATGTTTCCACCGGCCGCCCTCGCCCTGTGGTTCCCGCTTCCTGGCGTCGTCAAGTTTTTGACTCGGTACATGCTCTCTCTCATCCAGGGGTCCGGGCCTCTGTTAAACTGGTCAGCTCTAAATTTGTTTGGCCAGGCCTTCGCAAATCTGTTAAGGAATGGGCGTCGGCGTGCATTCCCTGCCAGCGCGCGAAGGTTCATAAACACACCAAGGCGCCCCTGGAGCCGTTCTTCATACCCGGCAAACGTTTCGATCATGTGCATGTCGATCTGGTGGGTCCCTTGCCGCAGTCACAAGGTTTTACGCACCTTTTGACTGTTGTTGACCGGACCACCAGGTGGCCGGAGGCGGTCCCCCTGGCGTCCACTACCGCAGCAGTGGTGGCCAAGGCGTTTTTGTCGACCTGGGTCTCGCGTTTCGGCCCACCCGCGGACATTACGTCAGACAGAGGCCCCCAGTTCATTTCAGAGCTTTGGTCGGCCATGGCTGATGGACTGGGGGCTAAAGTCCACCGCACAACCGCATACAACCCGCAGGCTAATGGGATGTGTGAACGGTTCCACCGGTCGCTGAAGGCTGCCTTTCGCGCCTCCTTAAAGGATGGCAATTGGGTTGACCGCCTCCCGTGGGTTTTGCTTGGGCTGCGCTCTGCGGTTAAGGAGGATCTCGGCGCTTCCCCAGCTGAGCTAGTGTTTGGTCAGCCCCTCCGCGTGCCTGGAGAATTCTTGCCTGAAAATCCTCCTCCCTGCTTCGATCCATCGGTGCTCTCTCTCACCCCGCTTTTGCACTCGCTTCGGGTTCCTGGTCCGGTGCACCATTGCGTGCCTGACACCTTTGTTCCAAAGACTTTAGAGACTGCTAAGTTTGTTTTTGTCAGGCACGATGCCCACAGGACACCGCTGCGGCCGCTGTATGACGGCCCGTTCAGGGTTATTGAACCGGGCCAGAAACATTTTGTTTTGGATTTTGGGGGTCGAAGGGAGACTGTGTGTGTTGACAGACTTAAACCAGCACATGTTCTTCCGGACAGTGATGTAGTGCCGGCCCAGGCCCCTCGCCGTGGCCGACCTCCTGCGCTGGGGTTGACAGTCTCTGGTTTTCCCCCCCAGGACTACCCCCGGACCACCAACGTTTGAGCCTCCTCCTGCCTTTCCTGCTCGCCTTCACCAGCCTCGTTCACAGGATGGACCTTCCTCTGCCTGTTCTCTCCCTCCCAGGTTCAGTCGTGCGGGTCGTTTGCTTAGACCCAGGGTCCTGGACTGAATGGAGACCTGACTGTGTGTTCAAGGGGGGGTATGTGTGGCGGACCACCAGGTGGCTCCACTCACACACAAGTTGAAAGGAAGTGTGGGGGTGGAGATTTTGGCGCTGACTATATGTGAAGTTCTGTCAGTTAATAAAGTTGTTGGAGTGAGACCCTGAGACCTCTCCTGTCGTTGTTACATACCTCCACACTCTGACCATTGACGGAGCGTCTGTGGAGAGAGTGAGCAGCACCAAGTTCTTGGGTGTGCACATCACAGAGGATCTCTCCTGGACGTACAACACCACAGCACTGGCCAAGAAATCACAGCAGCGTCTCTTCTTTCTCTGCAAACTAAGAAGAGCAGGAGCACCAGCCCCCATCATGTACACTTTCTACAGAGGCACCATCGAGAGCATCCTGTCGAGCTGCATCACTGTGTGGTTTGGAGCCTGCAATGCGTCCTGTCATAGAACCCTCCAACGCATAGTGAGAGCTGCAGAGAGGATCATTGGTGTCTCTCTCCCCTCCCTCCAGGACATTTACAGCACCCGTCTCACTAAAAAAGCCCTTTGCATAGTGGCTGATCCCACGCACCCAATGCAAAGCTTCTTCAAGCTGCTGCCGTCGGGGAGGAGACTGCGGAGTCTCCAGGCCAGGACCAGCAGGCTGAAGGACAGCTTCATCCATCAGGCTGTCAGGAAGCTTAACTCCCTCCCGATTCTGCCCCCTCTCCCCTCTCTCCTCCACGGTCTCACTGAACTCTGTCACACACACTCACACACACACATTCTCTGACTCACTCACTGGCCTGCACCAGTTACCAGTCACTTTGTGGAGCATTGGACTGCCATTACCTCATAAGACTTTGTTGTTACACTATCTCTTACCGTACACTACTAAATCTCCATTTGCACTATTTGCCTACTTGCACTACTCTGCCTGGTTTACGCTCAATGTCACTTACCCATTATATTGTATAGCTTTCTTGTTATATGTAAAATTGTATTTATTTAAATTTTTACTTTTTAATTATTTTACTTGCATTTTTAATCACTTTTATATTTAAATATATTTAAATGTTCATTTGCTATTTATCTAGGGATTGAGAGTAACGCAATTTCTATTCTCTGTATGTCCTGTACATGTGGCAGAATCGACAAATAAAGTTGACTTTGACTTTGGAAAAAAAAATAAAAAAAAAATAAAAAAAAAATCCTGTTCAGAACTTTAAAGCTTAAAGCGTGGAATTAAAAATTCAAAGACAAAATCTTTAAATTCCAAAAATGAGGTTTTGCCAACTTGAATTCCTCCCTCAGCCTGAACATGAAGGTTCGTAACACCTCTATGAGAATCACAATGGACTGCACACGTCACACTAAAGTGAATGCAGAGGAGAAGGAGCAGTATTAAGCCAAGCGTTGAAACATTAAGAGGTTAGAGTGATGTGCAAGGAGACTTTCTGAAGAAGCTTCGCTGATCAAACGCAATTTTTAGCTGTTTTTTTTTAGAACTACGTGACTTTAAAATGTAACACCGTCGTGGTTTTAATTGTTAAAATGGTTAAACAAAATTGAATCGTATTACAGCACAGCAAAATAATTGCACGATTTTTTTAAATGACAAGAAAAATATGCCATAAATATTAACATTTGAACATTTGCTATAGATGCAAAAATCCAGTTTAGCTTATGTGAGTGAAGTTGGCCCCCACCTTCTTCAAATCCAACAAAAGTGGTATCAAACGTTTGTGCTGCAAAAAGTTTCGTTTGTGCTGCCTTTGTTTTAAAGATATTAATGAAAAGGTAAAGGTCAAAAGGTCAACCAGCCCCCCCACATTGCCCAAATCAAACAAAATTGATGTCAAATGTTTGTGCTGCAAAAATTTTTGTTTGTGCTGCTAACATTTTAAAAATTTTAATAAAATAACGTCTTGATGCGTGCTTAATCATCCAGGTAAGTAAATCCCAAAAGGTTGATTATGTTCATCTGGAGAAACGTTTCGTCATCATCCAGGTGACTTCTTCAGTCTCAGCTGACTGCAGGTTTCCCCAACCTTATTAACAGTACATTTGCATAGTGAAGGAAACTAGCACCACTGAATGAACAATGTGCTGGGGGCTTAGTTTCATGATTGTTAGTATGCAAATTCTTATGACCATTGATCAATGACAACTAATCAAAGCCTACTGATCAATGGCCATGAGTCCCATTCACAGAAAGTGGGAAAGGCTACAATCACAGCATTGTAAGCCAAGCGTTGAAACATTAAGACGTACCCTTGGGCCCCCCTTCTCGATTCAGAAATGGTCAGCATCCTGACAGCCCGATGGAAGAAGCCGTCTCTCAGTCTGCTGGTTCTGGCCCGGAGGCTCTTCAGTATCCTTCCTGATGGTAGCAAACTGAAGACACTGCTGAAGGGATGAGTGGAGTCACCTGTAATGGAGAGGACCTTCCAGATGAGGCAGGTGCAGCTGCTCTCACTACCCGTTGTCATTTTGTCCTGCAGAACCCAGTGCAGGAGTCATACCACACAGTGATGCAGCTGGTGAGGATACTCTCAACTGTGCCTCTGTAGAAGGTGCTCATAATGGGGGTTGAATCTCTTGTGCTTCTCAGTTTGCAGAGGAAGTAGAGTCGCTGTTGGTCTTCTCCACATTCAGGGACAGGTTGTTGTTGCTGTACCACTCTGGCAGATGGTTAACTTCACCCCTGTAGTAGATCTCGTCGTGGGTCAGCAGAGTGAAGAGAAGGGAGCTCAACACACATCCTTGGGGAGCCCCCGTATTCTGTGCTCTTGGGCTGGAGGTGTTGCTGTCGACCCGTACTGTCTGCTGTCTTCCTGTCAAGAAATCTAGCAGCCCGTTATACAGCAAGGTGCTGATCACAGCAGATCCAGATTGTGAATGAGTTGCTGGGGAATGATGATGCTGAAGGCTGAACTGAAGTCTATGAACAGCACTCTGACATATGAGTCTCTAGTGTTCAGATGTGTGAGGGCTGAGTGAGGGGCAGTTGATTCCATCATCACTTGAGCGTTTTCACGAAAGCGATAATTTGATTTGATGCATGACTAACCGTTCAAAGCACTTCATAATGATGGAGGTGAGTTTGACAGGACGCTGGTCCTTAAAGCAGGAGGTAGATGACTTCTTGGGTACAGTAATGATGTTGGAGGCTTTGAGGCATGTGGGAACGGCGGTACTGATTTTGGCAAGGGATCTCCACACACTGTCTGGGGCGATCGTGGCTCAAGAGTTGGGAGTTCGCCTTGTAATTGGAAGGTTGCCGGTTCGAGCCCCGGCTTGGACAGTCTCGGTCGTTGTGTCCTTGGGCAAGACGCTTCATCCGTTGCCTACTGGTGGTGGTCAGAGGGCCCGGTGGCGCCAGTGTCCGGCAGCCTCGCCTCTGTCAGTGCGCCCCAGGGTGACTGTGGCTACAATGTAGCTGCCATCACCAGTGTGTGGATGACTGGATGTGTAAAGCGCTATACAGATACAGGCCATTTACGATTTGATCCTGTGATCTCTTATGAACGACCTCCAACGCTTCCGTGACTGGGATGTAACATCTCTCACTGTACATGTACTGTTTATAAAATTAGGGAAACATAACCTGCATTTGCAGGACAAATGTTTGACATCAATTTTGTTCGATTTGAAGAAGGTAGGGGGCCAACTTCACTCACATGTGTTTATAAGGTTGGAAACCTGCAGTCAGCTGAGACTGAAGAAGTCACCTGGATGATGACGAAACGTTTCTCCAACTGAAAATGTCCAGATGAACAGAATCAACCTTTTGGGATTGACTTACCTGGATGATTAAGCACGCATCAAGACGTTATTTTATTAAACATTTTAAAATGTTAGCAGCACAAATATTTTTGCAGCACAAACCAGCACAAACGTTTGACATCAATTTTGTTTGATTTGGGTAATGTGGGGGGGCTGGTTGACCTCTGATGACCTCTAGAAATTTTTATTAATATCTTTAAAATGATATTAGCACAAACGAAACTTTTTGCAGCACAAACGTAGCACAAACTTTTGATACCACTTTGTTGGATTTGAAGAAGGTGGGGGCCAACTTCACTCACATGTTTAGCTTTAACCTATTAATTGGAAAAAAAATATTAGTGAAAAACAAAAACCATGACACAGCCGATGAACAGCCCTCAGACTTGATCTAGCAAACGCCTTCGCGTTTCCATGCATTGCCGTTTTGATGGCCCTACCTTGACAACGCCATCGAATCCTGGGATAGTGTTGACTTTGGCAGCCTTTGCAATTAGCTTGCTTTCAATTTTATCCCCCATCGCCTGGATAGCATGGGTGTCTGGGCCAATGAATGCCACACCTTCTGCTGCCTGGCAACAAGACAAAGTACCATGAGACTCCTAACAGACTTTGTGCTGAGAGAGAAGTAATTCACTGCATAACTCACCAGTCGTTTTGCAAACTCTTTATTTTCAGACAGAAACCCATAACCAGGATGAACCTTAGAGAGGAGAAAAAAGTCACACTTTCAAACCCAAATATACTTTAAAGGGGGTTTGGAAGAAAACTCCTTTCATGCAAAAAACAATTGCTTAATTGTACTTATGAATTAAAAGCTGTTGACATCAAAAAGAGTCACAACAGTATTACTGCATCTGACCTAGAAGGAGACTCTAGCAGAACTGTCAATACAAGTCTGAATGCATGTTAACGGCCTGGACACTCCTGGCTGTAGGACTCCAATGTAAATAGGTATACATCATGCACTTTGTCCCCTTTCAGCCACTGAACAGGTGGCTGTAGCTCAGGAGGCATAGCAGCTCATCTAATAATCAGAAGGTGGTTCAGAGCAAGACACTGAACCTTAGTTTCTCTCTGATGTGTTCAACAGAGTGTGAATGTTAGATAAAAAGCACTTTGATAAACTCACCCACTGTACTTTGCATTGTTTTATAAAACATACATTACAAGCCTGTCCCTTTTATTTTGGAGGCAACAACTTAAAACAAATTACACTCATACATGTGTGTAAGCAACTACATCATCAACATAAAAGCCTCTCTGCAGCCCCACTGTAACATGACGGAGGACACTGCAGGAAATCTGAGCTTCAACTGAAAAACAAAATGACTCTTTGGAATACAGAAAAGCATCATCTTCATCTTAACATGAAGACAGAAGTCGATTCGGACCCAGAGTTACCCCCCTCTGCCTCCTAGTAGATGCACCTGTCGTATGAATTTCAAAATTTTACATCACCTTGTTCTTAAGGTATTCCATTCACAAGATTTTCAGAAAACCTGACCTCTGACCTCTAACCTTAAGGATGCAGTCACTGAGAATCAAACTCCTATAAGATTGTCAGTAGATGCACCTGTGGCATCAGGTTCTCGGGTCATCGACTTGGGCTAAATACACAAAATGAATATGCAAGTCATGTCATTCACTTACAGCTTGTGCTCCAGTCACTCTGATGGCATCCATAATGGCATCCATGTTCAAGTAGCTTTTACTGGTGGGGGCGGAGCCAACACAGACCGCCTCATCAGCCATCTTTACATGAACCTAGATCCATACAGAGCAGAACATTAACATCCACAGCAGGAGGTAAACCGAGGCTCACTGTGCGGCTAAAACGTCAACAACAGTTTTCACTGCACAGTAATCTACTCATATACCCATTCTTTGATTAAAGATTTTATTCCAGATGATGTGCTTTAAAGTCACTAAAACGGTAAAACAAAAAAGTGAAAAATGAATGCAAAGGTCATATAGAACCTAGGCACACATGTTGGGCTCGCTTTCACACCATACTTGTAAAAGAGTTACAGAGAATCATTTGTTTGAAGCAGCGGAGGCCTCTGTGACTTTTTGCACTGTTTTTAAGGGTGATCTGAAAAGATCTGAGCTCACGCTTCCTGAAGTGCCACTCTGTTTTTGTTTGAGTTTAAGTGCACTTTTTGTATAATGTGCACACGGTGTTGTTCCATGGCATTGCAAGAGAACATGCTCTACCAACGTCCCACAAACAAAGCACCAACAAACATCGTTTAAAGCTCTCCTGCTGCTCACAAAGGATCTTTTTGAGCCAAATGTTGATTACCATTCAAAGTTTACACTAAAAAGGTGATAAACCTTTAAGGCAGTAGTTAGGGCTGCCACAAACGATTATTTTGATAGTGGACTAGTCACCGATTATTTTTGCGATTAGTCGACTAATCAGATCATCATCCACTGGACGTACAGGTACAGCTTATTGCACCAGCAGCATCTGCTCTTATATAACTATCATTAGCTTACAGCGTTAAGTGTTTAAGGTGCTAACTAAAAGTAAAGACAAGTTGATGGTTTATTAAATTTTAATGAAATCTGCAGATTGTTTCGGTGAGTTTAATAAACTCCTTGCTATCTAAAATATAACAGGACACCGGAGTATATTCTCCAGCATCTCACACTTCTGATAATCAGCTGTCTGCTTGACGTTTATTCAGCTGTGTAAAAACTATAACTTTAATCTCAGCCAAACCGATTTACTCAGGAACAAATAAAATACTGAAAAAAGCCAAACAATAACATTTTTAAGTTATCTAAGTGACTTATATATCATGTTTAACCTGAGTAGTGAAAGAGGGCGGTGGGTTTGAAAACGATTTGCCGGGAGTCTGGTGTTCTCATGGCTCTAGTGAGTAGTGATGGGTCGTTCGCGAACGAAATGGCTCTTAGAGCAGACTCTTTGAAGTGAATGAGGCGAGCCAGCTCCTTATTGGGAGCCGTGAGGTTTGTTTTTGTTTTTTCACCCTCTCTCACCCTCTCTCTCGCCCTTTTTTCCGCTAAACTCCACACACGCGGCCTGTACTTTGCGCTGGGCAGAGGGGGGGAGGGGCGTTAGTTACACTCGCAGTAGCACAGGAACAGAGCCAGAGAGAAAAAGAGCAAGGGACAACAACGTCACATTAGAAAGGTATAGTAATCATCCACTATTTTCAGTTGCGGATGATAAAGGATTCAGAAATCATGCAGGCCCATATGACAGAGAATGTGCATCTTCTTTTTGGTTTTAATATTTTAATTTATATTTAATTGTGTTGTGGTTTGCAGTGTTTTGTGTTGTTTCACGTTAAATTTGTTTAAAAGGAAAAAGCTGAAAATTTAAATAGTTAAAAGTTTAAAATGTAAATAGTTTTTTTTGTATTATATGATTTATTTATTACATTTTATTTGGAGTGAATAAATAAAGTATATTTATGGTGGCCCTTAGAGACAAAGCACGTACAAACCCCAAAACACGTAAAAACTCAGAAGCACGTACAAAAGACAACAGAAGTGCTCCAGGATGCTAGGTCGCAGTGTTGAGCTTTTGTTACCTAGTGGCTACACAAGCCAGGAAGTATCAACAACCGGATTTGGTGTGTGGTAGTAAGATCTTCAACGCACACCTCCAGCCAAATGGTGGACACCAGAGGTGAAGGGAGCCACCAGGCTGAAGAAGGAGTCCTATCGGGCTTGGTTAGCCTGTGGGACTCTGGAGGCAGCCGACAGGTATCGACAGGTCAAGCGTAATGCGGCTCGGGCAGTGGCTGAAGCAAAAACTCGGGTGTGGGAGGAGTTCGGAGAGGCCATGGAAAAAGACTTTCGGACTGCCTCGAAGAGATTCTGGCAAACCGTCAGACGTCTCAGGAGGGGAAAGCGGTGCTCTACCTGCACTGTGTATAGTGCTGGCGGAGCGCTGCTGATGTCGACTGAGAAAATTGTCGGGCGGTGGAAGGAATACTTCGAGGACCTCCTTAATCCCACTGACACGTCTTCCGAGGAGGAAGCAGAGTCTGGGGATGAGGGGAATGACCCGCCAATTTCCGGGGGCGAGGTCACTGAGGCAGTTAAACAACTCCTTGGTGGCAGAGCCCCTGGTGTTGATGAGGTCCGCCCCGAGTTCCTGAAGGCTCTGGACGTTGTAGGGCTGTCCTGGTTGACACGCCTCTGCAATGTTGCGTGGAGGTCAGGGGCAGTACCTGTGGACTGGCAGACCGGGGTGGTGGTCCCCATCTTTAAGAAGGGGGACCGGAGGGTGTGTTCCAACTACAGGGGGATCACACTCCTCAGCCTCCCTGGGAAAGTCTATGCCAGGGTGCTGGAAAGGAGAGTTCGTCCGTTAGTCGAACCTCGGATACAGGAGGAACAATGCGGTTTTCGTCCTGGTCGCGGAACACTGGACCAGCTCTTTATCCTCTCGAGGATACTTGAGGGTGCATGGGAGTTTGCCCAACCAGTCTAATTTTTATGGACAGGATTTCTAGGTGCAGCCAAGTGGCGGAGGGCTTTCGCTTTGGTGGCCTCAGAATCTCATCTCTGATTTTTGCGGATGATTTGGTTCTGTTGGCTTCATCGGGTGAGGGCCTCCAGCTCGCACTGGAACGGTTCGCAGCAGAGTGTGAAGCAGCGGGAATGAGGATCAGCACCTCCAAATCTGAGGCCATGGTTCTCAGCCGGAAAAGGGTGGAGTGCCCACTCAGGGTCGGGGATGAGTTCCTGCCCCAAGTGGAGGAGTTCAAGTATCTCGGGGTCTTGTTCGCGAGTGATGGGAGAAGGGAGCCGGAGATCGACAGACGGATTGGGGCTGCAGCTGCAGTAATGCGGACGCTGCACCGGTCCGTCGTGGTGAAGAAGGAGCTGAGTGTAAAAGCGAAGCTCTCAATTTACCGGTCGATCTACGTCCCTACCCTCACCTATGGCCACGAGCTGTGGGTAGTGACCGAAAGAACGAGATCGCGGATACAAGCGGCAGAAATGAGCTTCCTCCGAAGGGTGGCTGGCCTCTCCCTTAGAGATAGGGTGAGAAGTTCGGCCATCCGGGAGGGGCTCAGAGTAGAGCAGCTGCTGCTCCACATCGAAAGGAGCCAGCTGAGGTGGTTCGGGCATCTGACAAGGATGCCCCCTGGGCGCCTCCTGGGTGAGGTGTTCCAGGCATGTCCCACCGGGAGGAGGCCCCGGGGCAGACCCAGGACACGCTGGAGAGATTATATCTCTCGGCTGGCCTGGGAACGCCTTGGTATTCCCCCGGATAAGCTGGAGGAGGTGGCTGGGGAGAGGGAGGTCTGGGCCTCTTTGCTTAGGCTGCTGCCCCCACGACCCGGCCCCGGATAAAGCGGATGAAGATGGATGGTAGTAACAGGTAAATGAACTTTTTAAAAATTATTTGAATAAATATGAGTGCTTGTCTATAAATACACAAACAATACACACATGCTTTCAATTGTGTAATTTAAGTGATCCGAGTAGCTCTGCTTTGGAAGTTCAGTTAACTCTAGAAATGTGTTTTGGAGTTTGTACGTGCTTTGTCTCTAGGGGCCATATATAAACATATATAAATAAAACCACTTTTTTTACATTAGTAATTCCTTTTCTGCATAATTTTATATTATTGTTAATGATAAATTAATTAAAGCAACAAAACAACCTGAAGAGCCGGTTCGGAGCCGAAAGAGCCGGCTCTTTTTAGTGAGCCGAGCCGAAAGAGCCGGGTCTCTAAAAAGAGCCGGAAATCCCATCACTACTAGTGAGCCTTGCCCCCGGCTCGCTATCGAGCTAGTGGGTAACAGACGTCTCCGAAAACGTCGGAGCGCTTTTGAAAATATGCGGTGTCTTGATAAACTGAGCAGATATTTGAGGTTTACACAGCTACATTCTCGCCTGAAAATATGTCAAACGTTTATTTTGTGACCCAGAAAGAATAATAAGAGTAAAGTTAAAACTAACTAGCTGCCGCCATTGTTGACAACTGAGCTGGGCTGCGCTATGAATTCTGGGACACAGCTTCTTCTTCTTCGGGTTTAACGGCAGCTGGCATCCTTGTACATGCAGTGCTGCCATCTTCTGTTTCAGTCCGTTATTACACTCTTAAATCCTGCTACTCATTCCTGCGTCTTTTGTGATCTTACAAAGCTTCAAACAACGCGTCGACTATTAAATTAGTCGTCGACGATTTTGATAGTCGACTAATCGTGACTAGCTGACTAATCGTGGCAGCTCTAGCGGTAGTGTACATGGTAATGTCAGCACACAAACAAGGTTTTTTAATCATCAGTCAGGTATGAATAACATTAGTTATTATACCTGACTGTAACACAGTCAGTGCAGAAGCATCAGCTGATTTATCACTGCCCAGGTGTCTGATCCAACACTGAAGTGTTAACTATAAACTATGTAATATAAAACCATTCCTCTTTGCATCAACGTGCATTAACTGTTAACTCTCAGGATAAAGTATTTAAGTTAACCTGAGCTTGAATTTACGTTTAACCTACTGAATCACATTCAGATCACACTGAGTTTGAAAATTCAAATGAAACCCTTGAACACAAAGACAAGTCCTCAGGTAGGTGTGAAATAAAACCAGCATGCAGTTATTCAACACGAGGTTATGTCTAACATCAGAGTTCCCCTGCTCCCTGGAAATGCACAGGTCGTGACTCACAGCGCTGGAGTCTACATCACTGTGAACAGCCACAGTCTGGATGCCCATCTTCTTGCACGTCTTGATCACCTGATTGAAAACAAGGAAAATACCTCACAGTAGAACATATCAGCAGGCACAGCCAACTGCACCAATCAGCTGCAGCATTAAAAGCACTGAGATATGAATAATATATAGAGGATGTCATTATCTGTATTGGAAATCATGGATCCCGGACGTTTACCCCACCACCACAGCCCCCGTGCTGCTACATAATATCAGGCAGCTGGTGGCTGAAAGGTGGACCCACTGATGCAGAAGTTAGCATGAGATGAAGAACGTAGGCAGAGCACCTTTCACAGCTGAGCCCTGCAGAGTTTCCTGCTGCAGCAATGAGATGGGCTGTGAGCTGCAGCTGCTCTCTGCTTCATTTTAAGATGAACAGCTTGACACGTCCACGCATGAAACACATTCATCGTGACCATGACTTAACATTAATCACACACGAAAACTCTATTTACAGCTGTGTGAATGCTGTTTTTGGCATTTGGATAGGTCAGGGGTACGGACCTGTTATTGTCAAGGATCACTTTGCTACCTGTGGTCCCATACGAGCACAAGTACTGTCACATTTAAAGAATTCTGGCACCAACTTGATGTGAAAGTCGATACATATCAGTGGCATTTATCCGTAAAGTCAAAGTGGAATTTCCTCTTAGTCCCCCCAAAACAACCAGCTGTTAACTGTACATATTGTGTGAGTCAATGAGAGTTACCCTGCAAGCAATCTCTCCTCTGTTTGCAATGAGGATCTTATCAAAGGTCTGCGGAGGAAGAAGACAAACAGCAACGTTGCATTACTACAAAGACTTTGTACTGAAAGTAAAATATATAGATTTTCTTAATCAGCATTGTTGAAAATATGAATACAAAAATGAAATAAGCAGACGAGAGCCATGCATTACCTTTTCATTGGGACTAGATATGGTGGAATACTGAGCCTCTCTCTGCACAACACAGCATCTGGACTGGAGAGGGGAACACTGCAGAGCACACAGCACAACTTTACTGTTAGTGCACGCGCGCACACACACACACACACACACACACACACACACACACACACACACACACACACACACACACACACACACACACACACACACACACACACACACACACACACACACACACACACACACACACACACACACACACACACACACACACACACACACACACACTGACCTCATTACTGATTCTTAGAAACAAGTAAATATCCAAATATGCTACAAAGAGCCTCTCATTGAAGTTTAAGTAAAGTCGGATATTTTCCTTTGAAGTTTTGCTTGAAGACTTCAAAGCATTCTTCTTCATTTTTATTGACAGTTTTGAGCCGGTAGAGCAGTGTGCTTGTGGCTGAAGTTCTACACAGGTGAGCAGGAAGAGACTAACTGCACCTACTTATGCTCGCCAGCTTTGACAATAACGGGGTTTATGCTTGAGCTCGATCGCCACCTGCTGGACTGTCTGCCTGCCTGCAGTCAGTGTGTAACCAAGCAGCTTTGGGAGGAGAGCGCGGAGTGCTGGAAACAGTGAAAAGTGTCACTGGCTGCGCTTTTCCTGCTTTATGTGTCGTTTCTCTGAAGCGTTGGTCCGTGTTCCCGTTGCATCGCTCCCCGCTGGGACTGCGATGATTCATCGAGTAATTCCAACGAATCGATTATGAAAAATTCTCGACACGCATTCTTCGCATCGATTGTCGTCTAACGCGCAGCTCTGTAGCAGATGCGTTTAAACACCAGCGTTTCTCCGACATTTTCAACTGAAACAAAGCTGCAACAGAAACGTATGCAGGAGCAGTGAATGAACGAGAGCCCCCAGCTTTAACATCACACTGCAGAACAACAGCAGCAGTGATGATGACGTGGGCACAGTTTAACGTGGAGCCCGAGTCTGTCCACACACCGTGACATGCTGAGCGTGGAAGAAACAGCAGCGCTGTTCCTGGAATCAACATTAAAACCTTTACAGGGAAAAAGTCACGGGAGGTCTGCATCAAAGCACCTGATCAACTTTCAGCTACAAAGTGTCTGACACAGCACAACATCTGGATCAAAACATGCAGATGAACTGTCAACTTGGTGTGACTCCGTGTTTGAGTTGCACAGCTCGCTGAAGGCTGACAGGTGTCGCGATAAGGTAGCTACCCCCTGCATCGGGAGCGCGCGCTGTGCATGGAGAGCAGTGGGATGAAGCGGGGAGCTTCCACAGACCTTCAATCAGTAGATGACCTGCGGCACCTCCTGAGCTACAGCCACTCCAAATGCAGGACATGGCCTGAGCTTTTAACTATTTGTTCGCAGCTTGTCACCTGGTTTCCGTCTGCCTGTGTTTGAGGTGCCGGTGTCCCAGTTGCACAAACACGGGATGTTTGATGTGCAGGGTCACAGCAGCCGACTCAGTGCAGACAGAGGAGGGAGAGGGCAGCACAGTCCCGGGAATGTCTGTGGCATGAAACAACAGGCCACGCATCACCCGCAGTATGGGCTCAAAATGTGGTCATAAATATTTTGTACTTGTAAATCAGTTTTGTATGTGTTAAAAGAATTTGTGTGTGCGTAAAAAAGATTTGTATGTGGACTTAGCCAAAAAACCTGCAAGTTACAAGTACGAGTTCTGACCCTATTCTTTTGAAGAACCAGCAAAAAAACCAAACTCTTGTAGAGGGCATAAAGTCAGAGATAGAAAAGACAAGGAGCAGGTGCATCTAGTACAGGTAGAGCTGCTGCAAAAACCCACAGAGCTCAGCAGCCAGCAACAAATTCTGGATCCTTTGCTTTTAGTTAGCAGTTAGCATTAGCAGCACATCCTGCGTCCGATGTGAAAGGACCTTTATGCTGCGCACTGTGACTCACAGCAATGGTCCTGGGTCAGCCCTGACTTTGTGTTAAACTAATCCTAAAGTATTAATGGTGTTTCTAACCACTGATATAGCACAACTTTTTCCTTTCAACAGCTGCTGAAAGTTAGGGGACCTAGCTGCTATCGGATATTTATATAGAGATCCTCCAGCTTCAAACTGTATCACCCTTCAAGGACCTGCAGTTCAACCATCTGTTCTCTGATTGGATTGTTACATTTGTGATTGACATGACATTGACCAATCAGATGAAAGCAAGAGAAATAGGGTCAAAATTCGTACTTGTCACTTGCAGTTTTTTTTTTGGCTAAGTCCATGCACAAATCTTTTTACTTACGCGCGCGCGCGCGCACACACACACACACACACACACACACACTCTGTTTACACATACAAAACTGATTTACAAGTGCAAAATATTTATGACCACATTTGAGCCCATACCCGCAAGACTCAGTGTCTACTCTGCTGCACAAGATACGCGACACAGCAGCGCCAACATGTCAAGTTTCAGCGCAAAATACTTTGAAACCTCTAACAGTGTGGTACAGCCCCTCGTAATGGAAACTCCAAGTTTGTTTCCAGCGGCTGTTCCGTCACAGACTCTGCGGACTGTGCGTTAGCTGTTTGTGGAGGTCCTCTGAGTGAAAGCACAGACCCTGGCGGTCAGCTCACCTTTACAGCGAACAGAAGCCTCTTTAACGTCGAAGGAACACTGTGCGCCGCCATGTTGCCGATCATCCACAACGTCATGACGTAGCGTGCAGAGCGCACAGCCGCAGGAGGCCAGTGTGATGCCAAAAAGTGATTTCCGGTACTTAAATAGTAAATACTGAATCATGCCAAGCCAGAAAGAACATTTGTGCCATAAGGTAGAAGTGCCAATCAGTTTATAGCAAAGACACTTTAATATGTTCTTTGATTATGAACTCTGATTGACATTAAACATTAAGAGCGGCCAGGCCAACGGGGCAGCAGCAATTGCAGCAAATATAAGATAGATATTTAAAGTGACCAAAAATGTTTCAGGTAGATTTGGATAACTCTTTTCTCTTAAGAAATCAAATTTAAAAACTCCTTTTTGTATTTACTCAGGTTATCTTTGTCCAACATTAAAGTTTAGTTGATGACTGGAAGCATGTGAGCAATGTGTTTGTAGATATGCAAAAAAACAACAACTAAGAAATGAGGAAGGGGGCACAGCACTGCACATGCCCAGTGCAGGAGTCGTGATTCAAACCTTCCAGAGCTGCAGTCAGCCCTCGGATGAGCCTAATAACTTACACATGCTGAATTCTTTCTTGGCTGGAGAGCCTCCTGGGTTTAATCTAGGTGCAGAAATGTTTGCTTTGCACAAGAGTCCAAGAGCACCACTCACCAGAGCTGTGAAGATAGCACACCCCAACCCAAAAGTAACTTAAAATGCTTGGAACAAAATTTTCATTGGTATATAAACACGACTAAACACGCTTACTGAAAATGCTGTCCCTTTGTTTGCCATTAGGTTTCTGAGGGCCTCAGGGTGCTATCCTAGCTGATATTAACACATCACATGTCGGTTGCAGACACACTCACACCCAGACACTTCTTTAATTACATCCTTTAGCCTTTGAAGTTAAAGGGACCCACACAGTTGCTGCAGATTTCTTGGCTGAATTCATCCCCCGTTTCAACCACATCCCAACGGTGCTTTGTTGGTCTGAGCTCTGGAGACTCTGGAGGCCATCAGAGTACAGAGAACTCCTCGCCACGTTCTAGAAACCAATTTGAGATTATGTGAGCTTTGTGACATGTAGTGTTGGACTCAAACTCACAGTCTGGCTCTGGTCTTTAAAGAATAGCATTAAGGGTGTCAAGACACCAATACACCGCCACCACCACCCACATCCAGAGCTGCAGATACAAGGCAGGGTTAATTCACGCTGTGACATTACATCAAACTGCCATCTGAACGTTGCAGCAGAAGCCACGGCTCATCAGACCAGACAACGTTTTTCCAGTCTGGTTAATGGACTTACCTTCCAACTCTAAGCAGTCTGACCATTATTTTCTAGCAGAGTCACTCAGCGGATGCTTTCTCTTTCTGAGGTCATTCTCTGTTAACACTACAGAGGTTTGTCTGTGACAGTCCCAGAGCAGTCCACCTGGTAACAGCAACACCTCGTCCCAATTCTGATGCTCACTTCGAAGTTCACTGTTATCTTGACTACATGTGTAAAAGCATTGTTCTGCTGTGTGAATGGCTAATTTGATCTTTGCATTAACAAGCAATTCAGCAGGTATGCCTAATGAAATAGCATTGAGTTCACTCGAGCAGTGTCAGAAAGCATTTATCTGGCAACGTGCTTTAGTAACTTACCCAAGGGCATGACGATGTATTTGATTGGTGTTGCCTGTAGCTAATGTTACAAGAATGTATCAAATTTTAAATTCTGAACCAGCTGCTGGTCAAAATATAGACAGCTTTCATTTTAGCTTCTTTTCACCCAGATTAGCCCAAAAGCATGCTGCGCTGCTGTGAAACATCCTGGCAGTGGATGAGTGCACCCTCCACATAATCTTACTGCCACAGGCTGGATCGCACTTTCAGGTCTACCTTTCACATCACTGAGTCAGTCTGTACAGGGGAGCCACCTACCTTACTCTCTCTGTCAGAGTATCAAGACACAAGAACATGGAGACTTCCAATGCAGGAAACCCCTGATACAGTCTGCCTGGGGTAAGCTTTGACATGGTAAGTGTGAATACTTGGTGAATTATCATGTTTAGATAGACTTTTGCAATGTGTTCATGGCAAAATTAAATTACAACCTTTTAGGAGGAACCACTGTGGTTATGGTTGGTGGACAGTTCCACCTGCTGCAGGTCTCTGAACTTTTCTGGTGGGTGGATCATGAATCTGAGCCACATATGAAGAGTGCACTTTAAAACAGTTACTTTTTTAAGCAGTTTCAAAAATCATGCACACTTCTACTTCTTTTCTTGATTTATTGATGCACATTGTGTGTAGGACATGAGATTTTTGAAAGCTTGAGGTGCTGGAAATGAAGTGTAAACAAACACAAGAGATTAACTCACTCATAATCCAACCGAGATTCAGTGGGAGATTCAGTACAAACAAGGACGTGAGTATAGTTTCACTGACTTCTGCTACGTTGGATTAAACTCACAAATACTTCCAGACTTCTGTTTGTTACTAAAGACCTCTGTATGCTTCCACAGAGGTGGCGGCCTGACAGCAGAATCAGCTGTTCCAGATCAACCTTTTAAAGTTGTACAAACCAGTCTGCTCGAAGCATACAGAGACTATAAAGTACTCCCCTGTGTACCTGCTGGTTTGGTCCTGCCGTGTTACCTTGTGTACATTGGTGCTGTGACATCAAGGAAACATTAACCTCTTTCCATCAACTTGGCCCCTAAAATTGCTTCACCTAAGTGGAGCCCTTGAATTGGTCATTGATCCGTGTCTCTAGAGGTCGTCATGTACACAAATCTCTTTAATATTCGCTGATCCACTTGCACAAAGTTAACTCCTTATCTTAGTTCAGGTTAGCTAGCCATGACTGATAACTTGCAGTAAAACATTTTGTTTCATAATCAGGAGTTCCTCCCGTCCTTTCGGACACCATTTGAGCCGTTTCTGTTGATCCACACATTTTTAATGTGACACAGTCCCTTTGACCTTCTCCGAGGGCCACCGATGTGGAACCATGCAGCTGCTTGTTCTGGCCCGACCTGGATCTGACGATATGAGATCTGTTCTGCGAGTCAAATTTCACCAGTCCCTCAACTTTACGTGACGTACTCCTCGTCATCACTAGGTTCTGATTTGATGTGGTCTGGGTGAAGGAGAGGAAAGTGTGGTGCTGTAGTCCTGGTACAGACATACCACTCCTTAATGTTAGACAACTGAGGTAAGGCTGGGTTGACTGAGCGCTGGCTCCGCCGTGGGGTCCTGCCGCTCTGCTGCTGCTGGCTCAGCTGGCTCTTCAGGCCTGAAAGAGAGAGATCCAGAGGCATCGCTACCGGAGACGAACTCCGTAGCAGCAGCTTATGGTCCACTTCGCTGGCTGAACGGAGGTCCAATTCGTGATTGGACAGCAGAGAAAAATGAGTGTTTCTGTCAGTAAGTGATGGAGAGAGGTGGTTCATTTTAAGGTCAAGGGGCTCGAGGACAGCCGGATGAGGTTGCTGGAGTTGAAGAGGGATGGCATTGTACAGGTCCTGGGTTTCAGAGGTAGGTGATGACTTGATGTGAACCTTCATGTGTTTGCGCAGGGAGCTGGGGTGGGTGTAAGACTTGGTGCATCCTACTGCCTTGCAGTCGTAGGGCTTTGAGGCTGTGTGGACCTGCGAGTGCTTCTTTCGGTCGCTGCTGTTGGCAAAGCGCCGCTCGCAAAACTCACACTGGAATGGCTTCTCACCTGAAAAACAAACATCACACGCACAATTATCAGCCTTGCAAAGGGAATGGACCTGAAAAACCAACATTCAACTGGACACGTTCAAAGGAGTGATGCTGAGAAATAGCATTGTTATTCCAAAAAAGGACACTTGTTTCTAAAGAACAGTAAATATTTAATGGAATCGTATTTTAACCTCCTAGGACCTGCGTCCCCATATGTGGACGTCACATTTTGGGTTATTTAGACCAAAATACTCAATTTTGCTCTACAAGGGCCTGATATCCACTTACGAGGACATTATGCTGCTACTGTTCTATCAAAATGTTAAACGAATATCCTCATGTGTGGCTCTCATTTTTCTTAAAAACAAAAATAAGGTTAAAAAAAAATCTGGTAATTCTTTGTTTTTACATTCATCAGGTCCCAATCAGCCCAAATATCAAAGAGAAATTAAAAATGCTGCCGTGGAAGAGCTCGGGTCTTAGGAGGTTAAATAATCAAAACTCATATCAAAGTTGGAACGCAGTGACCGATGTTCAGCAACCATCACTGAGCACACAGTTAAAGCAGGTTTAACAAATATGATGCTGCTGAAGAAGTGATCCTTTAGCTTTTAGGCATACATCCCAGTCAGGGAACAGCTTCCAAACCTCAGCAGAGTGATGTTGCTTTTTAAGAAATGAAGGTTGATCCATTGAGAAATTAGCAAAACAGCAGCTCTTGAATGGTGACTGAAAGCTTTGAAGAAGAAAGTCATCACCAACAAGAAGGCGATTGGTTACAAAAGAAGCAAATCTGTGAGTGCAGAACAAATGGTGCTTGATATCCTCTGTCAAGCATGGTGGAGGGAAGTTATGGATGCTGCATGATTCCTTCCCTTTGTTTTTAAATGTAATATCTCCAGTAAATGTAATAAATAGAAGGAAATTTAAACCAAAAAATCTGCTGCAGTTTTAGATCAACAGTCAGGAACCACATTGATTAATGCAGCACCAAATGGACAGAAGAGCTGTGTAGGTCAGGCTCTCACTGCTTCCATGCAGACACGCTGCAGCTTGTGAGAGCCCATATGGAAAAGAAAAAGACAATATACTTATAAAGCTTATATGATTTACTCATGAAAGTGGCCACTTTCTCATTACTTTCATATATTGTTTTAGGAAGTGTCCAAAACATACAAGTTTCATTTCTATAATTTTCAAGGGATCTCATATCTGTTTTCACTCTTGTATGCTTTTCATACACGTTTCACACAAGGCAGATACAACCTTTATAAGATTTATATTTATCTTTTCCATATGGGAGGACAGACACACACCAGGGTTTTTACCTTCTTCTGGGATAAAGAGAAAACACAGCGGGGTCAGCGAGGAAGCACCAGCTAATAAAAAACCCTGTTTTCACATAAGACTGGATGATTTAGCTTAATGTAAAACGATGAATGATTATCAGCAGAAGAGATAACGACATGCTAAATTTTAACATTTGCATGTTTTGTATTCCTTTTGAAAACACAGTTGTACTAATGCTTTCATGCTGTCTTTAACGGGAATGGGAGTGATGTCTTGGGGAAACTGGAAGCACACATAAAAGCATCGACTGTATTAAAGATGAATGCAGTGGCAGACCTGTTTTTGAAGCTATGTGCTGATCTTTTTTCGCCTCACCACTATAGCTACACCAACACGGGCTTCACTGGAATCTGTGTCCATCTTTTATGTACAGTCTATGTACAGAGCCTCTACCGTGACATCATGCCATCACAGGCCTTCCTAGAAAAAGTCTATATCAGTAACATAAACTCAGTGTTGTGGTAATAAAGCATCTTTAAGAGACATGGTCAGAAAATGGACCTGCATGTATGTGGGACCACTCAGCTACTTATACGGCTGCAGACCACTTAGCTGGAGCCTCTGTGACTCACATCAGAAGCAGCTTTTCTACCAATCAGAGAGCTGGTGGCTTGAGCCCCAGCCCCTTCAGCCTGCATGTCCAAGCATCCTGGAGTAAGTTGATCCATTAGATTGTGAGTGCATGCATGAATGTTAGACGTGGCACTTGTCTATAGAATGAATGAATGAAGGTGTGTGAGAGCTTGTTGGGGGGGGGGGGGGGGGGGGGGGGGGGGTGCACCCAGTAAGTACCAGTTTTTATTGGATGCAGTTTCAGAGCATCTGTCACACATGCAGCCAGTTTCAATCAGCGCCCTGCGCTACCCTGCCCGTGATGTCGGTACAGCATCGCACTCGTTTTCTGCATTGTGTGGTTGTTTCTAGTTTAGCTGGTGACTTTTATACTTTTACTGGCTTATTGATTTCAAGATCCTAAACGCAGCAAGCGCTGTTGTTATTGATGATTAATAACTGATGTATAGTCATTGCCCAAGGACGGGTTTACCGCTCATACACGTCCTGAGGACTAAACTAAAGCTCAGTGCTGACCTGTGCTGATGCCTGTCACCTAGGAAACAAGGGAGCACTCAAGTCTAATGTGAATCTACACCGAACTAAGCCCAAGTAAACATGGAGGGGATTCCTAGCAGGGGAGAGCGCTGTGTATTATGCTGTGTTCTCGGTCCCTGACAGGAAGCTTGTGTTGACGGATGGCACGGACTGAGCGAGCGCAATGACAGTATCTGCGCTCTCGTAGCAGTCACACAATCACGAACCCTTACCAGTGTGCGTGCGCGTGTGGATCTTGAGGTTTTCCGAGCGTGCGAACATCTTGCCGCAATTGGGAAATGCGCATGAAAACGGCTTCTCCCCGGTGTGCACGCGAATGTGGTTAATGAGTTTGTATTTGGCTTTGAACGCCTTCCCGCCGCGCATACACTCGTCCCACATACAGACGTGACTGAGGCTTTCCAGCCCCGCAGCTACATGCTCGGTGGTGACGTGGTCCACGAGCTCGTGCATGGAGCTGAAAGTTTGATCGCAGACGGATGTCGCCGTCCGCCCAAGCCTCTGTCTTGAAGAAGTTCGGTCAATCCATTTGCACACTAGCTCCGTTTTAACGGTGGGGCCTTTGGAGAAATCCAGCAGGCCGTCCATCCCACCGCCCGCATCGGTGTCGGCAGAAGCGGGGATACTGGTAGCTCTCGGATGGGGTGGCGAGACGATGCTAGAAGCTCCAGAGTTGTTGTTCCCCAACGGAGAGACGAGGCCATTGTGCCTGGCCACCACAGCCGTCCGCTTCATGCTCTGCACGGCGGGCTGTCCCGCTCCTGTCGCCACCAGCACACCTTGCTTTCACTTAAAATGAGTTCAATCCAACTGGCCAAAGCCTCACCACTATCACGCTTCCTTCCTGTGTGTTTTAGTCGAGGCGAGAGCGCATGCGGCAGCGTTTTTACCCCCCGCTGCTCGCTGTTAGCTCCCGAGAGTCAAAGCCTCCATGCTTCTATTTACTGTGAATAGAGATGAACGGAGTCGAAGGAATACAGCAGGACGCGACCCGCTACCATTTGGCGGCGTCCTTGTCTCCTTTCCTTCCTTACTCCAGCCTTCCTTCCTTTTAGTTTTAACTAACGTGTCCATATTGCTGATGTGCGTCGAGGATCAGGAGCGCCAGCACACAGAAATGAAGCATTGCCTGATTTAATGATGACTCGTGAAATAACCTGCATTAGTAAATTCATTTAGAACTGTTTTCATGTCTTTTGTTTATTTAGACATGCATAACATCCATCGTTGTTTATATGTTAAAGGGAAATGAAAAACATAAATATGAATAAATATTTCCAAAATAATCCAACAACAAATACTTAATGTAGTTAATACTAAATATGATTTATAGAAAGAAAAAGAAAGAATCAAAACCTCATTTTAAAAAATGTTCAAATTGAGACTTTAAAAAATGCAAATTAAAAAGAGAAATAAGTAAATGAATTGAAAAATCCAATTAGTTTTGAAATGTTTATTCCACTCACCTTTTAAGTTTCATTTTTCCCGTTAGCTGTAATAATTACTAGATTAGCTATTGGATTAGCTTTTCCATTTCTATGGCTTTTTTGTCCTTGGAGAAAAAGCAATGCAAATTAGGCATGCATGTAAAGAGGTCTCTCATTGGTTGCTCACAGGCATGCTGGCTGGGTTTTTCTGTGCCACTGACAGCTTTTCACTGTTAAGGAGACTTTTTAAAGAAGTGTTTGTGGACAGTTAGCCTCGGTATTCACTCTCTGAAAATGTCCAACACAAATATATGAATGATGTGAAGGGAAAATGCAGGGAAAAGAAAACCTGAACCCCTCATGATTTGGCTGAAAGTAATGTAGTAACACAGCTAATGCTAGTATCCCTGTAGCCATGTAGCCCCAGTCTTACCTTGTGAAAATGTGACATACCAGTAGTACTAGCTAGCTTCTGTTTTTAGTAAGCTAATGTGCTCAAATAAAGCTTGAAGAAGCTCAGACTGTTACAATGGTTAAAACCAGTCCTGTTACATTTATACACATTGCTAAAGCAATGGCTGCAACCTACAGCCTTTGAAATCACGATTAATATGCTGTCCTAATATTAATTTTCTCTATACAATCTGTGGCCATAAAGTCTCTGAATGTTGTGTGAGCTACAATAAATGATGTGAAATAATGTTTTTAAACCAGGGCAGCACGGTGGCACGGTGGTGAGCACTGTTGCCACACAGCAAGCAGGTCCTGATTCAATTCCACCTTCAGGCCGGGGTCTTTTGTGTGGAGTTTGCATGTTCTCCCCATGTTTGCGTGGCTTCTCACCGGGTACTCCAGTTTTCTCCCACAGTCCAAAGACTTGCAGTTAGTGGGGATTAGGTTAATTGATCAATCTAAATTGCCCATAGGAGTGAATGTGAGTGAGAATGGTTGTCTGTCTCTGGCTGTATCCCAATTCAGGGTCTGCAGCCTTAAAGGCCGCATTTTAAGGCCGATTACGTCACAGCGGCGCGCCGAAGGCTGTCCCAATTCGAAGGCTGCTCGACATGCGGCCCTGAAATGCGTCCTTCATTTCCCTGAATTTTAAGGATGTGGCGGTGTAGACTTCGTGGCCCAATATATCCCAGAATGCATAGCGCGGCGGTGGGTGTGGATAATTTTGCCGAAAAAAAACGGCAGACGAGGGGCGCCCGAAGAGTAAACTTTAAGTACTGAATATTATGTCACTTATTTATGTGCGAATGTTTAATAACGAAGAACAATAAAACATTCCTGTTGGCCACATGTCGGCAAAGTCATGTGACATTAGTGACGTTTGTACTAACTTGGTTTTAAAGCCTTTACTTTAAAATATACGCCGTTCAATAGCTGAGCTTCATCTCACAGAGAATGATCAAAGCTCATGTAGCAACAAACAAATGAACAAAAGATTGTCTCAAATAATGCTGAAAAGTTTCCAGCTGGTAGTATCATGGTTGCCCGGCAACCTGGGCAGCGTGACGGAGGCTAGACCGTCCCATTTCACAAGCCTCGCACTTCCGGCCTTAGCGGTCTTTGAGTACGCGGCCCTTGAGGATCGTTGAGGCTGCGTACTTTAAGGCTGCAGACCCTGAATTGGGAGACAGCCACTTGTGTCTTAGCCCAGACTGGCGACCTGTCCGGGGTGTACCCCGCCTCTCGCCCTATGACAGCTGAGATAGGCTCCAGCCCCCCCTGCGACCCTAAAAAAGGATAAGCAGAAGTGATTGGATGGATGGAAGTTTTATAGAAAATAAAGTGAACTTATTAAATTACTACTGATATTGTGGGTGATTTTTGTCATGGTACTGGGTCTGCGACCCACTGTTTGTGTTTCAACTTCTGGAATGATATTCTTTGATTACTGATGTTGATGTTTTGTTTACTTACTGTTTATCTGTGGTTAGTCTCTGGCCCCATGTTTTCCCGGTGCTTTTGTATTTCCTCTGTTCCAGACTCTGTCACCACCTCTGCCTCTACATGATGTCACGCTTCCTGTTTTATTTTGATAGTCCATGCCTTATGTCAGTGTATTCTGCTTTGTCTCTGTATGTCTGATTTGTCCCAGCTGTATTCCCACCTGATCCCCATCCTTTCTTGTCTTGCCTGTGCATTTAAGCCATGTGTTTTCCTTTGCCCTTCATCGTGTTGTACCCTCACTGTGCTGAGTTTTGCCCTTTGTGATCCTGGCTAAGTTCAGGTTCTCAGTTCCTGGTTTGTTTTCCAGTTAGTCTGTCTTATATCTAGTTTTTCGTTTTCATATTTGTGGCTTTGGTTAGTTTTTTTGTGAGTTTACTTTTATAGAAAGTCTTCCCAGCAATAAAGCTGCTGCTTTAAGTTTCCATGCTGTGTACGAGTCCTGTGTTTGGGTCATCCTGACTGCCACAGCACACATCCTGACAATTTTTATCTTTTAAATGGATTTGTGTGTGTAGGTTTGTTTCTGGATGACAACTTGGTTTCCTTTGGGAGGTGAGGACACAACTACATCTGTTCTACACCATGCTGTAATGGGTTTCACAGGTCGTGACCTTGGAGCGCTTTGAGTCAGCTTTTTGGCTTCAGGCACCCCAAGGGGAATTTTTTTTATTGATATAGATATACAGCGGTCCCTCGTTTATCGCGGGAGTTACATTCTGAGAATAACCTGCAATCTGTGAAATCCGCAAAGTAGCCAACTTTATATTTTACAATTAATATAGATGTTTTAAGGCTGTAAAACCCCTCACTACACACTTTATACACTTTTCTCAGACAGGCATGAACATTTTCACATTTTTCTCTCTTGTTTAAACTCTCAAAGTTCAAACCTTCGTAGAAAAATAAGTCCAGTATTATAGGATCAAACCAAAGATCAAACCCTGTTTTCAGGTCCAGGACATGGGAATAGAGCAGCTGCCAGAAAATTCAACATTAATGAATCAATTGTACGGAAGTAGAGGAAGCAAGAAGAATGAGTTGAGTAAAGTTTGACTAATCTGGCTGTTTTGTTTCGCTTAATGCGCCTTATAATCCAAAAAATACGCTAACTTTTACCTTTCTTTTGCATGTCAGGAAGTCCAAATTTTTGTGTGATGGTTAGCATCTTCCTGTTACGGCCGATAGGGCCAGGCTGTGGGTGTGGACTCAAATGCAGACACAGAGGGAGGCAAAACGGGCGTGAACACAGTGCTTTATTTACAGTGCCTAGTGAACTTACAAAGCAGGAAACTATGAATGCTATGAACTGTGGAAGCTATGAACTGAGAACTGTGAGGCCAAACTATGAACATGAAACTCTGAGTGCTATGGCTAGGTGCTAGATTTCACGGATGGATCCGGGGAATGGAAAAAGGGGCAGCAGCTTGGATGGAGGTACGCAGTCACTATAATGAGAGGAGACAAGTAGTCAGTGGCAGTCTAGTGAATCACAGCTGAAGGATTAGACTATGGTGGTTAGGGCTTACGCGTTGCAGGTTAAAGTGTCATGCGAGGAGGGGGTGTCCATGGGGTTCTGGGTGAGGAATGGCCAGAGAGGATCCAGAATATGCTTGGAGTGAGGGACTTGGCAGGGAGGCAGACAGGTGTAGTCCAATGATGGAAAGGAAGCAACCAGATGACAGAACCAGCGTCCAGGCGGAGATGTGAGTAGTTTATGTTGGGAAGCGCAACTGCCAGGTGGGTTGTGAATTAGCAGAAGATCTGGCAGAGGTCTGTTGTGAATGCTGGTCTTATATGCTGGTGACTTGATTGGAACCAGGTGTGGAAGCTGATTGGAGTCTCTCCCTGAAGGTGGAGCCCAGCGGAGTGGAAAAACCCCGTACTCACCCGGACCATGACACTTCCCTGCCTTTTGGGTGCTACCACAGGTGCCTTTGACGGTGCAAAACGTTTAGTCGACATTGTTGTGTTTGTTGGGGAGAAAACTTACAAACATACAGTGCTATACTGTATGTTTCAGAGTCACAGTGCTAGCAATTGAAGATTTATGTAAATTTGACAAACTGAACGCATTCTGTACTGTACAGGAGACACGGCACGGAGGTGTCTGACTGACAATGGTCTACAGCCAATCAGGACACAGAACACAATACGCTGTAAAAGAAAAAAAAAGCATGCAAAATTGCACAAAAAAAAATCAGTGAGACAGCAAGGCTGCAAAAGGTGAACCGCATTATAGCGAGGGACACTGTATATAGATATTTCAATCATTTTGTCCATCTGTATCTGGAAGTCCCACAGGATCTTAGCTCGGTCATTCTCCACCACCCTTGGGGGCGTCTCCCATTTTGACCTCGGGACTTCCAGGTTATACTCGGCACAGATGTTCCTGTACACTATGCCGGCCACTTGGTTATGGCGTTCCATGTATGCCTTGCCTGCTAGCATCTTGCACCCTGCTGTTATGTGCTGGATTGTCTCTGGGGCATCTTTACACAGCCTGCACCTGGGGTCTTGCCTGGTGTGATAGACCCCAGCCTCTATGGATCTTGTGCTCAGAGCTTGTTCTTGTGCTGCCATGATTAGTGCCTCTGTGCTGTCTTTCAGTCCAGCTTTGTCCAGCCACTGGTAGGATTTCTGGATATCAGCCACCTCCTCTATCTGCCGGTGGTACATACCGTGCAGGGGCCTGTCCTTCCATGATGGTTCCTCGTCTCCCTCCTCTTTCTTGGGTTTCTGCTGCCTGAGGTATTCACTGAGCACTCGGTCAGTTGGGGCCATCTTCGTGATGTATTCGTGGATGTTCCTTGTCTCATCCTGGACTGTGGTGCTGACACTCACCAGTCCCTGGCCCCCTTCCTTCTGCTTAGCGTACACCAGGGGTAGGCAACTCCAGGCCTCGAGTGCCGGTGTCCTGGAGGTTTTAGATGTGTCCATGATCCATCACAGCTGATTTAAAGGGCTAAATGACTCCTCAGCATTTCTTGAAGTTCTCCAGAGGTCTGGTAATGAACTAATCATTTGATTCAGGTGTGTTAACCCAGGGTGTGATCTAAAACCTCCAGGACACCGGCATTCGAGGCCTGGAGTTGCCTACCCCTGGCGTACAGCCTCAGGGTGCTGGACTTGGGGTGAAACCCTCCATGCATGGTAAGGAGCTTTCTTGTCTTTTTTTTTTAAACTCAATTTTTATTATAATTTACAACATTGTAACTTGTACTTGTCAATGTTCACAAGTAGGACAGTTACAGAAACCGCAATGCAGAAATGTAGATCAAAATAAGAACTGCAATTAGGAAGCACAAAGCAAAACTGGAAAGCAAAACAAAACCCAAGCAAGCAAACAAACACACAACAACAAAAAGAAAACAAAACAAAAACTTTATGTAACATTAAATAACGTGACAAATCTAGCCATAAATGAACAAAACGAAACAGACCTATGCTAAATTATTGAAACAGTAAAGCATGTATGGGTCGCCAACGCTCAGTAAACAACTCTCTCTGAATCCGCAGAGCGTATGTTATTTCCTCCATCTGGTAAATTTCTCTCACTTTATCAAGCCACATATTATATGAAGGTGGGTCAAGATTCAGCCATTTAATAGTGATACACTTTAGTGCTGCTGTAAGCAGGATTCTTAAGAGATACTTTTATTGTTTCCCGCAAAACCAAAAATACTCCTAAAATGGCTAGCTGTTGGTCTTTCGTTAATGGTTGTTGGAAAACTGTGTTGAGAACTTTAAATATGTCATTCCAAAATGAGCAGAGTTTTGGGCATGACCAGAATATATGTGAATGGGTTCCTAAATAAGTACCACAATTTCGCCAACAGGTGTCAGGATTTGTAGGCTTCATTTTGGCCATTATCTCTGGGGTTCTGAAATATCTCATGACCACCTTCCATTTAAATTCTCTCCACAGCTCAGAATTAGTCACAAGATGGGCTTCGCCGAACACCTCTTCCCAGGTGTCCTCTGAAATTTGAGTGCCAGTCTCAGCTTCCCACCTTGCCTTAATATCCAAAGTTGCATTTGTATTGAAACTCATAAATGCGTTATAAAAATTACTGATTATTTTTGGGGAGGAATTACTTTGAAATGTTTTTAGAAATATTTCCTCAATGGGAGAGGGCTCCAAAATGCAGAAACCTAAAAAAGTCAGAAGAAGGAAGCTGAAACTGACCTCTCAACTGTTCAAATGAGCTCAGGTGCCCATTCCTCACAACATGACATAGTTTATAAAGCCCGCTATTTGACCATGCTCTGAAGCCAGGTGTTGGAGCTATTTGTTCTTTATTTTTGTTTTTGTTCTTATTTTTGAAATTAGTTAAAGTTTGTTAGTTTACTTATATTTTGGGGTTTATTTGTCGGTTAATATTTTGTTTTAAATGATTTGTTTTGTTTGTTGTTATTTTGTTAAATTAGTTAGTAAGAGCTGTAGGGCCATTTTGTTTCTATAAATAAAGAGACTGGTATAGGACCAGCATGCATTGGGGTGGGCCTATGGTTTTTTACCAGAGCAGGAGAAGCAGCAGGAAGGATCTTGTTATTGCTTGCCAAGATGGATAAATAAACCAAAACTCTCAACAAAAATGTTTGGACAATGGACTTCTTTTGCCTGCGTACGAAATATTACCTCAGTGCAGCAGTGGCTTGTGGACTTTAAGTTGGGGGACGTTGGATCTTTCAAAAGTAAAGGAATTGCCACTACATAAAGTAAAAAACCTTCCCGTGGACAAAGGAATAATCCTTCATTAATGGATATAAGGATTTCAAGGATCACCGTCAAACTCGAATAAAAGTTATTGGATCGTCTGGTGAGTAATCCAGACGGATGTGATGTTGAGGCCTGGATCAACATGTCACTCGTTCATCAAAGCTGGTGAGTGATAATATTGTTTAAGCCGTAAAGGAAAACGGTGAAGCTATTGGAGTTTAAAGACATAATTTCACTACAAAGACTGATGAACTGAGTTTTGACGTACTAAATTGGTGCATAATTGGATCGCTAATTGAAACATGCCAACGCCCTCTGTGGAAATGTTTGTCCGCTGCAAAAGGCAGGTAAATGGATGTCATGTTTGTACTTTAGGCTATGGACTCTCAGTGTGCTGTGCATCTTTATAAAGTTTGAAATAATCCAAGAGGACAATAAAAATGTCGGATATTAAGAGTAAACGAGAGGATGACACTGAGATGCAAGCAGAGAAAAGAAGCGTTAAATTTACGCCAAAAGGTTTGGATTTGTATATAAAGACATGCCAAGAAAAGCGCAGTTCAATGTGTAAGCAAGCATCTAAGTACATGGGGAAAATTTCCGCTTTAATGACGACACTAAATACCACCATGTGGTGGCCTCACTTGACCCGCTGTCAACCCGCCGTGTGATGACTCTCCTCCGGGATCCCCCAGCCCAGGGCAAGTACGCCGCCCTCAAGGGGCTGCTGCTGCGGCGTTACTCCCTCTCTGATGCTGAGCGGGCCGAGAAACTCCTTTCCATCGCGGGCCTGGGCGACGGCACCGCCCTCGAGCTCATGGAGAGCATGCTGTCCTTGCTGGGCGCGGAGGACGGAGGATTTCTCTTCACCCACCTCTTTCTTCGACAGCTGCCGGCTCCAGTGCGCGCTGGCCTTGCCAACTCCCCGCTATTGGCCACGAAGGATTACCGCTCCCTTGCGGAAGAGGCGGATCGCATCCTCCTGGCTACCAGGACTTTCGGCGTCCAGACGGTTATTCAGGACCCACCAGCGTTTTCCCCCTCCCCCTCACCGATGCTCCACGGGCCCTCCGACTCGTCCACTGTGGCCGGAATCGCTGCACGGCGGCACCGCGGAAAGGGGCTTTGTTTTAATCACCAGCGTTTTGGAGCGAAGGCACGGCGCTGCCTCCCGCCTTGCAGTTTCCAGACCCAGGGAAACGGGCATGTCAGCGCTCTGTAGCAGCCGCGACCGCTGGCAACAAGGAAAGGCTGCTTTTCTTAGAGGACTCACGCTCGGGGAGGCGTTTCCTGGTGGACTCCGGCTCACAGAAGAGCCTTCTTCCCCCGGCTGGCTCGGACAGGCTAGCTGAGGGTTGCGGGCCATTGCTAACAGCGGCTAATGGCTCTCCCATCAAAACCTTCGGTGAAAGGTTGGTGACTGTTTGCTTTCACGACCGTGACTTTCAGTGGAACTTTGTTGTTGCTGCTAGCTCTGTGCCTATAATAGGCGCTGATTTTCTTTGTCCTCACGGACTACTGGTTGATGTGGCTAACAGACGTTTAATTGATGCTGTGTCCTTTTCCTCATTACCCTGTTTGACTCGGGGTGCTCAGCCCGTGGTGCATGCTAACTCAGTAGATTCGGGTGACGTTTTTCAGTGTTTGCTTTCTGAGTTTCCCTCACTCACTGTCCCCACTTTCTCGAGCACGGTGACGAAGCACGGGGTGGAGCATTACATAACTACAGTAGGGCCCCCGGTGTTCGCGCGCACGCGCCGCCTCGACCCCGCCAAACTGGCTGTCGCTCGGGAAGAATTTGCCACCATGGAGCGTCTGGGCATCGTGCAGCGTTCGAACAGTGCCTGGGCTTCTCCGTTACACATGGTGCCTAAATCTGATGGTCGGTGGCGACCTTGTGGGGATTTCCGTCGTCGTAATAATGTCACAGAGAACGATCATTATCCCATTCCCCACATCCAAGATTTTTCCGCCCATCTTGCGGGGACCTCGGTTTTTTCTAAGATCGATTTGGTACGGGGATATCACCAGGTTCCCGTGCGCGCGGAGGATGTCCCCAAAACCGCCGTAATTACACCTTTGGGCCTTTTCGAGTTTCTGCGCATGCCGTTTGGCCTGAAAGGTGCCGCCCAAACCTTCCAGCGGTTGATGGACTCGGTCTTGCGCGGGCTGCCCTTTGTTTTTGTATATCTTGATGATATACTGGTGGCCAGCAGCTCGAAGGAGCAGCACATGTTCCATCTGCGTCAGGTTTTTCAGCGTTTGGCGGAGCATGGACTGATTATTAATCCGTCTAAATGCCAGTTTGGGTTGCCCGTTCTCGATTTCCTTGGGCACCGTGTTTCCGCCGAGGGCGCGGTTCCGTTGCCTGACAAAGTCCGAGCTGTTTCGGAATTTCCGCGTCCCACGACTGTTAAGGCACTGCAGGAATTTTTGGGGATGGTGAATTTTTACAACCGTTTTCTCCCCAGAGCGGCACATCTGCTGAAGCCCCTTTATGGGGCGTTAAAGGGTAAAAAAGCTAATGACTCCGTTGACTGGTTTCCGGACAGCATCCAAGCGTTTTCTGATGCTAAGTCAGCGTTAGCTAATGCTGCCCTTCTGGCCCACCCATCCCCCTCAGCGCCGATTGCATTGACCACTGATGCGTCGGACATAGCGGTGGGTGCGGTGCTGGAACAGCGAATCTCGGGTGTCTGGCAACCGCTCGCCTTTTTCAGCCGTACGCTACGTGACAGCGAACGCAATTACAGCGTTTTTGACAGGGAGCTACTGGCGCTCCACCTGGCGTCTCGTCATTTCCGGTTTTTTCTCGAGGGTCGTCACTTTACCGCATACGTGGACCACAAACCCTTGACGTTTGCCATGTCCAAGGTTTCCGATCCATGGAGTGCACGCCAGCAGCGCCAGTTGGCAGCCATTTCTGAGTTTACCACGCACATTCGGCACGTGGCTGGTAAATCCAATCATGTGGCTGACTGTTTGTCCCGTGCGCTGGTTTCTCCCGTCTTTCTCGGCATAGACTACTCCGCCATGGCTGCCGATCAGAGCGGTGACCCTGACATCCTCGCGCTTAAATCCACCCAGACGGGCCTCATACTGGAGGACAGACCCGTGCAGGACGGTGGTCCCCTCCTCGTCTGTGACGTTTCCACCGGCCGCCCTCGCCCTGTGGTTCCCGCTTCCTGGCGTCGTCAAGTTTTTGACTCGGTACATGCTCTCTCTCATCCAGGGGTCCGGGCCTCTGTTAAACTGGTCAGCTCTAAATTCGTTTGGCCAGGCCTTCGCAAAGCTGTTAAGGAATGGGCGTCGGCGTGCATTCCCTGCCAGCGCGCGAAGGTTCATAAACACACCAAGGCGCCCCTGGAGCCGTTCTTCATACCCGGCAAACGTTTCGATCATGTGCATGTCGATCTGGTGGGTCCCTTGCCGCAGTCACAAGGTTTTACGCACCTTTTGACTGTTGTTGACCGGACCACCAGGTGGCCGAAGGCGGTCCCCCTGGCGTCCACTACCGCAGCAGTGGTGGCCAAGGCGTTTTTGTCGACCTGGGTCTCGCGTTTCGGCCCACCCGCGGACATTACGTCAGACAGAGGCCCCCAGTTCATTTCCGAGCTTTGGTCGGCCATGGCTGATGGACTGGGGGCTAAAGTCCACCGCACAACCGCATACAACCCGCAGGCTAATGGGATGTGTGAACGGTTCCACCGGTCGCTGAAGGCTGCCTTTCGCGCCTCCTTAAAGGATGGCAATTGGGTTGACCGCCTCCCGTGGGTTTTGCTTGGGCTGCGCTCTGCGGTTAAGGAGGATCTCGGCGCTTCCCCAGCTGAGCTAGTGTTTGGTCAGCCCCTCCGCGTGCCTGGAGAATTCTTGCCTGAAAATCCTCCTCCCTGCTTCGATCCATCGGTGCTCTCTCTCACCCCGCTTTTGCACTCGCTTCGGGTTCCTGGTCCGGTGCACCATTGCGTGCCTGACACCTTTGTTCCAAAGACTTTAGATACTGCTAAGTTTGTTTTTGTCAGGCACGATGCCCACAGGACACCGCTGCGGCCGCTGTATGACGGCCCGTTCAGGGTTATTGAACCGGGCCAGAAACATTTTGTTTTGGATTTTGGGGGTCGAAGGGAGACTGTGTGTGTTGACAGACTTAAACCAGCACATGTTCTTCCGGACAGTGATGTAGTGCCGGCCCAGGCCCCTCGCCGTGGCCGACCTCCTGCGCTGGGGTTGACAGTCTCTGGTTTTCCCCCCAGGACTACCCCCGGACCACCAACGTTTGAGCCTCCTCCTGCCTTTCCTGCTCGCCTTCACCAGCCTCGTTCACAGGATGGACCTTCCTCTGCCTGTTCTCTCCCTCCCAGGTTCAGTCGTGCGGGTCGTTTGCTTAGACCCAGGGTCCTGGACTGAATGGAGACCTGACTGTGTGTTCAAGGGGGGGTATGTGTGGCGGACCACCAGGTGGCTCCACTCACACACAAGTTGAAAGGAAGTGTGGGGGTGGAGATTTTGGCGCTGACTATATGTGAAGTTCTGTCAGTTAATAAAGTTGTTGGAGTGAGACACTGAGACCTCTCCTGTCGTTGTTACATACCTCCACAACCTCACATGAGAACGTTAAGGAAGTGTCTTCTGAATTTGGGAAGTTTATTAAATGCTATCAAGATGCAAACGCTTTGCAAGAATCCTTTTTAAGTTTGCCACTGCCAGAAGATGAAGTGAAAAGGCAAAATGCACATTTTCAGTCGAAGGTGACAGCATTCTCTGTTTTTATGGACAAAGTAAAGGTTTGGTTGCAGGAGGCGGGCGAGCCGTATACTGAACAAAGCAATACTGCTCTTAATGATCAAGCTGTTGAAAGTTTGGATGAAATAAATCCTGAAGACAGTGTCTCTAATATCTCAAGTGTAAAGCCACCTTCAAAAACCTTGTCACAGCAAAGTCGAATTTCATCAACATCTTCCGCATGCATTAAAGCTGCGGCTGACAAGGCAGCGCTCATGGAGCGACTCGCTGCATTAAAGAAAAAACATTCTATCGAAGCGCAAGAGGAAAAACTGAGAAAAGAAAAGGAGAAACTGAGAAAAGAAAAGGAGACATTATCCTTGGAAACAGAGCTGGCAGCCACTAATGCAAAGCTTCGTGTCTTAAAAATAAATTCAGTTTGTAGCTCTGAGCATTCTGATGGAATGAACTCTTATTTTGAAAGAGGGCACGTACAAGAAGCGCCTAGTTTAAATCCCTGTGCCGATACATTTGTTCCAACATCAAGAGATTACTCTGGTATAAATTCTGCATCTGAATCACAAGTAATCGTACCTAGACAAAGTCAAACCCAACATCAGGTTGATGATTCAGCGCAAGTGACGCAGCAAACACAGCCTCAGTCTCCTACTTTGACTGGGAACTGCACGAAGGAGATTGTAAATATTATGCAAAAACAAAATGACATCACTACTTTGCTTGTAAAACAAAACTTATCTTCTGTCCTCCCCGCCAGAAACATCCCTGTGTTTGATGGAGACCCTTTACAGTACAGATCATTTATGAATGCCTTTGAAAATGGAGTGGAAGCTAAAACTGATAACTGGAGCGACTGTCTGCATTTTTTAGAGCAGTTCACTAGGGGGCAGCCTAGGGATTTGGTGCATAGTTGTCAGCACTTACCTCCTGAGCAGGGCTATTCCACAGCCAAAGATCTTCTTGAAGAACATTTTGGGAACGAAAATAAAATTGCCTCTGCATATATGGAGAGGATTGTGAGTTGGGTACCTATTAAAAGTGGGGATGTGAAAGGTCTACAGTCATTCTCTCTTTTTCTTCAAGGATGTTCGAATCTAATGCAGCAAGTTGTTTATATGAAGGAGTTGGATTTGCCCTCAAATATGAGAATGGTTGTTATGAAGCTTCCATACAAATTGAGGGGAAAATGGAGAGTTGTTGCCTATGAACTGCAGGAACAAAATGGTTACAGAGCAGTGTTCACTGATCTGGTTGCCTTTATAATAAAACAGGTAAAAGTAGCATCAGATCCAGTGTTTGGCAACATCCAAGACTCACAATCTGGAAGCAGCTTTAAAGCTTCAAGTTCTACCAAGCAAAGGAGAAAAGGAAGTAGTTTTGCCACTAATGTCAGTACAGTGCCAGGAATCAAAGCTCAATCAACTGGAAGCAGAACAACTTCCGCCGTTCTGCATAGTTGTTTGTTTTGTTCACACAGCAATCATTTACTAGAGAATTGTAAGCAGTTTAAAGCTAAAACGCATCAGGATAAGTTGACTTTTATCAAGGAAAGGGGAATTTGTTTTGGTTGTTTAAAAGTTGGTCACACAAGCAAAGACTGTAGGAGTCGTTTGGATTGCGACGTGTGTCACCAAAGGCACCCAGGGGTTCTTCATATAGAGCGAAAGGATCCAGGTGCGTCTTCGGAACAAACTCAACAGAGGACAAACTCTAATGTCAACTTTTCAACTGCAACTACTCAGACATGTGGGTATATTGGGGCTGGTCATGAAGTTGATGCAATTTTTTCTATAGTTCCAGTTCAAGTTAAGAGCCAAAAGAGCAATAAAATTGTGCAAACCTATGCGTTTTTGGATCCTGGAAGTTCAGGTACATTCTGTACAGAAACTTTGGCAAAAAGGCTGAATGTAAAAGGTAAAAAGACCAATATCTTTTTGAGAACAATGAGTCAAGATAAGATTGTTAGTACACAAGTTCTGTCTGGTTTGGAAGCAAATGATTTCATGCCATTGCCAGATGTTTTGACTCAAAAGACTATGCCAGTTTCTACAGTTAATATTCCCCAGATCAGTGGCCTCATCTTAAACCTGTTAAACTTTACAACGTTAATGCAGATGTGGAGCTACTGATAGGCACTGATGCTTCCAGTGTTTTGGAGCCATGGAAGGTGATAAACGGGTCAGGAAAAGGTCTAGAAGTCTTGGCAATACATTCATACGTATACTCTCGATCCGACCTAAGAAAGACAGAGGCAGGACTGTCCATCTCTCTAAATCTTTTTTTATTTTTGCAACTATAACTTCATAATTTACTTTAAACAAGTCTGATAATGAGTGAGGAATCTGAATTCCTAAATACTTGATACCTTCGTTTGGCCATTTAAAGCCACATCGCTCCTTAAATGTTTGTGAAATGTTTCCTCCTATATCCATTGCCAATGTTTTGTCAATATTAACTTTGTAACCAGAGAGGTAACCGTATGTACTAATAATTTCTTTTAAATGAGGTACACTGACTGCAGGATTTGAAATGTATAAAAGTACATCGTCTGCATAGATGGACAATTTATGCTGTTCTCCATTAATTGAAAGGCCCTGAATTTCATGTTCATCTCTAATCAACTGCGCCAGAGGCTCAATACTTATATCGAACAGCAGGGGCGACAGTGGGCATCCTTGTCTACACCCACGTTCCAGCAGAAATCTGGCTGATATTGTTCCATTTACCCGTACAGCCGCCATTGGGTTGGAATAAAGAATCTGTATCCACTTAATTAAGTTTGGGCCAAATTTGAATCTTTCAAGTGTATGGCCCAAGTACTGCCAGGAAACCCTGTCGAATGCTTTTTGCGCATCAAGAGACAGAATCATCGTTTCTTCTTGTTTGGTCTTGTACAAGGACACTAAGTTCAACAATCTACGAACATTGTCCCCAAAGTGCCTTCCTGCAATGAACCCCGTTTGATCTGGATTTATAACCTGTGTAATAATTTTACTAACTCTTTTGGCTAAAATCGTGGTGAGAATGCGCAAATCAGTATTAAGTAATGAGACTGGCCTGTATGATTGACAATTTGTGGGGTCCTTGCCCTCTTTATGGATTACGACAATTGTAGCATCGTTCCAGGACGGCGCCATAGTCCCAGTCTATATGTGTGTGTGTGTGTGTGTGTGTGTGTGTGTGTGTGTGTGTGTGTGTGTGTGTGTGTGTATGTATGTATGTATGTATGTACACACGTATACATGTATGTATGTATGTACACACGTATACATGTATGTATGTATGTACACACGTATACATGTATGTATGTACACACGTATACATGTATGTACACACGTATACATGTATGTACACACGTATACATGTATGTACACACGTGTGTGTGTGTATGTATATGTATATATGTATATATGTATATATGTGTGTGTATATATGTATATATATGTATGTGTGTATATATATATATATATATATATATATATATATATATATATATATATATATATATATATATATATATATATATATATATATATATATATATGTATATATATATATATATATATATATATATATATATATATATGTATATATGTATATATGTGTGTATATATATATATATATATATATATATATATATATATATATATATATATATATATATATATATATATATATATATGTGTGTGTGTGTGTATATATGTGTGTGTGTGTATATATGTGTGTGTGTGTGTATATATGTGTGTATATATATGTGTGTGTGTGTGTGTGTGTATATATGTGTGTGTGTATATATATATATATATATATATATATATATATATATATATATATATATATATATATATATATATATACACACATACATATATATACATATATATATATATATATATATATATATATATATATATATATAAAAACACCCAGCACGCCCCTGCGGGCGGTTTATCCTTCAAGCTCGGGTCCTCTACCAGAGGCCTGGGAGCTTGAGGGTCCTGCGCAGTATCTTAGCTGTTCCCAGGACTGCGCTCTTCTGGACAGAGATCTCCGATGTTATTCCCGGGATCTGCTGGAGCCACTCGCCTAGCTTGGGAGTCACCGCACCTAGTGCTCCGATTACCACGGGGACCACCGTTACCTTCACCCTCCACATCCTCTCGAGCTCTTCTCTGAGCCCTTGGTATTTCTCCAGCTTCTCGTGTTCCTTCTTCCTGATATTGCTGTCATTCGGAACCGCTACATCGATCACTACGGCCGTCTTCTTCTGTTTGTCTACCACCACTATGTCCGGTTGGTTAGCCACCACCATTTTGTCCGTCTGTATCTGGAAGTCCCACAGGATCTTAGCTCGGTCATTCTCCACCACCCTTGGGGGCATCTCCCATTTTGACCTCGGGACTTCTAGGTTATACTCGACACAGATGTTCCTGTACACTATGCCGGCCACTTGGTTATGGCGTTCCATGTATGCCTTGCCTGCTAGCATCTTGCACCCTGCTGTTATGTGCTGGATTGTCTCTGGGGCATCTTTACACAGCCTGCACCTGGGGTCTTGCCTGGTGTGATAGACCCCAGCCTCTATGGATCTTGTACTCAGAGCTTGTTCTTGTGCTGCCATGATTAGTGCCTCTGTGCTGTCTTTCAGTCCAGCTTTGTCCAGCCACTGGTAGGATTTCTGGATATCAGCCACCTCCTCTATCTGCCGGTGGTACATACCGTGCAGGGGCCTGTCCTTCCATGATGGTTCCTCGTCTCCCTCCTCTTTCTTGGGTTTCTGCTGCCTGAGGTATTCACTGAGCACTCGGTCAGTTGGGGCCATCTTCCCAATGTATTCTTGGATGTTCCTTGTCTCATCCTGGACTGTGGTGCTGACACTCACCAGTCCCCGGCCCCCTTCCTTCCGCTTAGCGTACAGCCTCAGGGTGCTGGACTTGGGGTGAAACCCTCCATGCATGGTAAGGAGCTTTCTTGTCTTTATGTCAGTGGCTTCTATCTCCTCCTTTGGCCAGCCTATTACCCCAGCAGGGTACCTGATCACGGGCAGGGCGTATGTGTTGATGGCCCGGATCTTGTTCTTACCATTCAGCTGACTCCTCAGGACTTGCCTGACCCTCTGCAGGTACTTGGTGGTTGCAGCCTTTCTAGCGGCCTCTTCATGGTTCCCATTCGCCTGCGGGATCCCCAGGTACTTGTAACTGTCCTCTATGTCTGCAATGTTGCCTTCTGGTAGTTCAATCCCCTCAGTTCTGACTACCTTCCCTCTCTTTGTTACCATCCGACTACACTTCTCCAGTCCGAACGACATTCCAATGTCATTGCTGTATAGCCTGGTAGTGTGGATCAGTGAATCGATGTCTCGTTCACTCTTGGCATACAGCTTGATGTCATCCATGTACAGGAGGTGGCTGACAACTGCTCCGTTCCGTAGTCGGTATCCGTAGCCAGTCTTGTTAATGATCTCACTGAGGGGGTTCAGGCCTATGCAGAACAGCAGTGGGGACAGAGCATCTCCTTGGTAGATCCCACACTTGATGGTGACTTGTGCTATGGGCTTGGAGTTGGCCTCTAGTGTTGTACGCCACATCCCCATTGAGTTCCTGATGAAGGCTCTTAGGGTCCCATTGATCTTGTACAATTCTAGGCATTCCAGTATCCAGCTGTGGGGCATTGAGTCATAGGCCTTCTTGTAATCAATCCAGGCAGTGCACAGGTTGGTCAGTCTGGTCTTGCAGTCTCGGCTGATTGTTCTGTCTACCAGTAGCTGGTGTTTTGCACCTCTGGTATTCTTGCCAATTCCTTTCTGTGTCCCGCTCATGTATTGACCCATGTGCCTGTTCATCTTAGCCGATACGATGCCTGACAGGAGCTTCCATGTAGTACTGAGGCAGGTTATTGGTCGGTAGTTGGAGGGGACCGGTCCCTTCTTGGGGTCCTTGGGGATCAGGACCGTCCGGCCTTCAGTTAGCCATTCCGGGTGTCTCTCGTTAACTAGCAGCTGGTTCATTTGTGCTGCCAGACGCTCGTGGAGTGCAGTCAGCTTCTTCAGCCAGTAGGCGTGAACCATGTCGGGCCCTGGTGCTGTCCAACTCTTCATACTGGAGACCCTTTCTTGGATATCTGCCACTGTGATGGTTACTGGACCCTGTTCAGGGAGGTCGCTGTGGTCTGCCCTCAGATCCTCTAGCCACTGAGCATTGCCGTTATGGGTTGCATCCTTCTCCCATATGCTCTTCCAGTATTGCTCCATCTCCAGCCTTGGTGGTGCTGTTCTCTTATTGTTCCCTTGCCACTGAGAGTACACCTTTGCTGGTTCTGTGGAGAACAGCTGGTTTATTCTCCTGCCTTCTATCTCTCTGGTGTACCTCCTCAAGCGGCTGGCCAAGGCTGTGAGTCTTTGCTTGGCAGTTTCCAAGGCCTCAGGTATGGACAGCTTGCTGTATTTCTTAGGCACCTTATTTGTCGCACCTTTCTGCAACTCTGTTAGTTGGCTAACCTCCCTCCGTGCTACTTTGATCTTGCCCTCTAGCCTCCTTCTCCATGGAGGGTACTGCCCCTTGTGGCTGTTCAACTTGCTCATGTCTGCCTACCGCAGACATGAGCGAGACAGATAAATAAGAAGGCATGCCGGCTCGGACGTCGCCCGGATCAACAAGGTCCGCGTCAGGTGTTGAGGAACCAGGGCACCCTGACGAAAAGTGGGCTACTGGAACAAGAAGGCATCGGTGGGCAAGGGACGAAAACAGGGCGTTGTTGGAATGCTACTACGCAAGTAACCCCGGCGGAAGGGGCTACATGAATAGGATGAGGGACCTATGGATTCTTCGATACCCAACATCCACAATGACGGCGAAACAACTAGTAGCTCAGTGTTCCAACATTCGAAAGAAGGGACTGCTCTCACAGCTAGAGATTGACGAGGTACAACACAAATGCTACGGCAAGGAGGAGTCAGGACGCCAGGTCAGGGGGGAGATATCATCACCCCCACCCGAGATTGGGTACATAGCCCCAAGTGCGATAGGAGAAGGATCGTTGAGTGCGAGAGGAACTGACCTGAAAAATAGAAATAGGATATATATATATATATATATATATATATATATATATATATATATATATATATATATATATGTGTATGTGTGTGTGTGTGTGTGTATATATATATATGTGTGTATATATATACACACACACACACACACACACACACACACACACACACACACACACACACACACACACACACACACACACACACACACACACACACACATATATATATATATATTAATTATGTGTGTGTGTATATGTATATGTGTGTGTCACTTACACAATGCACAGGCAAGGTCCTCTTTGTTTGTATGTAGACGTCATATATGTTAATGAACCTATGTATATTCATGTAACCTCAATAAAAGAGCAGTGTTACGGGGGAGCAGATGAGAGCGACTGGGGTCAAGCGAAGGAACGGCGTTTGTCCGGTTCTCTCCCGTGCACGAGACACATGAAGAACTTTGCCTACTTGTGTCTTGCTGGCTGTGTAATTATATTGTCTTCAACGTTCCAGCGAATAGGTTCAAGCTACAAACCTATCATGAAAAAGTCTATTTTTGTTACTTGTTTTATTAGTTTTAATCTTTTAACTTTATGCATCAAGCAAACATTTAATTATATGCAACATTCTCTGACTGGAAGAAATTTGTTTAACATTTAAACCTATTTTCTGCACATTCCAGCACATAAAATAAAATATTTTGTGTGTTTACACTCAGTCTTTCAAATAGATGCAAGTAAAACACAGCAGAAAATAAATAAAGTCAAAGACTCAGCGGTCCTGTTGCTCTATTTTCACCTGTAAAGCAGGAGTGGGGTAGGCGGAGGTTTACCCTGGTGCAGGTGTCAGTGGAAGAATCCGCGAGTGTCTCTGTGAGTTTCCCATTACGTCGTAGCTACTCGGTGCTTGTTGGAAGTTTAGGGGTTTTTTCGCTGTAAAAAGAAGTTTTCTTCCCACGCACAGCGGACACTAATGTTTTTGTCACTTTTTATGGAATCAAACTCAAAGTAAGGTCAGTACTTCCACGCTTTAAACGCTGCACGCTCATACTCTCTCTGCACTCGATATGTGATCCATTGTTGATCTGCACACAGCTGTTGTCACGGTCCTGAGTCTGTGGACTCAGTGTTTTTCTGTTTGTATTAGTTATCTTTGTTTTCATGATGTGTTTTGATTCTCTTGGGTTTGATTTCTGTCACTGTATCCCCTAGTTTAGTCCTCGTCTGTTCAGTTTCCTGTTTTACTTTGAAAGTCTGTGTACTATGTCAATGTGTTGAGTTTTGCCTCCCCTTGTCTTGTCATGTCTGATGAGTCCCAGCTGTACTCTCCTCCTGTTTCACATTCCCTAATCACCTCAGTATGTATTTAAGCCCTGTGTTTTTCCCTGCCAGTTGTTGCGTCCTCCACCTTTGTTGTGTGTGTATCCATGGTCGTCTACCTTCAGCATCTCCTGTCTAGTTAGTTTAAGTTGTTGTTTATGTATCGTCCAAGGGTGACTCTCCAGCAAATAAAGCCGTCGTTTAAGTTAATGTTTTGTCTCCGAGTCCTGCACGTGGGTCCAGCCACTGACAGCCACACAACTCACCGTGACATGTTGTCACGAACGTCGCACTCGCTTACGTCACTGTCGTGAGACGTTCTCGCAGAAAAATCAGTTTTAGTAACGCAGTAACGCAGCGTTCCTACGGGAAAGTAACGGTAATCTAATTAACTTTTTTGCAATAGTAATCCCTTACTTTACTCATTACTTGAAAAAAGTAATCAGATTACAGTAACGCATTACTTGTAACACATTACTGCCCATCTCTGGCGGCAACTCACCCTGAACCCCAACTGGGCAAAACAGTATAAAAAGGAAAATCTTCAGTGCCCTCTCCACTCAGGCAACGAGGTGCATGCAAAAAGCGACAAGAAAAAAAGGTGAGTTTCCCACGCAGCGCCTTCACTGTCTGCAACGATATATAAAAAAGGGTAAACCACTCTCAGATCCAATCCATACATGAGGTGACTACTGATACAGTAAAATAAAGATAAACAAGACAACAATATCGACGGCTGCAGCCGCCACCATAAGCTTCAGCTCTTTGCTGTCGAAGTACACCACTCACAGCAGAGTCCCAGGTTGTGCACATCAGCATCACAGATTTGTACAAATAAAGTTTAGAACAAAGACGTGTTAAATATTAAGCGCTGAAAACAGCTTGGTTGTTGTCGTTTGGAACCTCATTTAATGCTTGTTGTTTTGTTGCCATAGTGATGCCTCCGGGAAAGATTAGTGACCATATCAGTGGATATATGTTGTGATAACTTTGGGTTCTCTTCACTTTTGCCTAACAGTCATAAAGAAACGTATTATATTGTGTGTGTGTGTGTGTGTACTCATTATTGAGCTTTAATCCTGCGTGAAGGCCGAGACGAATCTCTTAGAGTAGAACTTTACAGGAACTATTGGAATAAATAAAAAAAAATGTAAATAATGCATTTGGGGCTTTCGTCCACACCTAAACAGCAGATTGAGTCACTGAAAGGTGAGATTTTAAAAAACTCCTGCCAGGGTGGAGATTTTTGAAAACTACGTTTTTGTGTTTAGGTGTGGACGAGGAAAACGGAGATTTACTCAGGCAATGTCAAAAGTGTGCGCCGTTTTTGACGTCACGCTGTGACAAAATACTATTGCTGTTAATCTTAGTATCTGCAGTTTATACATGCTGACATACACACACACAGTTACTGTGCCTCCATTTAGAAAGACAGAGGCATCAGAGCGCGCATCAGACGGGGCTTCTACACAGACGCTCTCACAACCCAAATCCTGACGTCGGTTTGGAATAAATTTAATAAAATAAATAAATACATTTATGTATGCTGTATGCATTTTGCCCATTCCAAAGTTGTGAGTGTATTCTAGCCAAAATGCTGTCTTTAGTTATTAACATTTGAAAGGATGAAGACACGTGAAAGTAACACAAAATTAGCGGCTTTTCCAGGAAGAGAAAAACTTTTCAGAAATGGTAAATGGCCTGTATTTGTCCCTAAGGACCCAAAGCGCTTTGCACTACATTCAGTCATCCACCCATTCACACACACACTCACACACTGGTGATGGCAGCTACATTGTACAGAAGTACGTGAAGTTTTGAGAGGTTTTCCTCCCAGGCTTCTAGACTTCTGATTGGCCAACATTTCTACACAGTTAAGATTTGGCGTGTTCTTGACAGTGTTTGACTTTGTTTTTAGAGTTTACATGTGGAAGGAGATATTTTTTCAAAACTGCACATGTGGACAGGATTTTTCCGTTTTCAAACATAGCCGTGTACGTGTGGACGCAGCCTGAAGTTATCACAAAAAAGCAAATTCTCTGAACATTCTGAGTTGAGGTTTAGTGACCATTGTTGTTTTGTGTTCCTTGTAGTCAAAATGAGTGGAAGAGCAGATGGATCACTAAATAACCGTAATGGTAAGCACATGTATTCAGTCTTGAAGTTGATGAATAACTGATTTTCAGCAGCTATGAATGCTAATTAAAAGATAAAATGATCTTGGAGGCCGACAGGTTAACCCAGAAATGTTTCCAAGAGGAGATCAGGGACCAGCTTATGAACCTAATAGTGCACTCTTACTGAACAATCTTTATCTTGGTATCTATAATAACATTTTTGGAGGCTGGTTCATTCATTCATTCATTCATGGAATGAATGAATGAATGAATGAACCAGATGTTGACCGTGTCAGTGATGGCAATGTCAACAATGTCAACATTCACAATATTTATGTGAGGGACAATAATGCCAGTGTTGAGCTGAACCCGTACAGACTTGGTGTAGCTTCCCCTGGGTGCAGCCTGTGGTATGAGGTAGTAGCCTCGTCTTGTTCTAACTGCCTCAGACAGTCTATCCTTCCTGTAGCCACTTCCTGGGTCTCGTTTCAGGGGCTCATAAGTATTTTCTCATGATAGTCTTTCTGGTTTAGCAAAACTGTGCACCTCCCCTTGTCTGCCGGAAGGATGATAATGTTGTTGTCATTACTAAGTGATGTGAGTTCCAGATTTCCAGATTAACAGAAAGAACTTTTGGAAATTTACTTACCTGGATGATTGAGCATGCTTGAGATGCCTTAAAGACGTAATCGCTTCCTCCTCTCTCCCCCTGCTTTCCTTCCTGTCATCTCTTCACTGTCTCTGTCAATAAAGCCAATAAAAGGCCAAGAAGAAAATATTTTCAAAAATGTGTTTGAAACAGACGCTAAGCTTCCACTGCAACCAGCTGCTTCAGGGAATTAAAAAGACAGTCAAAGGGAAAACTTCATTTAGGAGCAGGACTCCACCTCCGTACACTTCCAGCTCTCTATCCATGATCCAGCAGATGGATTAACAGCTTTAATGCTGTATTGCATTACAGCTTAAGACAAGTTTTTACTAAATATCAGAAGAAACACAGATGCTGACCTGTGAACACTGTAAGAGTGGAGACTACATATGTTCATCCTTAGTCTGTCTCCAGAGTCTCCTGCAGTGTTGACAGTGATGTTAAACTGTGGGTACCTGTGGCTGAGCTGGGATCATTGAGGGATTTAGATTGCTCAGCAGAGCACCCTGTCATGGTCCTGGATCACTGACCCAGTATTTTCAGTTTGGTTTTGGAATTTTGGGTTATTTCTTTGAAAGTATGCGATATTTGTGTTCTAGTTTTCTAGTGCTTCTGAGTTTGTTATTTATGATAGATTTCTGGTTTGTTTATGAGTGTCCTCATGTTTGTTTACCCAGTCACGTGCCCATGTCTGTCTGGTTTCTCTGAGTTCTCTCTGTGAGCACATTTGTAGCATGTCTCTGTATTTTCCGCAGGCGGACACTCCCACTGGGCTTAAATCTGGGGCTCCCCACCATTTGACCTTAGAACTAAAGAAGCTTCTCGGATGAGACGTGAAACGTCTTCAAGCAACTTAAAGAAGTCCAGACGCTTTTCTTTGCAAGCTCCTTGGAAAGAAAAGCGTCAATGACCTGGATAACTGAGAACCTTCACAGATATATAAGAATTACTTCTTCTCACTCCTTTTCGAGCACCTGTTGTACTAGGAGACAGTGTTTTCCTTCCTGTATACATGCTCTATTTTGTTTATATGTACGCAAATGCTCGAAATAAATGATCAATGAAAAATACCAAGGGCCGACAGAAAGGTGGAGGATCGGAGGATTGTCAAGCTCCCAGGCGTCTGGTAGAGGACCCGAGCTTGAAGGATAAAGTCTGAAGAAAGAAAAGAGAAACCAGAGAATTACCAGGGACTGCAGGACCAGTTGGAGCAGATGTTGAAGGAAGGTCTCAGTGATAATAGGAACATTATGAGCTATAACTCCCAAAAGTAGAAAAGTTGCTATAGCAGATTCCAGGAACAACATCAGAGGTCTCTGTCCAGAAGAGTGCAGTCCTAGGATCAGCTAAGATGCACAGATCCCTCAAACTCGCGAGGAGCTTGAGGAACACATACCATCCCCAGGGAGTGAGACAGTGATTTTACTATCCTTTATAAAATCTACATATATTTTTTATTTTGAAAAGAATTTATGATTGAGATTCTGATTAAAATACCTCAGTAGCAGTATCTGCATCTATTTTTTGCTTGTTTCTACAAAGTGGTTGTCTTTCCTTACATCAGTTAAAACTCTTCAGTTGCAGGAGAGTTTTAAGCTTCTTGTGTGTGCATTTTGTAAGGAATTTTCTTTGTGATTTTTTTCTGAAATGCAGAATGTACAAAGCAGAGTTTGAATTCAAGCCAAACCTCATAAGCATATATTACTGTATTTTTTAAAACAGATGAAAATATTGTGTGAAATATGTTTAGTGTACAACTAAAGAGACACGTATTATACAATATCAGTGAATATTTCTTATGATTTGATTGGTAATTACACAAATTTTTCTTTGTTTGTGCAGTTACTTTTAAAAGTTTGTTTTTAAACATTTTTTCATTGATCATTAAATAGGCTTTATAGCCAGAGTTCATTTAACGAGGTAATGTCTGTCCATCCTTTTATTTCCACTGGTCCACAGGGTCACTGGGAGGATTGAGCCGAGTTCACTCACTGTATGTCTTGCGCTTTTATTGTGAAAGGAAGGGCGTAAAACCCTTTTCGAGTTCCGATTTGCATTGTCTACGCATTGTCGCGCATGCGTAGATCAATATACGGAAAGCGCCTCTGTTTTCTGCAGCGGTCCGAGTTTTGTCCGTGTAAACAGAGACATGTCGCATTCCCCGGACTCCCACAGCCTACTGTCTGCCTCTTCCCAGCTGAACCTGATGGAGGTGGACTCGGTGAGAGGCTCTTTATTCGTCCTGCTTTGCTGTGTGGGGTTAGCGGGAGCACGAACTCCGCTGGGGTGTAGTTCAGCTGGTGACGTTTACAGGTGCATGAAGAGCTGGACTACACCTTGATCTAGGTGTGAAAGAATGACATGCGACTGCAATAAATCACCAACGCACGGGCCTCTGACGTGAACGGGCAGAAACGCCGTGTTAATAACGATCATGATTATCCTCCGATGGCTCAAAATGAGGCCCAGTGGCGCCTGTTTGTTTACACTTTTTCAAATTGCATAATATGATGTAATGTAGTGATGAAAGCCCATACCAGCATTACTGTTTTCAAGGTGAGCTTGGTGAGCCCATTTATGACCAAGGCTGTATGTTAAAGTGTGACAGCTGTCATGTGACGCATGCGCAATCATCCAGGTGAGGAAATCCCCAAAAGTTAATGTGTTGCACACGCTTAGAATGAACTGGTTTTACGTCCAGATGAGCAGAATCAACCTTTTGGGATGTAATCAAGTAGTTCTCACTGTGCTGTCGGGACGTGGCACAGTTTATCTAAACGAAAACCCCGAAAACATCGATTCCCCAGACTGGCAATAAGACAGTCAGAGATCATCCGATTTCTGCTTTTCTCTTTTCCTTAGTTTGACCTGGTCCTTTTTGCAGATTCCAGTTTTCTTTCTAAGAGCTATAACTGACATTAAAGAAAAGCAAAAAACCCCAACAACTTTTCTTCAATGCAAAATATTTGTTATAAAAAGAGAAATAATTCTAATTTTCCCCAAAGTGCTGTAAGCTCCATGATCTTCTGTCATTGAAACAACTGAAAACATGCACTGCTACTGGAGAGCTGCAGCAGATGAAGAGAGAATAAGCTGGTGTACAGCCTCCCACCTTTACCTCACCAGACAAAAGCAAGTGCAGAGATTTTTGTAACAAAACAAATGTCAAGTGCGTCCATCGTTTACCATCAGAGGTTTCTAACTTCAGCATATAACAGGAAATCAGTGCTTTTTTCTTTTTCTCCCCAATTGTCCTTTAACCTTCTTGGGTCCTCATGACGAGGCTAGCTGCCTCTGAGCTCTGGATGTTGTTAATTGTATCCACTTTGTTACCATCTTTAAAGTTCAGCTGACTGAACGTGATTTAGTGTCTGATGAGGTTTGTTGTCACGCACATTTTTGCAGTTTGCTTTGTTTCTGCACTCACAGCAAAGAGCTTCCACGCTAACCACATGTTAGCTTGTTCTGTGAATGTGTGAGCGACATTGTGCCGCTGAGCAAGTGCTGTGCATGCTTAAAATCAAATGGTTCATAATAATATATGCGAGGCTGCCTGGCCCGTCACTGGTCAGGGCCCAAAACATGGTGAAGATTCTTGTCCCTGGCTGATCGGTGCATCTGTGGTCAGTTTTAAGGAGAATGTTCCTTTTTTAAAAGCAAAAGATGAGCTGTTGCATTTTTAAATGACATTTTTTACACTCTCAGCATTCGTCTTGTATAAAACAGTGTTCATTGTCCTCTGCAAAAACACCTTCAGTGCACAGATGCATTTCTTTTTAGTTCTTCTAATACATGATCTCAGATTTTCCTAAGAAACACTAATTGTCCACTTCATTGGGTACAATTAAGTACAATTGTTTAACTGCATTTGAATGGGAATTCTTAAATCAGCCAATCACATGGTATGAATTTAGTGCATAATTTCCTGGGTATTTCCCTGGGAGAAAAAGCCTTGCTGTTGTCAAAGGACTGGGAAGAATGGCGAGTCTGCTTCGTGCTGTTAGGAATGCAAGAAGAAGTCAGTCACCACTTGTTACAACCACGATATGCACAAGAGCATCCCTTTATGACAGCACTGTGCTCATTCTCTGATGGCTGCTTCCAGGAGGATAACACCATCTCATATCAGCTCAGATATGATGATGAGTTCACTGTACTCAGATGGCCTAAACAGCCAACAGATCCAAACAGAGCAGCTTTGGGACGTGATGGGACATTTGCATTGTACTGCACCAGCTCTATCATGTCAATCTCAAAGAAATGTCCTGGGAAATGTTTCCAGCACCTGAATCTGTGTTCAGTGAATCAAGCTGTGTGATTAAATCATGATGAAGTAATAGCAAGTTCTTAGGGGATCCTGCTAGATTGGCCATTTGGCTGCTGTTTGCTTGAGGAGCAAGACTTTCTAGACAATGTGGGCAAAAAGATGGGTTCTTTTAATTTAATTGCACAAGCATTTGCCTGCATTAAGAGAAACAAAAGAGACGGCAACTGAAAGAAAACAAATCTTCCATTAGTAAGTATCAGAAAATTGATCCATAAATGGAAAAGCAGCTTTGGGCTTTGAGCTCTTTCTTTGTGTTAGCTGCCTCCTGAAGCCTACAACCTCAGTTGGAGTTAGACAGTCAGCAGCTTTTCAAGGAGTCTTCTGGCTTCATGAGGACAGTCAAAGCTCATTCTGGATTTTGACTGCTTTTCGTTCTGCTCTCTGTCAGAAGGATCTGCCCCTAATTATGATATTACACAGTGGACTGTGTTTCAGCAGTAATTAAAATGTGCTTTTCTACTCTGTAGGGTCTCTTCCTTCAACTGAGACATTCCTAACAGGCTTCACAAGACACTGTGCTGCTGTCATGTAAAGTAATCTTAGTAACATAGCCCTGCATTGTAACCTTAGCACATATTTATGGAAGGCTGTCATAATACAGTGTAGCTATCTAATGCTGCCATCTGTTGGTCAGCTGCATCTAAGCATGTGTACACACAGAGTGCAGTACTTGTCATGTATGTTGGGCTTAAAGAGCAGAGAGTTCAGGATGGAGCAGCTGTCGTTACATGTGTCCATTATCCAAAGCTGTGTATGGAAGCTTTGTTACACGTGTCTGCAAACCGCAGCACAGTCGTCTCTATTGGATGTGACCGAGTGTTTGCTGTGAGAGCCACACAGAGTGGACGTTTCATCTGGAGTCTGCAGGAGCTCGATCTGCTGAAAAAGGGAAATAGTGTCAAAGAATTCTTTTAGCACACAGACTCATAATTCTTACAGAGAAGAAATTTAGAGGAGCAGCAGAAATGAAGTCTGTGCTCCTCATGGGCAGAAGTGCATCAGCTGTTGTCCATATAAAATCAACCTTCAGACTCAATAACAGCAGTGAAAACTTTCCTTTAAGTTGTAATGGCTGGACGGGATAAGTCTGTAAACTGCAGTCTGCAGCTCTTTACACAGGTGGTTTATGTGGCTTAAGCACCTTTGGCCTCGGCTTCCACAGTCAGACTGTCCTGAACCAGTCCAGTGATTAAAACTTCCACATACTCCTGAAGCTCCAGTTTGTTAAATGGAAAAAGTGTTAAGTTGCAAATGTAGCTTGATTCTTTAGACTCCGGGCATCAAACAGCACCAAACAACAAATAAAGTAAATAGCAAAACAAGCTGGTTTTGCATGGGCACTACCCACATACTCAACTCTGCTGCTCACAAATGTGTTTTCCTTGCAAAGCAAAGCTTAGTTTGAAGAATGTTCAGTCACAAATTACAATAGATTATTATAAATTGCAGTCATAATTGTGCTGCATGCTCTCTTGTGTTGTGCTAAAATGCATTGTGTACATGATAAGTTAAAGCAGGACACCGAGACACTAGTGCAGCGTTCTGATCCTGTATGTTTCTGTTTGACTTTTGTTCTCAGATTGATGATAAGGAGTTTGACATTCCACAAGTGGACACACCTCCCACACTGGAAAGCATTCTCAATGAGGTATTCCATGTAAAAAGTGTTTATAATTAGCTACAAAGCTTTCTATGTGTTGTGGTAAGAAAAGCAAATATATCATTAAAATGATCAAACGATGACACAAACACACACGTTTAAATCATGCTAAACATCAATATTCATGTTTTCACGAGTCTCTGGGAATCATATTCTCGTTGCCAATGAAATGTTTATTTTTAAATGATTATTTTTAGGCCTTTCTCTGGCTTTATTGGATAGTTACAGTGAAGACTGACAGGAAAGCAGAGGGAGAGAGTGAGGGGGGGATGTGTCCGCGGGTCGGACTCAAACCCTGAGCCCGGGCCCGCCGCTCTCAGCCATATGGCATACGGTTGCCCGCTCATCCCACTGAGCTAAACCACACCCAAGTGTATGTTTATTTACAGTGTTTTTCAGTCAGTCCACTCCACACCTTTCCAGCTGCCACACTCCAGCTCAGCCAATCACTGCTCTATCATCAGAAGACGCATAATTAGCTGATGACGCCACACCGTGAACCCACTGCTCCTCCCCTTCCCTGCAGCTGAGCCACAGACCACACCCTGTCCCATACCCCCACTTCTGACTTAGGCCGGGGAGCCGTGCAGCCTAGCCCACCATGATCAGCAGTGACTATGTGTACCCCCAGCCTATGGACCAGCTTGAACTTAAAAGGCTGTAAGGCCAGATAGCACTGGGTGATCTGGCTGTTGGCATGCTTCATGCTTCATGCTACTGCAGCAGGGTTTGATCTGACCAGATGGTGAAAGAGCGCCCCAGGAGGTAATGGCGAAAGCAATCAACCACCCCGTCGACCCGGGGAATGGGATACGCATGAAACTGTGAGACCTCGTTCAGGTCTTATGGTAGTCAACACAGAACCATATAGACCCATCTTTCTTCACCACAAAAACTGTGGGGCGTGAATCTTCTATTAGTCCCATTTTCAGCACTTCCGCCTTTTCCATCTTAACAATTTGTCTTTTGTGTAACTGATAGGGCCGTGAGCACACCATCACGCCAGGGCGCCTGTCAAAATTGTCCTCTATGTGAGTGGTACAACCAGGCAGGATGGAGAACACATCTGCAAAACGCTGTTGCATTGCAGCAACATCCGCTCTCTGGGCCTGTGTGAGATAGTCCTCACAATGGAGGGAGGTGGGAATAGTGAAACATGGCGTCCCCGGCCCCAGCTTATTTTTTCCCTTCACCAGGCTCGCCAGAGAAGTGGATTTAGCTTCTCTCGATGCTTTGAGGAGGTCAGCGTCCCCCACCATGGCTCTTTGCCACTTGGCGAGTAACTTTGAGCTAGAGGAAGGGAGCAGCACAGCACTTTACCTCTTGGTAAAGATGGTCTGGGCCTAGCCCCTCTGTTGGGTTCCTGTTCTCCAATGACAACCTCCCCACTGTGTGTAGCTTTAGTCCAGAACTTATTGAATGTATTTCTTAGGTGGGCTTGGACTTTCCTCCCAGTTTTCTTTAAACACCCCCGCGGCTCCCTGCCATAGAGTAACTCAAAGGGAGAAAGTCCTGTGGAGGCCTGGTGTAGCTCCCAACAGCAGAGGGTCTGGGCAGTGATCCCAAATGCATTCATCCTTGAGAATTGTGGAGTTTTATCCAGCTGCTCCACCAACACATTGGTCTGAGGGTGATAGACGCTGCAAGACACCAACCCACAGCACATTGATTGCTTCATCAAAGGCGGTGCTTTAAAATAATTGGAATGGGTGTCGTTTCTGTAGAGATGATGGAAATGAGAGACTGGGTTTAACCCTTTAAAACCGGTCAGAGCCGGCACGCTCCATTTTGCGTAACTATTTTTAAATCCGGGTGTTCTGCAACCACGTAAGCTAGCGCAATAATTTTTTCTGCATATGAAACCGGAGGAGTTGTACTTACATCTGATGCCATCAGCTTGTCCTCGGTCACGGTTTCCTTCCACATATAGCTTTGCAAAAACCGCATAAAAAGCACTCGCAGCAACAAAAACATAATATTCCAGAAACACGCTTTGCTGATCCGATCAGCTGTTTGTAACACTTCCTCCGTCCATCAGCGTGAACTATCGCATGTCCGCCATGACCTGCCCGAAACCGGAAGTGACGTCATTTTGCGGAAATGTAGTTTTTTACCATCGTGGCCTTATGAGCCTATACTGGTGTTTTTAAAAGTTATGTTTGACTTTATGACTTTCTGTGTGGTTTCTGGGATGCTTAGGACTCATATTGCACAGCTGGAAATAGTTTATTTTGATGCAGATGCTGCTTTTTTTTGCAAATTTGCATTATAATATTTATTTTCGTTTTTCCTGCAGTGTATAAAAATTGGTGTATTTCAAAAATAAAACTATGAAGACACTTAAATTAAGTTTCCTGTGGTGGGAAACTATTTTGTGCAACTTTTTTGTATTTACAGTTTTGAGGGATAAGCCTCTTAAATTTCTCTAACTAGAAATATATGTTAAAAAAGCAAAAACAATTTTCAATTTTTTGTAGTTTATCGCATTCTTTGCAGTTTTATGTAATTGCTATGCACATAATGCAGACATATTATTAAGATTTGGGCTATAATGGTTGTATTGATGTATAGCAACTTGAAATGCTCCCAAAAATGGCTCCACAGCAGGTAAAAAAATAATATAAGCTCTGGCGGACTTGGTTCTGTGGTAGGTCTTAAAGGTTTAACAATGTCTGTAAACAGTTAATGCAATTCTTTTTTGAAACTGTGGAATGAAAACTGAAAGTCAGTTCCATCTTGATTGCTTGATTTAAAATGTATTGTGGACACGTACGTAGGAAAATGACGACTATGGTGTCTTTGTCCAAAAACATACAAAATACACAACAAAGTATACCAAACTGTACCGTTAGTATCTCAGTGCAAGTTTCACGCCTTGTCTTGTGACACAGGTGGTTGTGCAGTGTGTGTTTCACATAAATATTTTTATGCACAGTATTTAAGGCTTCAGTCAGATGCTGCAGGATGGTGGATGATGAGTGTTTTGTGTTATTATCATTTGACGTCGTCACACTGCACTTTCCCACAAATATTTAATGAATGGGTCAACGTGACTGTTCACGCTTTGAAATCAACCATGGTAATTATGTAGATAAATAAGAATAAGGAAGTCCACGTATTTAATTCCTCTTGATTACTTGTTATACTATTGTAATTGTAATTAGTTACTTGTAGATGTAACCTTTAGTTAAAGTTTCCTGGGTTTATGTGTTAGATTCTCAGCTCTGGCTATAGAGGAAAGCCGTTGTCAGTTGTCCGACCCTTTGACTGAACATTCCCATAGCGGTTAAATTGCATGCATGTCCAGCAACTATACAGCAAAATAAAAGCCAGTAGATTTTAAAGTGGGCAGTCATTAACCAAAGTGTCCTTGGGGAAGTAAACAGCAGCTAGATAAATGTCCTGTGCCTCAGGCTTTTGCAAAGCTTACTCAGTCTTACTCTGGCCTGTTACTCAGGCTAATCTTTCCACTTTAATGTGTTATCTTTCTTATCCTGGCACGCCTACTTGTGTGCCAGGATAATAAAAGACGGAGGCATATGTTGTGACTTAATACTTTAGCTGGTTGGCTAATAACAACTGATAGCTTTTATGTGTGGATGCTGTTCTGTGTCTGGTGTAAGAGGTGAAAGCACTTTTGTTTCTCAATTTAAATAGTTTTTCATCAGCTGCAGTGACTTCTTGCTGTTGCTTGATGGTGTAACAGTTTTGTGATGCAGGCACCTGTACTGGACAAATAAGAGGGCTGTTACTGTTACTCTGTGTAGAAAAGGAGTGTCTGTAATCTGATTACGATTCATTTTTCTTCCAAACTGACAGTAGACTACAGTGACTTGATGACAAATGGTGTTTGCTTATTCAAAGTGCCCTTGAAAGGACGCCAAAGTAAGCATGTGGGTGCATATAATCTAATCAAAGCAGAGCACATTAGAAATGTGATATTGGCTACTTACCGGTTAACTCCCTGACACAAAGTGGCTGCTTAGTGAAAGAAATAAAAATATTCTGCAGGTGGTATAGAGATAGGAAACACTCTATTTTACCATATGCTGTGGTTAGTTGTCATGCCATACAGAGTTAAGAGCTTAAAAAAAGCAGTCACGAGAGCAAATTCTCGCGAAATAACAAATGATCAAAGTTCTCTGTGATTCAGACATAGTTTGACATTCTGGCAGGGTCTCACGTTTCAGACCCACACTGGAGTTTTCCTCATGGGAACAAGCCTTGCACTGACTTGTGTGACCAGATGGGTGTGCAGTGTTAAAGCTGAGAAAGATCTGTATCCCAGCAAGACTGTTTTCGTTTGGATTGGGAATAGTGAAAATGTAACACTCATAAATGCCTTAATCTTACTTCTATGACGTGTTTCGGCTTTTCCGTTTGGTGGTCACTACAACAGATCACCTGGCTCTGTCTCAGCCTACCCATAGCATCCTCTTCTCTCACACCAACCCCCCTGATGTCTTCCATTGCTACATCCAGGAACCTTCTCTGTGGTCTTCTTCTTTTCGTCCTTGCTGGCTGCTCTATCTTCGAGATCCTTTGTCCAAATCCTTTCTCCCTCCTCTGCACGTGTGTCTAGACCTTGGCTAGACTGTAAATGGCTGTGGTGAACCCACTCCTTTTCTCTTTCCACAGTGTTCGTTCTCACATAACGCTTTTCCTTTGCCATCTCCCTCTTTGTTGTACATCTAGCCTCCCAGCACTCCTGTCTACTTTGTTCATCTCCATGACTGTTGAACTTTCTCATTGCCAACCTCTTCCTGTGAATGCTTTCCTGTATCACCAAAACTTCATGTTCTCCTTCCTCTGTCCAACAGGATACACCAGAAGTTCCTCAGCACTCCAGTCGTGCTTTCTCAGCTCCTCCCTGAACTTTGTGGACTATTCCTCCTCCTTCAACCTCCACCATTTAAATCCTTGCCTCTGCCTTCACTCGCTTTGTCTTCTTAATGTCTGAAGCCATTCTACAGACTGCCATCTGACAGAGCCTGGCTGCATTCCCCTCTGACACCACCTTACAGTCTCCCCTTCTGCATATGATCCTCCTGTGTCCACTGTCATGCTAGCCTTGCTATGCTATGTTCCACATCCTTCTGAAGTATCAGAATCCACCAACATCTGTCCTTCTGCGTTTCTCTCCTTAATACCATACCTACTGAACACCTCCTCATCACATCTGTTTTCTTCACCTACATGTCCACTGAAGTCTTCTCCAGTCCCCACTCTCTCCCCTGTGGACACTGTGTCCTACTTAATCCATCTTACTCTGGAAGTAGTCTTTCTCCTTAAACTGACATCTAACCTGTGGTTCATATACACGATGACATTCAACATCACCCATTAGATTTCCAGCTTCAGACTCACTTATTTAAAAAAAAAAACATTTACGCGTTACCATAACGACGAGAGTGCATTAAGGGGCACAGAGGAGGATGTTACTCTCAATGTTGTTGGTGCATTTCAGGAGGAGGCTGCTAATAAAGTTACACAATCACCCCACATAGCAAAACTGGAATGGCCCGGATCTGGCCCACACAATGTGTTTACACATGGCCCACATACCGCAAAGAATGACGGCCTTTTGATGGCCCAGATCAATCAGGTTTGCCAGAGGTGGCCCACACATGGGCCAGCACAAGGCCAGTTGCAGGCACACTGCTGGCCCTGTGCTGGCCCTGAACAGTTTCAGCTCTGGCCTCAGATGTCAGCCTAATGTATCCCTTAATCAAGCCATGTAATGACAACATGTGCCGGAACATAACAGTGCAAAAGTAACATGACAAACCTCTGTTCAGACAGTGAATGGACTGATTCTTATATAGTGCTGTTCTACTCTCCCGGAAAATAGGAACATAAACACTGCCATCATTGCCAGACCTGGCCCACATCTGGTTGACATACACTCAGCCATGACACCGGTCAGTCAGAAGTGCCAGCTTGATGGCAGATCCGGGCCAGACCTGTTTTCTATGGGCCTGGGCCACATACACCACAATCAGGACAGATGTGCTATAAGACAGTGCCATCTATGCCAGGCCTGGCCTGTATCTGGATGACTTACGTCTCATCATGCCAGGCGTCAGCCAGCAGTGCCGGCATGATACCAGATCTGAGCCAGACCTGCTCGCTATGTGGGACACGGTGAATTCTTGTTTATTATCATATTTATAGAAGTTTTTGTGTCGGGCGTATCATGTTATTTAGTTGTTTTTATCCGCCACACCTTACAGGCCGGTCCATGAAAATATTGTCGGACATTAAACTTGTCCGTGGAGCAGAAAAGGTGGGGGACCGCTGGTCTAGTGTATCCTTATCTAATAACGTGTATAATTCTTGTATCCTGTTAAAATGTTGTTAAGTTAAATGTTAGATCTGATGCGATGAGAGTTCCCATCCTTCATACAAACATGATCGGGGAGCTCCGACATGGAAAGCAGATTATTGACTTGACTTGATTTGTGTTTTCATAAAGTGAATAATGTCATTCAGACTTATCCCAGCGCTTGCGCTTTGACACAGTCTGCTGTGATGAAGTGTCAGCTTTCTTGTTATACTTAGACAGTTTACACTCAGTTTGTAGTTGCAGAGAAACAGAGTTAAATATTTTTAATTTACAAGGTGTAGCAGGTTCCTACTTGACAGTACATATCCAAGATAAATGACCATAATTATATTTCTGAGTTGACCTTGTGAATCAGAATGAATCGGTTGTAGAAATCAGCAACGATGCCCAGGCCTAATGGAGCTCCACTTGTGTTTCTTTCATGCTGTAACCGACTATTTCATGTTTACCATTCATGCATTACTATCAGGGAGTGACGGTGATGGATATGGGGGGGGCGTTTGAGTAATTGCTAATGTGAATTCTGAAATGATCAAAATGTGACCACATGAAAGCAGTGCCAGAGATTCCAATTCAGTGATGTTGAAGGCTGCACACAGATCAAGCAGAAACAAAGTCAGACTCTCTCTTTCACCCGAGCACATCAGGACATCAACTGTTTAAAATGTGGGGAGGGTTAAGCAAAGGGGTGACAGTGGCTGTTTTTGAAGTATTGTGGCCAGCACCAAGATAATAAAGAGGTAGGTGCTCAGATGGGCAAATGAGAGAAGAGAGCTGAAAATGTAGCAGGTAGGAAAAAGGGTCGAGATGTCCTGTGGGAAGGCAAAACTTTTAGAAGTGTGAAAAATACCTTACAAAACAGTAAAACGGACACACACAGGATAGATCCAGGGTGAAAACGCGGTCGAGGGTGGTGCCCACTGTTTTGACTGGGACTAAATTCAATGACTTGGTCAGTGTTAGAAGAATCATCAACCACAGTGAGCTGGTCAACTTTAAGAAGGGAACATAAAAGCTGATTTGAGAGGGCAGCGGTGCTGTGGTTCGAGCCAAGCCTCTGTCAGGTGTTAGTTAATGGACTCAGGCGCAGACCGGGAGTCCTTGCAGAGTAGACAGTCAGTTTATTAATACAAACCAGCAGAGTGACTGGCGCTGATAGCTCAACGATCCAGCGACGAATAACACAGTGCTGCCATCTTAAATAGGCCTTGCCATCACCTGGGTAGGCAGTAGGTGTGGAGATGGCAGGTGCGTGGGCCAGGGGCGGGAGCCCATACTGAGCACCGCCCCCGGCAGGTGAGAGAGAGCAAAAAACAACAAAACACATGTTGCCTAATACAGGATCAGCTGGTGAGGCACAGTCTCAATGAGAACTAAAGGGTCTCATTTTTAAGAGGTAATGAAATCCTTTTCATAATAACATAAGGTTCCTTATGTTAGAATTACAGAGATTGGTAGGTTAGTGCTTTCTGATGACCAGGCCACTCTGTCTTACATTGTGAGCTTGTGTCAGTAACTGGGATAACGACTGAGCATAAAGTAAGGGAAGAACTGGCGACAGCATTGTGGAGCCAGGACTGTGGTGTGCTGCACTCAGTTGGTGAGGCTGGAGCTGGAAGATGAAACCGAACTATTCATGACTGCAGCAGCTCGAGGAGATCCAAAGAGTCTGTCACATGTCTGCACAGCTCCTTCGCTGCTAGGACTCGGGTACCTAACCGGCTGACGTGGTCTAATGAAAGTGAAGAATGCTTCCAAAATAGATGATCAGTGTCAGTAAATGCTATAGTGAGTGATGTGCAGGTGTTTGTGAGCCAGGTGTGGAGTTTTGATTTGTTTTGAGAGTTTCAGTCAGGATTCAGTAGCCCCTGGCTTTTGGTTCAGATTTTCAGTTTTTGTTAGAGATGGACCGATCGATATGACGTATCGATATCGCTCCGATACTGACCTAAATTACTGGATCGGATATCGGAGAGAAATAAAAAATGTAATCCGACCCGAAGTATCACAAAATCCCCTCACAAAACGCGCTACTTGGCGTAACCCAGCTCGGCGCATCGGAGCAGCATGTGTCACGTGACAGAGCGGCTGTTGTCTGCGAGACGGCGGTCTGGAGCATTTGGAGCCTCCTACATGCTTCCTAACTGCGGCATTTCATCTCGGGGAAAACTCTCCCAGAGAAGTGAGGTGTGTAAGCTCATCCCTGGATGTGTATTTCCACGTTAAGCAACTGATGTATTGAGCCACAGCTGGACTGAGCTCCATACTGAGGTGAAAAGGAAGCGATTTGTCCCGGACTAGAATTAAAAAATAGACACAAAGCTGGAGTTGTTCTGTCTTTGCTGCACAGTTGCATCTACTTCTCTCATTCTCTCCCCTCCCTCTCCTGTTTCTACTTTAATCATGAAACTGATCAGTGATCAGCTGATCGGCTCTCTTGTTTGTTTATCGCCCACTTTGTGCCAGAAAGAGGAAACCAGCGGATGTCGCGGTAAACAACAGCAGCACTTTTAAGCTTGATCAGCTGTTGTTAGAATTTATTTAATATTAATTTCTAGTATCAGCTGATGTTTGCTGGAGCCACAGCTGTAAAGCTGCTGGTCATGATGTCGGTTTGGATACGTGGTGAGAGGGAAACATGAAGATGAAACCAGGAGATGTCCTTACTGGATCATCAGAGCTGTGATGGAGAAACAGGTTTACCTTTTAGGTGACATGGATGAGTTGAAGTTATGAACTGTTTCTGAGAGACAAATAACACCAGGATCCTTTTCTAAGTAGCTGACAGCTGGTAACTGTGCAGGGGCGGGTCTAGCAAAGTGTGGCCAGGGGGGGCAGGTAGGGCATTAACAGGGAGAGGGGGGTACAAAGAAATACTTTTCTTTGTTATGTCATTTAAAAGCTTTGAATAAATAATTATCTGAATCTTACAACAAAAGTGGTCACCTGATGAAATGTATAGAAATCCATTATTGTATATAGTAACTAATAAGTCTAATATACACCCTAATTTCCCCTTGTGGGACTAATAAAGGTATATCAAATCTAATCTAGTAAGCTACAGTACTTTTGCCTTTGGGAAGATACCATCTGTGCAGTCTGCAGTTCTGTTGAAGAAAGATGTTGAATCTATGAAGCGCCTTGAGGCGACTTTTGTTGTGATTTGGCACTATATAAATAAAGTTGAATTGAATTGAATATTTAAATATTGTAGAAAAATAATTGATTTCTGTGCATTGTTTTACACTTGCATTAAATTAAAGTTGATTACATCGATTAAGGGCGGGGGGTGGTTCCCCAATATTTTTGCTGGGAGTTGGAACCCTATTAGTTGGGTTGCTTAATATTTCCACTAAGTACTCTGTAAAACACCAGAACAGGGAGGATGGAGCAGGTTTAAGTTTATTAGATTGATCAGTGTTGCTGAACTATGAAATGTTTTGGCTGCAGTGTGTTTTTTGCATACAGGTTTAACAGAACAGCTTCAGTCTCTTGTTTTTTAAACTTGAGTATGAACTTATACAAAATGCAGCAAGATATTAAAAAACAGTTTTATTGATTACCAAATACGCTATATCGGATTCATATCGGTATCGGCAGATATCCAAATTTATGATATCGGTATCGGACATTAAAAAGTGGTATCGTGCCATCTCTAGTTTTTATATTCTGGTTTATGATTTGGTGTTTTTGGTTTGGGGACATTATTAATCTGAGCTTTTAGTTGGGTTAGCAGGCACAGGGACATGAGACACTGTTGGGTCAGTGTCTGAGGTGGAGCTGTGAAAGACGGGATAACTTCATCAGAAATGGCTAAAACCTCAGTCTAAATGTTTGATGGCTGAAATGAGACAAACTCCATGATGTAAACTTATTTACATGTGAATCCCAGCTCACGTGGGCCGGTCCTGGCCAGCCCATGGCCGGATGTTGCCCTCTTGCTCTGCATTTCCCAGGTCTGCTTTAGAAAGTTAAAAATAGAAGACAGACAGAAGAAGAGACAGTGATTACATTAAGTGACAGCACGTTTCTGAAAGGAGAGTTTGAAAGTCTCCTCTTGCAGGTTGTTTCAAAGCAGAGGGGCCAAAAGCACGGCCACCGTTACATCAGTCAGTAAACTCCAGCACGTCTGAAAGAACCAAAGCCTCGGTGGCATCGCTGAGCAACATATGCCCTTTAAGGCACGCATCACAGGAAATCTGCCTTCTTTCATCTGTGCAGTATTGCTGCAGTCACAGACATATAAACACAATCACAGAGGGACATTTCTCCAGTATTAACTGTAATGTTGTGCTCTGCTGCAGCTGGAGGATGAGGAGGAACCGTTTGTACTGGAGGACACCTGCATCCTAAACACAGACAACATGGATGCTCACTCCTGCGAGACCTCCTCTCTGGCCAGCTCTGACAGCGGAGACCCATCACACCTTAAACGGCATGTGCACACACACGCACACACATACACGCACAGACACACACACACACACACACACACACACACACACACACACACGCACACACATACACGCACAGACACACACACACGCACACGCACACACACACGCACACACATACACGCACAGACACACACACACGCACACGCACACGCACACACACACGCACACACATACACGCACAGACACACACACACACACACACACACGCACACACATACACGCACAGACAGACACACACACACACACACACACACACACACACGCAAACACACACACACACACAGACACACACACACACACACACACACACACACACACACACACACACACACACACACACACAAATTGCTATTCTTACATTTCTATGTAGAGAAAAAAGAAAAGTGATGATCTGAAGAATCAGACTAAAATCAATACATACAAATATTTCAATTTGTCAGTAATTTTAATTTGCAATTAGTCCAAATTTTAAACGCTTTATGTAGAAGCTTTATTTAGGAGTATAAATTAAAGGTGTGTCTTGAGTGTGTCGGGTACTGCTTGGTAGTTGCTGCTGTAACGGAAAAGGAAACAACGTTGTTCTGATAGCAGGAGAAGCAGCCAGCCAGTGTGAGTGCATGGAGTTAAGTTAATAAATGCATTTGTTTGTGTGTTTGCTTTTCTTTACCTCTGTTTTTATGTGTCTGTGTTAAAGAAGGAAGAGGACCGTGGACATGAGTTCAACAGTTCATGGATGTGTCCTTCGACACAGCCTGCTGAAGGGCATCTCTGCACAGATCGTGTCTGCTGCTGTAAGGCTGTAACACACATCCACAACCATCACAGCTACATACAAACCAGTTCCTATGTTTCCACACTCTTTTTTGGTTTGTGGTAACTTTGTAACTCTGGACACCACCACAGAGAATTGTATACATTGTATATGTTTAGCTTTGCTCGACGGGGTTTAACAAAAATGTGCAACTTTCCAAACACAGTCCTCCATCGTCAGAGGCAGAGAATGAGTTAAATAGGTGACTGCAAAACCTTTAAATACCCAGGTGAGACCTGTTCTCTTAATTCAAAGCAAATGAAGCTGATAAGTGTTGACCTTTCATTTAGTAACTGTTCACTGGAGCTCTGCAGGTGAAGCCGGCCATAAATAAGCTACACAAATGAAACAATGAATCTGTCGGAGATAACAGCAAGTCGGTGGCTAAATCAATCAGGGTGGTGTTCACTGAGCAGCACTAAAAAACCTGGAAGAGCACAAAATATGTTCTTTCTTTGTTAAGAGCATCACTGCATCTGTGTGATGCATTATTTATCATTTCAAAAAATGAATTCAAACGGAAAGTCTGCCCTAGAAAATCATCGTGTTTGATTTCATTCATACTGACGCTTTGTGAAACTCACCTGAAACCAGAGTGTGTCCTCAAAATGTAAAGCTGCATTTACACAATCACAGAAACACAGACACACAACATGTTTACAGTCTTATCCTAACATAAGAGCTGCTTGACCCAAAGCTCAAGTCTGTACTTTAACCTAGTCTAAGGCTACGTTCACACTGCAGGTCTTAATGCTCAATTCCGATTTTTTGATCAAATCTGATTTTTTTGTCTGCTCGTTCACACTACAAATAAAATGCGACAGCAAACGCTCTCTAGTGTGAACGCTCAAAGCGGCCGCATGCGCAAAAGAAGATGTCACACACAACGCGCTCTGTTTAGACCCAGAGCAACAGTATTGTTTGACTGATGGCCCTTAATATAAAGACTTCGGTCTTCACGTTTCCCAATTTTTGCTTTAAGTTATTTTGTTATTTACATAATAATGTAAATAACCTAATAATGATCCTTATTGCCGTTTAAGAGAGGAGCGGTGCTTCAAAGGATAGCTGTAGATTTCTGTCAGAATCTGCAGATTATACAGTACAAATAAAATGTTTACGTTGTCTTCCCAACAGTTTCACTGACATCCACACTGGATGGCCAGGAAGCGTTCGCGATGTCTTCTCTGGCGCTGATAATTGGCTTCAGTCTTGTGTCGGTGACGTAAAAGGCGGATTTAATGCGACTTGACCGTTCAAACAGCAGTCGCTTTCTAAAACATCGGATATGTATCGGATTCAGTACCACATACGAAAGTGACCCAGATCGGATTTGAAAATATCGGATTTGCGCCGTTCACACTGTCACACCATGATCAGATAGATGGGTCGCATAGGGTCAAAAAAATCGGATTTGATGCGCTTTCGCCTGCAGTGTGAACGTAGCCTAAGACTTCTTACCCAGCTTTATAATACTCGAGTGGGTTTTTATCTCTACGAGCAATCTGAAAGAGTTTAGCACAGAAAATGAATAACACAGCTGCAGAATCAAAATCTGAATTTCAAACGTTCCTCATTCTTAACTAGGGATGGGTATTGATAAGATTTTCACAAATCGATTAGCTTAGAACTTTGTTTTATATCTTCTCTTTGAACAAGACAGACATTTAGGAGTAACATGGCCTTACAAACCCAACAGTGAGATCTTAAGAGATCTCTTCAGTGGGTGTCACAGGGCCCCCAGGAAAAAATTGTAAATGTAAAATAATAAAATAAATATTCTTCTGTAGCAATTACACAAGAATATCCAGTAATGTCCCTGCCTACAATTAAACACATTTACTTACTGAAAATCATCTGCTGTGGCAAACGGGTGCAAGCCTTTGACCACAAACTGAGTCTCTGCTCGGTGACATTCGTCTATCCTGCCTGAAAGGAGACGCTACCGGCAGACTGCAGCGAGAACTGCCAGCATCTGAGCCAGGCTCTGTCTCATCATGGTCACTAAATGCACAGTAATGGCAGGTTTGTAATAAGGTAGATCGCGCTAACATAATATGCACTGTTAGTTGATTATTTACCTGCCGCATTAACGGGAGAGGACGTGCAAACGTTACCGCTGCTGCTGGGTTGAGATTCACGAGTCGAGCGGAATTAAAAACACGACATTCATTTAAGGTCATCGTGTGTTTTGTGAGCAAATGCTTTTGAATATTCGTAGTGTTTCCTCCCTTAAATGAAACATCTACTTTGCAAGTACTGCAAGTTGCCCTGTTGTCATCCGTTCTCGTAAAGTATAACCAAACTTTTGAGCGTTTGAGCCACTGTGTTTCCTGCCAGGTAAATGACGCTCTGCAACGTGGTGACGTCATTCGGGGCGACTGGAATCGATAAGGGAATCGTTTGCAAAAATGACAAACACTTCCAAGGAACTGAAACAGTGGGAACCGGTTCTCAACAAGAACCGGGTTTCGATACCCATCCCTACTCTTAACTAAAACATTTTGTGTCTTCACTCAGGACAAAGTGGACGCTGGACTTCCAACAGCTATAGTGAGTATTTACTAAGTAGTTCATCTCAACACAAAGAGTGTGTAGTGACTGAATATGTACACCTGCATCAATAATTAAAAATATTTTACATACTACAGACGTGGATCAGCACATAGCAGAACCTGACAAGTAATGACAGCCGTCAGCTGCAGTCACACTTGGAGCCTTGATGTGTTTTGTCATTTGTACTTGTCTATCTGAAAACGCTTCCATGTTTAGTCTGTTCTGAGCTGTACGTCCCCGTGTCTTCAGACAGTGTCGGGTGTCATTGCTGTGGGAACGTCTCATGGTCTGGCTTTGGTCTTTGGTAAGTCTGAACTGTAATACTGTCTATTTACATTTACACTGTCAACAATATTTCCCTTTGAGAATAACTGTATCACTTTATCACCAATGAACCAGAAACAAGCCCATAAATAGAAGCAAACCCCAAACACTTGACTTACTGATTGACAGGAATCTAGGTTTGACTGCAGATGTTTGTATTGAAGATACACAACAGTGGTTTAGCCAACTACAGCATGTTACGTTCAGCGTTGGTGTTGTTGAGACGCAGATGAAGGATACTCAGTGACTGTCACATCACAGCTAACGGTAGCGTTTTATGTGGCACTGGCAGACAGAGAGGCCATCATGTAGGACCATGTTGGACTGTTCTGCGCTAAGGGGGCGATAGCTCATTTCACGAGTGTAAAGAAGCAGCTTGGAGCAGGGCAACTGTGAGGTCGCTCAAAAACTGGCATCAGTTTGAGTACATGTGGAATGTGTCAATCCAGGTTGGATCATTTAGCCATGAAGATGCTGATGACGTGATGAAAGTGCACGCGCTGCCTTTGCATCGATGAATGTGTCTTTACACTGGTCAAACAGATCTGTGGAATCTAAAATGTTTGTTACAGTAAAGATGAATATGTGGCTCCACAGTCTTTAATCAGTTACAGTTCGTTTGCATTCGTTTATTAATGTAGCGATGCAGTAATAAAGCATACAGGCAAATTTGCTACGGCTTCAGCGTCACATTACAAATGGGAAATGAACTGTATGAAATTTTAAAAGCAGAATGTGTGCTGCACAAAGTCCTGATGTTTTCCTGTGTACATCACAACTGACCTCCTGACTTGCTTGAATAAAGACCGTCTTTGTGCTTCTAAAAATGGGATTGAATTTGATTTATTTCATCACAAAGTAACCATTTGTTATCAGGAAACATGATCACAATTATTAGAAGTGCATTTCACAGTAAGTATCATTGCAACAACAGTTACAGGACAATGTAACTACATTGTGTTTTGTAGACTGCTAGAAGCTCTCTGCACTTCCATTTTCATGCCTGTACATTTCAGATGATAGGTCCACGGGTTTCAGCATATTAACCGCCTTAGTTGTACTCTAGCATTAGGATATGTGTGTTTGGAAAGCCACAGTACAGAGGTTTCAGCACGTTTTTCAACTACTGTAGGATTGGCTGTAGCTCAGGACGTAGAGACATCATCTACTAATTGGGAAGTTGGTGATTTGATCCCTGGCTGCTCCAGTTAGCATGCTAATGTATGCTAACAAGATACTGAAGCCCGAGTTGCTCTCCAGTGTAATCAACTTTGTGTAAATGGATGAAAAGTGCTGTATAAGAACCAGTCCATTTACTTGTGATGGTGTTTGCCATTTAAAAAGAACAGGTTTAACACTGTTTAATATTCCTTACTGGACTGACTGGTCCAACCACACAGTCAGATAACTGCCACGAGCTGGTTATATATCCAGAGAACTGTGGTTTTAGCTCCACACAGCTAAAATGGATCGACTTTGGCCTCCTGCAGGCCAGGCGGTGAATATCTTTGTGTTGGAAGAAAATAGATGTACGCTAAAGTGATAGGTGGGTGCAGGAGGCATCATCATGTGCTGGATTGGACACACTTACTTATTGTCAGAGGAGAGGGAGCAGATCTTAATCAGAATCAGAATCAGAATCAGAAAGGGGTTTATTGCCAAATGTTGAGCAGGTTTACAACATTAGGAAATTGCTGCGGTGCTTCAGTGCAAACATAGTGTCATAAATAGCACTTAAATAGACATGGAAAAATAAAAGAATAAGAATTAAAAGTGCTACGTGGAAAGATATGTGCATGAGATATACATGAGATATATACATGAGAATAAGAATTATGAGTGCTACATTGAAAGATATATACATGAGTGCAGGTGGTGATCAGTGCCAAAACATGAAATGATGCAGTGACACAGCGTAGGGTCATGTGTTAGGGGTGGGAACAGTCGTACGGTTATTGTTCATGTGTCCAACAGCAGAGGGGAAGAAACTGTTCTTATGGCGAGAGGTTCTGGTGCGAATGGACCGGAGCCTCCTGCCTGAGGGGAGCAGGTCAAACAGACTGTGTCCAGGGTGAGAAGGGTCAGCTGAGATCCGAGCTGCACGCCGCAATGTCCTGGAGGTGTACAGGTCCTGCAGAGATGGGAGTCTGCAGCCAATCACCTTCTCAGCAGAAACGTGGTCGCCTTTAGCTGAGCTTCTGAGACATTATGAAGGGAATAATTTAGAAAATGATACTTGGCGTTGACTTGTTCTTTATTTTATTTGCTATTTTTATTTTCTTTCTCGTCTTGTTTTGTTTGTTTTATGTGTGCTGTGCCTTTCTTTTCTTTTAATTTTTTTATTTATACTTGTAGTAGAAGTGCTGAGTCTACAAGTCTTATTTACTCAATAACACACAAAGGTAAAGATGTAAAGGAAAGCAAATACAGAAAACACATAAAAGATAGAACATACATGTGTGGCACCAGTGAGCAAAAACCAGATCTGACAAATACAAATGAAGTAAATTAGACACAATTGTGCAAAATTGATAAGAGAAACGGTGAAAAAAAGGAAAATAGTTCTTAAGGATAACTATTCATTTATCACTGTATCGCTCTTACGTATTTCATTCATTGTGCCCTTGGGCTCAGCAGCAGGACAAAGGTCCAATACACAGCAGCCAGTCCACCTCTGAGTGGGTAAAGCAAACCAACATGAAGACTTTGGGTTGGCCCAGACAAAGTCCTGACCTGAACCCGATTGAGATGCTGCGGCATGACCTTAAAGGCGGTTCATGCTTGAAAACCCACCGAATGTGGCTGTAGTAAAACAGTTTGCAGAGATGAGTGGGCCAAAAAGTGCTGTAAAAGACTCACTGCCAGTCATCACAAAGGCTCGATTACAGTCGTTGCTGTTAAAGGTGACCCAATCAGTTATTAGGTTCAGGGGCAATCAGTGCTTCACACAGGTATGTTTGGGTTTTTCTCCTTAATAAGAAAAACACCTTCATTTAGAATCTGCGTTTTGTGTTTACTTGTGTTATCTTTGTCTAATATTCAAATTTGTTTGATCTGAAACAGTTAAGTGTAACGAACATACAAAAACACAGGGAATCAGGAAGGAGGCAACACTTTGTCAGTGTCCTCTGTGCTGCTGCCGTCCTGGCACGCACCAAACATTTTTGTTCATTTCTGCTGAATCATCTCAGGATGCTACAGCGCCCTTTGACATTCTCACCCTGGAGAACAGTTTGGGTGTTTTTAAATGTTCAAAACAGCCTGGCGTTTCAGTTGACTCCAAGTTGACTCTTTAGCACTGAAAGTGTTCAGAATAGCTCGAGGTCCTTCCATCACCATTAGTGGTCCTAGTGTCGGTTTGAAAGGGAATTTGATCTTGTGTATATTTGAGGCCCACCGTTCGACAGAATGGACCTAAAGACTGAGATAATAAACAGAGAAATACTTCTGCAGAATCCGGAGGTGATGTTGAACAGAAGAGGGACAAATTTAAATCAGGTAAAGGTTTAGATTTATTGTTACGTTATACACTGGTTACAAAGAAAACCTGTTTTTGATACATACAAATCTTTCATGAATCAGTCTAGAGAAAGCACTCTTGAGTATACAACGGCATGCACTCGTTTACACTGAAATCAGCACTTTAGCAAGTGACCAGTTTTACCAGTTGATTGACCCTTGCAGATACGTAGTGGGATGCCAGTGATTGTTTTACTTGTGTAACATCTTGCGTCTGTTGTGTTAGTACATCCCTGTGTCATTGACATCCACCCTCAGGACTGCTTCACCTGAATCAGACATGGAGGCACTGACAATAACGTAGTCACCTTCATAAGAAATGCAGGACCCGTCAGCCTTGGCTCTTACGAAACTATTTTCACTCCCATTATACATGATGTCATAAAGATTATAGTCACAGTCGGTTCCTTTGTCAAAGATCCCCACGGCAAACCAGTTGGAGTAGAGGCTTCGATCATACGGCACGGAGAACATGACAGCCATGATGTGGCTATAGTCGTTCATGTCAGGGTTGACAAGGTCATAGGTGAAGACTCCAACTGCTCCAGTTGCACTGCCAGTGACTTTGTTGAACAGTGCACTGGCTTCAGAGCAGGGACCTACCATGGGTGGCAAAGGGACCTCGCATTTGCCACTCTCACTGAAAGCCCTAAGCATGGAGACACAGTGTGTTAGATGGGTCTAACAGAAACACTTTGACCAGTTCTTCTGGTTATACTTTCCAATAAGTAAACACTGTTTGTCTAAACTATGTAACAATAATGCAGTCAATAGGACACATTGCATGCACAACAGTATTGTAAGAGCTGAACAACCCAACAGGGCTGTGACGCTTTTGGTTTCTCATTCGCATTATTGAAGTTACACAACAAAAGTAACAATAAACTTATACCCACATACGTGCTCCAACCCTTATCCTTATAGGGCGAATGTATGGAGGAGTTTCATTTTAATAAATTGAATAAAAGTGCAAAACAGGAAGCAGCAGGGCTAAAGATGAGAGATCAGCTTTGTTACACACAAACATACTCTTGGACTGCTTGGTTGGGGTTAGCATACGTTCTGCTTAAACGTCACTGTGGGATTTCTTCTTCCTAGCTTTGCGTTAGTGATTCTGCCCATAATGATTGTGTAGGTGTGCTGTCTTTGCTGTGCTTGTAGAGGATTGATGGTGTTTTTGCTGCAGTGGATTCATGTTTTTGGACTATCTAGAGCACATGTGTCAGACTCACATACAGCCCATTTTGATCAGTAATGGGTGAGACGCTCCTTTCTGTCAGTGTAAAGAAATTTCATATTTAACTGTTTTTCTGCATGTTTTTGTAGAAAAGTAAACATGTTCTGCATGTTTATGGCATACGTGCTGTCACATAATGCTCTTTGCATGTGAATGCCTGCATGGTGTGCCCATTAAAATAGTCCCAGCCCTGCCCACATGGATTCTCAGTAGGGCTGATGATTTGATTTCCACATACCGACAGGCCGTTAATAACTGACCAATGAAATGATCTCACGGGCCGGATGTTTGACACCTTTGCACAATAGTGTGCTGTTTACCATCATCAGGAGTAATGTGCATTTAATCCACCTCAAAAGTGACACATTGAGCTGCTGTTTTTCACCTCCCACATGAAGCTACAGGCAAGCTACACAAGTGTCCATAAAAATGTGCTGGATCATTATTTTCTATCCACCCTTATGCAGATCATTGAAGAACTTCTGATGCAAGTAATGGATTCATTCATTTTAGGATTTTACTTTGGTAAGAATTTGCAAAACAAACACTTTTCCTCTTTCCATTTGCTCAGATGTGCACTGGCTGTGTTGGATTTTGCAAAGTTTGCCACAGTTTTATTATATTTGTGCTTGTAAATAAGTTTTCAACAATGATAAACCCAAAGGTTTAAAAAGATTATAACCAACTATAATTATTGACGTGGTCATCCATCATGGTTGGGCTGGAGCTTATTCAGGCTTTCATAAGACAAGAGACAGAGTACACCCTGAACAGGACATGTCCCCAACCTATCTCATGCTAGCATAAAGAGACAGAGAACCATTAGCACCTACAGCCACTTTAGAGTCACCAGTTAACTTCATTTGCACGGTTTTGGACTGTGGGAGGAAGCCAGAAAACCCATGCAGACTGCACACAGAATGGCCCCAGAAAGCTGATGGATTCAAACCCAGGACCTTTCCGATGTTAGGCAATGTCGCTAACCACCACACCACTGTGCTTTAGGTGTGTGGGTTTCATTCTGCAGCCGTCTTATACATCGTGGCTTGGGTCACATCATCATCTTGACTACTTTTTCTTGGCTCGACAGCACATGAACTCAAAGAACCGTCTCATGGTTCACCATGAGGGCTGACAGGATTTCTGCATGCTAATGGCTAACTAGCAGTTGCATCTTTACTGTAACGATATGGCAGAAATGACCAACAGCGTCTTTTTTGTTCTGGAGCAGCACATCTGGAGAATTCATGTCTAAATAAAGGCGACAACTTCTCTGCTGCATCCTCAACAGCATGACTGTGTTCCTCACATGGCGTGCTGAAACCAACAGCCAATGAGGTCGTCCCTGCACCAGTGACCATCGCAGCCAGTTTGTAAAACTCATGACCGACAGCCTTCTGGTTCTTTCTCTCAATATTTGCAAATTCCCCTAAAACTCAAACATTACATAGAGAACTGGACCATAATGACATCATTGATTTGCTGTCATATTGTTTTATATTGCCATTTCCTGTGTTGTAAAGCACTTTGATTTTTTTTACCTGTGAAAAGCGCTATCTAAATAAATTTTACTTACTTACTAAATTGAGAACATCACAAGTGTCTGCAGTATTGCCATGTGCATACTGAGTAGATTTGAGCATTTTAGACTGTTTGTATTGGCAGCAAAAGATGATTTATGTTACATTAAACCCATTCTTGAAACTTGCATCAGATGGAAAGTACAGAAGTAACACCGCACCTTGGATTGGCCAGAGTGTAGTAGCCGGAGTTGTTGTTAATCTCAACAGAACAGCTGCGATGAGGCATCGTGTTGATGTGATGGCAGGAGGAGGCTGTGAATCAGAACATAGCCTTTCACTTATATCACCATTTTTAAAGGGAAGACACAGTCGTCAAACGTAGTGAGCTGTGTTTTGCTTAATGATGTGGTGACAGTGGCTAGAATTACACGAGTGAGGCCTGGAAATAGAAGATGCAGACCTGTTTTCTGTGAAATCACAAGTTATCATCTGAATTCACAATGACAGTTGACTAAGTGGGCCAATGGTGGAACAAGAATTAAGAGAGATGAATTGATGACGTTTAATATGAAAGTCTTGATAATATAAGACAGTCTTGCTGGGCTGGGGCCCATTAGACATGTTGATGGATTAAGTAATTATTCAAATGTATCTTTTATATGTAGCTGTCATTGTTAGTTTACATTTACTTAGCACCTTTAATTTGTATTACATAAAGCATGCTTATATTAATGTATGCATGTTTTATTTTAGCAACCTAAGTTCCAAATAAGGATCTAACCAGTCAGACGGTCGACTCAAACTTTGACTGTGCCAAATATCCAGACTATAAAATGACACTCAGATGAAGTAGTTGGCAAAATAAGACTAATCAATGAATAAATGTGGTGCAGAAAATCTGGTATTGAAAGCCAGATATTACCTGGAAATGAAGCCACAAACAGCATCATTAGCTCACATCAGTAAAGGTAAGTTTGAACCATAGTGGAACACTTACCTTTGTATCACTGAAAAATACAAAAACAGTTTGAGCAAACGGATTGTTAGTCCGGGTATGAACGAGTCCCACTGTGCATTAGCTGTTATCACACCAGGTTATATTGACTCAGGTAATCACAACGTACCACCTGACTCCTTATCTCATGTTCAGAGCGTCCCACCCCTCTGTTTCTCTGCCGTATCTAACAGTGGTTAGACGGATCCATGCCTTTGGTGGAACCTTTAAGGTGGTTATCGAATGTTTGTACAAGGTGGGACTTCAGGATGGTACTGCTTTACAGCGTGTGTTACGCACACTGCCGCACATAAACACCACTGAGCTTTTAAGCTGGTTTGATTTCCCTAAAAGAGATGAAGTCATGCATTTCTGTCTTTATTTCGTCTTAGCATCATTGCTTTGGTTCTACTTTATAAAATGTTGCAGAAGTCCCTTTTAAACATGACAGATGTGTAACTTCAGTAACAGCATTCTGCCAGGCAAACTTCACTGTTATTTCAGAGACACACAACACTTGCTAATAAGCGAATTTACAAACACACACGCAGGAACAGAGGCTTCAGGGATGATGTTCTAACTGTGATGTGGTTTAACTGGAATTTGCTCAGTATTTAACTTGCAGCAGGGCTGATCAGTGTCTCTCTGTGTTGCTGACATTATGATGCCTGAGCAGGAAAAGGTATGACCACGTCTGTCAGATCCTCCTGAATGTTGTTCGTCTGGTGTTCAGCCTGAAACATCACTCTTTGTGTGCATTTTGGTTTGGCATGTTATTTGGTTTCATTTGTTTATTTTTATTTACAGTACTTTGATTACTTTTATGGCTCTTCATTTAGTGTCAGTTTTGTTTTTATGTTTAAATTATGTGCTTTTTAATTCTGGTATTGCACTCGTAAAACTGAGGACTGGGACAACTTTCAGTGTGTCTTTTGCCTGTTTTTCTCCTGCTCTGTCAGCTAAACGACCTCTTCCTCTCCAGATACCAACCAGGCCTTGCGGCTCTGTCTGGGTACCAAGACGACTGGAGCAGAGTTTGGCGCCGTCTCTGCCCTGAGCATCAACCATGACTGCTCACGACTTCTCTGCGGGTTTGCCAAAGGACAGGTACTAGGACAAGATAAATAGACTTTATTTGCCACTAATTTACAGTTTATTTTGTTAAAGCTGCCAAATAGTAATGATGATATAATAACAGTTAAATCATAGGGCCCTTTCACCTCAGTGCATGTCGTGACTTGACACTGTGGAGGTGTTTGCTGTAGTCGGGTGGATGATTTCTAACTGTTGTTACTACCCGTGGCCAGTGGGTGGTGTATGAGGTCACTCACTAATGATGTGTTCCTGTATGTGATATTAACACTGAACATTTCATATAGAAACAGATGATTTTATCAGTTGTAAGGTTTAGGATGTTTTTAACAATTTAATGTCCTGTAGTGAATAATCCAAATTTGACATCACAGACGTGTCCTTCAGTTAAAAAAAACAAACTCACATGCTTCGCAATTTAGCATCGCCAGGGTCATTAGGTTGAACTCACCAATGCTCATGGTGGTCAGATGAAATCTCTGGGAGAAATTTGATTAGCTACAACAAAACTGCTGCCAAAATAATTCAAAACAGCTGCCCTCCTTTTTGGTTTAGGACAGACTTTAAGAGTCTTTTTTATTGTTTTTAAAAACATTACCTTAAGCTGCCAAATTTGAACGATGGCTGGATAAGTACATATATAGAGAGATGCATAGACAGATATAAATAGACTTTATGAATCCCACCGTGGGGACTATAGCAGCACAACAGTGAGGAAGAAAAATTGAATTTGGGCAAAAAAAGATTTCCAAGAGTAACTAGAACTCGATATTTTTTATGTGCACATGAAGTGCAGTGGGAGTGATGATGTACATATATTTCAGCAGTTATCTGTATTTTACAGTGTGACTGCTGTTGGGATGAAGGGATGACCTTCCCACCAGGGGAGTTGTCACCTGTACAAAGGTGTTAGAAGGTAAAAGACTGCAGGAGCGTCACTGAAAAAGTCCCGCACACCTCAGCCTGCCCAGCAGAGCTTCAGTTCAATTTTATTTATACACAACAACAGTGGCCTCAAGGCGCTTCACAGTAGACCCTACAATAACACATACAGAGAAAAACCCAACAATCATGTGACCCCCTGTGAGCAAGCACTTTGGCCACAGTGGGAAGGAAAAACTCCCTTTTAACAGGAAGAAACCCCCGGCTCAGGGGGGCGGGGCCATCTGCTGCGACTGGTTGGAGTGAGAGAAGGAAGACAGGAGCTGACGTTGTCCTTTCTCGTACAGATCTGGAGTGTTTTCTGACCAGTCCGGTTTATTGTGAAGGTGAACATCCAGGAATTTGTACTTGTCCACGACATCAGTGCCAAAACCGTGCATGTTCACTGTGATGGGAGTTCTCACTAGTGTGGATGTGTAGGTGGTTGAGTTCACATCAGATGATAAAGTGAGTGATGTCCTTCCTGTACGCCAGGTTGTTCCACTCACATACACATGCAACAGTGTGTGTGTCCCCACTGTCAGTGTATCTGAAGTCTGATTTGTAGAGTAGGACGCTGCCCAGGAAGGTCATATGAGTTAATGCTAACAGCTAACAGCTCATTAACACTAATGTCTTGTTCACAAACATCTGGTTCACATGCAGATAGACGTAAATATGGAGCTAGCTGCTACCACAGTCTGTAGCAAACTCATTAACACAGTGAAAGCCTTCACTTAAGAATCCTGATCTAGGAACAACAGCTTCCTGTTTCATGGTGAGTTACAGCATTTTCATGCTTCATGGGGAAACACTGAAATTCACCATGCTGACAGGATGATGCCAAAGATGAAAACTCACACTTTTCTAAATGAAGTACCATTACCTCCTGACGCTTTTCTGACCAAAGGTTAGATGGCTGGTCAGCCAGCGTGTGGGTGATGATGACTAACCCAACAGTGTGTCAGTGCTGGTGATCTTTTGAACTTTATAATCCCAATAAAATGTTAAAATAAGTGAACAGATGATGAATAATTAGAATCCGTGCGCTTCGTCCTGATCGTGGCAAATTCACAAGACAAAATAATCCGATTCAAATTAAAAACGTGCTCCTTTGTGATTATAACATATGAAAATTGTAAAATATTGATGACCTCAAATTACAGAAAGAAAAGTCTAGAAAACGCCTGAAGAACAGTCACAGCTGGTTTAACGTTTTCTTTAGTGTGTGGGGGGACGCTGACGTGCACACTTTAAAACATTTTCAGCTAATAGGATCAGTTCACTGCACTGCTGTCTTTAGCAGTAGTTTTACGGCACATTTTGCAAATTACTGCATTCTGTTCGACATCCTCATTGCGAAATCCAAACACACTGTTTGTGAAGTTATAGTTGATTATGATGGATGCTCCTCCCTCCACAACAAAGAGGGTGTCTTCTCCCGAATCCAAACTGGGAGCTGTTCCCACTGGGAGGAGACTGGAAACTGAAGGCTCTACCTCCTGTTTAAATATTCTAGGAACCACAAGTAAACCAGCAGTCTGAGCGCAAAGTGCTGGACTGGGGTGATACGGTCCCATAAGGTCTGTATGGGTCCTGATTACAGTAGTCCAAACTAGACGTAATAACTGCATGAACTAGTATCGGGTTAGACACCACGTTTTTTAACATTTTATTTGAATTTAAAATAACACCAATACAAGGATCAAAGGAACAAGAATCCCTGTTTTGGACAGGTTATATTTGTTAGTGTGGTTCATGTGTATTTGTAATTGTTTATTACTTGTTGTCTTTTAATGTGCAGGTTGGATACCATAATTGGCAGAATCAAAATACACTGATGCAGAAATGGGGAAATATGATACAAAAATATTGTAACACAAAGAAAAGACGTCACTAACATTACTGCTTTGCAAATGTTGAGTGGCTTGTCAAGCAGTTAATAGTGAAGTAACACAGCCTACCAATATCTGCTTCCACCAGCCATACCAGCGCTATGTGGCCCTGTGTTGGGCTACAGACACATTTCATTAAACCTTCTGTTAATGCATTTTCCTAAATAAATCTTTACTTTGCAAAGATTTGCACATTTTAACTATACGGATTATTTAGGACTGTAGCAGGCGCTCATAATGTGAGGTTGATCACATGTCATCCTCTGTGTGAGTGAAACTTGCACACTGTTTTGTCAGGATAAGGTCCGTTCTACTATTAATCGAATGCATTTTCGTGTGTTAGCCTAGTTTTTTCAGAACGATCATTAAATGATTGATTTGTTCATCTTTGTTTCATTTCCAGCCTTTTAAATCATTGCTTCATTCTCCATTTCAGAAACATATTAAGGTCGTAGCAAAAATAAAATTAGCACCAGCGTTGCTGATATGACAGGAATGCACTGCAGAATGTGTTCACAGCTTTCACTTGAGCTCATGACCACCTTCCTCGTGTCGTCTCTCCGTCTGCACGATCAGATTACAATGTGGGATCTAGCCAATGGGAAGCTTCTGAGGACCATCACTGATGCCCACCCTCCTGGGACAGCCATTCTGCATGTGAAGGTCCATGCACACACACACACTTGCAAAGTCAGCTTTGTTTTGTTGTTGTCACCAAACGTCACCCCTCCACTACTATTACTAAGGAAACATTTGTAACAAAGGTTGTATTTTTCTACCTGCGGCTCAGAGATGTCAAATGTTTCCTCCCTGATGATTTCTGTCTAACTTCTGTCCTGAGTTCTTCTTTTGCCTTTCTTGTTATTGCAGTTCACAGATGACCCAACTATTGCCGTGTGCAATGACAGTGGAGGATCTGTTTTTGAGCTGGCTTTCAGGTGAACGACTCGGCTTTAAATGTTACAGAAATGTTATTTTCAACCATCAGGTTTTATGTTCCTGAGCAGTTTTTACCCCTCAGCACTGAAAAGCTGACGGAGTATTGTTGGCATAGCTGGAAATGAGGATTTTCTAATTGATAGCATAGGTGCATCTACTAAAGATCTCAGATGAGTTAGTAACTTTAACCTCGAGGTCAGAGTTCAAGTTTTTCAAAGATCTTGTGATAACTGAAGAAGGAGGTGACCCCGCATTTTCACACTTATACCACACGTACATCTATGAGCAGGCTGAGGGGAGGATGCTTTTTGTAACCGAGGTGCTGAAAGAACCTTTTGGTCTTCTACCTCTTAAATGAACACATGTAATCCCACCAGCAACAAGTGTTGCCGTTTTAACTCGACTCTGATTCGGTGATTTTTTATGTTCATCTTTCTCATTGCTTTCCCTGCTTTCCCCTCGTTTGTTCTCAGGAGGGTGATGGGGATGCGGTCATGTGACTCTCGATGTCTCTTCAGTGGTTCTAAAGGGGAGGTGTGCTGTATCGAACCTTTGCGTTCTCCTCCGGACTTCAGAGACCATCCCATCACGCACTACTCTCTGCTCGCTATGGCATCTCTCACTAAGGTGTGCAGATGCCAAAGGTCGTCCGCAGGTCATAATCGTGTTCTCATTCGTGCAGCATCAGGTTCTGATGGTTTTGTCTTTTCACCCCAGATTCTAGTCATTGGATTAAAGCCCTCCCTGAAAGTCTGGATGACATTTCCTTACAATAAGGTATGAAGTGCGGTTTGCATGTATGAGTCAGATCCACTGACGTGATGAGGCATCGTGTCAGATGTGATGGCACTACTTTGTTGTGCTGTATTCATTTACCATGAACTGTAATCAAGAGGCAGAGCAGAGCTATCGAGTCCTTGTTTACCAGGCAGGCACAAAGAGAACTGCCCAGAGGTCCTGAAAGACTCGTTCCAGCTCGAATCGCCTTCTGCTCGAGCGTGTGTCTCTCTGACAGTCAGCACGTAGGAGACGTTAAAATCAACAGCTTTGATGCTTTGAACGGCTCAGTTTCACACTCAGCATCATCATTCATTTCTTAACTTGCCAACATGTCCGAAGGGACTCAGCTGCTGTTTTTAGCATTTTTTTGCTTTGCAACTAGAAAGTTGGATTTCTATCTGGTGGTGTTACCAGCCACTGGTCCCTTGTTCAAAATATGTGTCTTTCCCAGTACAGTGGATGTGCTTCTACATGCTCCTCTCCTTTTTGTTCCTTCTTAGTTAAAGAAGTTAAAGGTTGGATCTTATTTCAAAAACGTGTCTACGTTTTATTTAGTATCACGTCACAGTTAAGCGGGACAGGGCAGAGTTTTCTCCCCAACAACGTGGTGATGGGAACGTGGCACACCCTCAGAGGCGCTCCGTGAGATTCGTTTCCGATGTCGTGTTATGTTCTCCTTTGTTAGTCGGATCCATCCAGCGTTCCTCAGCTGGCCTGGCAGTTTGTTGCTGTCCAGAAGATGGTCAATCCAGTCCTGGCTTTTTGCAAAGGAGATACCGTCCACTTCCTCTTGGTAAGTGCTGAACTGTGATATATCAAAGCTTTCAGTAGATGTAAATCATTACTATGTTAAAGCTACGAGGATACAAGCTGACACTAAATAATGTTGGACTGAATGTTTCCCAGACGTCTGATTTCTGAAGCGCGCAAACACTTCCGTCAAAGAGCAGTTATCCCGGGATCATGTTTCTCTCCTCCACCACTGTTTGTTCAGGTAAAGAAAGAGGAATCGGGGACGATCCACGTCATCAAACAGAGACAATTCCAGCTCAGCTGTGACATCATCAGCCTAAGTGTAAGTACCCCGAGAAGATGCTCAACAGTGGCACATACTCACTCATGCACAGGTCAGCAGAGGAGTGCTGGATGTATTTAGGAGTTTAAACCTTTCAGGATGGTTTATTCTTGTAAAATACGATCACTCCTGATGACAGCGTTTCCTGGAGTGAACCTCTGGTTTATTAGAAAGTTCCATTCTGCTGTTTTCCTGGGACAAAGACTTTCTGGTGCAGATAATATAAAACGCTGAGCTGACATCACTGTTGGAGAAACTTCAGTCCCCGTCATCAAAAAGTCTTCAGTAGTGAAACAGGACAAACACCAGCGGGGCGGGGCTCAGTGCCAGAGTCCTGGGAGCCTGAGGATCCTCTGCAGGATCTTTGCTGTTCCTACGACTGCGCTTTTCTGCAAAGAGATCTCAGATGTTGTTCCTGGGATCTGCTGGAGCCACCTGCCCAGTTTGCAGGTCACTGGCCCAAGTGGCCCAATTACCACTGGGACCACTGCTGCATTCACCTCCACGTCTTCCAGAGCTCCTCTCTCAGCCCTCGGAGCTTCTTGAGCTTGTCCTGTTCCTTTTTCCTGATGTTGCTATCACTCGGTATCACGACTGTCGTCCACAAACTGCTACGTTTGGTTGGTCGGTCTGTGGCTGGTGGGATTCTGGGTGTCAGTGGTACGTACTGTGCAGGCCCTGTGCATCCACGATCCTTCCTCTTCTTCCTTCTCATGTTTCTGCTGCCTGCATAAAAAACTGTTTAAGTTTAAGATTAATCACAGCGTGTTTAGCCAATGTAAAAATGTACTTTGTTGTTTGGGCTAGTGAGTTAGAATATGAGTGCAGACTTGTTTATAGTTAAACATGTGTATTGTCTGATTATGGATTATTTTAATATGATTGAGGGAAAGCTGGATCTGTAGCCAATTCAAATGAGCTCTCAAATATCCAGCCAGGATTGTTCCAGAAACGTGCTGATGGCTGCCAGAGTAGTGTGGTTGAGGTGCAGGTGCGGTGGGACATTTATCGAAGTGACGTTACGATGGCGTTTGAATCTATTTGAACCTGTGTGTAAACTTCTTGTGTAGGTTAAGAAAAATGCCAAATACATTTTAACTTGTGCATCTCATTTTTAATGCTGTACAGTCGTTGCACCCGTCAGTCATGGGCATTTATATGACCCTCTGTCTGTTTCCTGCTGTACCTCTGTGTCTCTGCAGTGGATTAACAGCCGTACGCTGGTCCTGGTGGACAGCCACGAAAAGCTGCACGTGGTGGACCGGCCTAGCCAAGAGGTTTTGGAGACTCTGGACTTGGAGCAGGTGCAGCTGGTCTATAACAGCCGACATTTCAAATCATTGGCAACTGGAGGAAACGTCTCCCAGGCTCTGGTGAGGGTTTCGTTTGTAAGGCATGGTCAGCGTTTGAGGCTTTCATTTGAGATGTTGATAGTTCGTGTTTTTTGGGAATCTGAGATTCAAAACTCATGAAAATGTTAGTCAAAACCCTGCTACAGTTCTCTGTTAGTAATAATGCAGCAAAAACCCAACAAAAACAAAATTCAGCCTTTGAAGAAACCACAAAACAAGTCACTTTGTCCAGAGAATAAGTTACAGATGTGGAACCAGAAATTAACCGACCTTATCATTCATTTGGTATCCAGGTAACCAGATTTATAACAAGTTTCTGCAATATTTAACTGTCTTTTATTTTATTGATAATGACGACATGTTGTCATGGCAACTGCTGTGTGGCAGGCAGGATGAAGGACCCGAACGCAGGACTCAGAAACAGGAAGTTAAAGTTAAGGTGCAGCTTTATTGCTGGGAAAAACTCCACATTAGAAATAAACATTTACAAAAAACAAAACAAACCTCAAACGCAAAACTAGAAACTAAACTGGGAACTGGAACCTGAGAGTAGGAAACTGGAGCAACACAAACCAGGACAGCGAGCTAGGACACTCTCAGGAAGACGAAGGGAGAAAACGCAGCACGAAGAGCCTCTGAGGACCGAAATACAGGTAGGATCACGAGAGGATGGGAAACAGGAAGAAACGCAGCTCAGACAACTCGGACATGATGAGACGAAGGAAGGCACAACACTGATGTAGGACAGAGACTATCAAAATAAGACAGGAGATACGACACGTAGGCACAGACTCAGAGACACGAGCGAACACGACGACATAACGACATGGTGACAGAGGGAACATAGAGACGAGATTGACTGGAAACGTGGGACCAGGACAGGTGCAGAGAAAACACGGCACCGTCAAAATAAAACAGGAAGCACACGACAGAGACACGGACTTGACAGTGAACAGAGGGAACACGGAGCACAGGGACAGGAGTGACACGAGGTTCAGTGGCTTTCACTCGGCACCATGAGCACAGCAGTTATCAGTAAATGTAGCTCTACAGGTCAGCACAGGACGTTTGGATAGTTGCTCATTTAAACACAAAGACACTTCCTGATTTTAACATATCGAGTTCTGTTCATGCAAACATGCAAACAGATTTTGAACCTGAACCTAGAGCGTTGCATGAATCAGGTCCTGGTTACCTTCTCTATTAATTACACCTGCATATCTTCTAAATTCTTGTGATTCAGGATCTGGTCCCAGAATTCCTGAGAAAATAATAACAATGTGTTTGAAAGCATTGTCAGTGAGTTCACCACTGACTTTTTGGCTGTACATCTGTGTTTGTGTTTCAGGCTTTAGTTGGAGAAAAGGCTTGTTACCAATCAGTCTCGAGCTACGCAGGACAGATTGTGTATTTGGGCACCAAGGTACTGTTTTGTACTATTTACCTTTCTGTTCTATACATCTGTTATATCATCACCATGGATGAAAACTTTTGTTATTTATCAATGGAAGCATTTTAGCTCAGGCTCAGTGGTTTGGAGACAAAGTCAGGGAGCTGAAGCTGAAATGGTTTGGACATGTGCAGAGGAGGGACGGTGGATTTACTGGACGGAGCATGTTGAAGACGGAGCTGCAAGGCAGGTGGAAAAGAGGGAGATCACGGATGAGGCTCGTGGATATAGTGAAGAAGGACATGCAGTCGGTAGTGTGAAAGAGAAGCATGCCATGGGTAGGGTGAGATGGAGGCAGATCTGACAGAAATGGCAGGTTCAGAGAGCGCTGGCTCTCCTGACTGGGTCATGTTGTGTGCCACGAGTTCATCTCTGTGTTGTGTGATCAGAACAGTAATGTTACAAATGACAGTTATTTATTACAGTCACACAAAGTTAATAACTCCATCCCCGTCTCCAACGCGTGCAACATCTCAACACTGATGAGAATCAGTGGTGACAGAACATCATGTGCAAGTACTTGAACAGTTCATGAGTGTTTCTCAAAAACAAAGTTAACAAAGACTGAACGACCAAGTCAATCTGGTTCCTTCTTAGATGCGCTGCCCGCTCCGAAAACAAAAACATCTGTGACAGATGTTATAAAAAGGCGTTTGTGGTTGTAACCGGACTGCTGCTGTTAATGAGGATGTGAATACTGATAGAAGTGTGCAGGCTGGACTCTGCTGATTGCTCAGGTGTGACTTTGGCTCATTCTTCCATTCAAACAGTGTTCAAACCCTGAAGGTGCCTCTTCTGTGAATTGGCTTCAGTGTTGAGGAAATGCAGCATTAAGACAGTCTTCCCGCCTCATCTGTCAGACCTGATAAAGATAAATTTTGAACCTTTACTCAGCGATATGAGAATCTTGATCGTTGGTCTCAGATGTATTTTTGGGGAAGGTAAACGTAATCAAAATGGTATGTACACCTAAGTTCAACTATTTGTTGCAGGCTCTGCCAATTCATGTTCCTTTGAAATACACCAAACAGTTTGACCAGCTCTGTAAAGCATTTACATGGAGTAATAAAAAGCTTAATTGAATCTGAGAAAACGGCAGAAACCAGTGGACAGAGGAGGGTTAGGGATGCCTAATCTACTTTTATATTTTATGCTTTTTCTCTTCGGCATCTGGCACATTGCTTCTTACCCCCTGAGAAAGCGCCTCCTTGGTTTTCCATTGAAAGTACTGCTTGCTCGCCATTTACACCATTATATAGCTTATCAACTAATCTGCCCCCCCACGTCCAATCACAGCCGGTATTTTCTCATTTGAAAGAAGTATGGAAAAGAATGTCCAAATTATTCAACTTTGACCCATATCTCAACCAGTCTGCTGGTATTGGGTGTAATCCCACCACCAGATCCCATAATTACCCTTCTTTTGGAAGCTCTGGTTCCAGAGAGGTGTAACAGTGCTGGGGGATCTATATGAAAACAGTATATTTAAATCATTTGGAAAACTTGCAGAAGAATTTGATTTACCTAGGCAGGGATTTTGGAAAGACCTGCAACGAAGCCATTTGATGACCAATACATTTGGTTTATCCGCAAAGTTCCCTTTAAATGGTAAATGGCCTGTATTTGTAAAGCGCTTTTACTAGTCCCCACTAGGGACCCCAAAGCGCTTTACACACCCAGTCATCCACCCATTCACTCTCACATTCACACACTGGTGGAGGCAGCTACGGTTGTAGCCACAGCTGCCCTGGGGCAGACTGACAGAAGCGAGGCTGCCATATCGCGCCATCGGCCCCTCTGGCCAACACCAGTAGGCGGCAGGTGAAGTGTGTCAGGACACAACGACCGAGACGGTCCGAGCCGGGGCTCGAACCGGCAACCTTCCGATTACAAGGCGAACAAAACGCTTTTATTAGCTTCTGATCCTAACACACTGTCCCTCAAAAGAACGTGGGAAATGGACTTAACGGCTTTACAGTGGAGGAATGGCATCCTCAGGAATCTGAAAAAAATGTCACGTGAACTCAAGATTGTTCCCATTTCAGATTTTAAATAGATTATACTGGACACCCTCACGGTTGCACAGGGTGGGTCGAGCGACTGATGATGCATGCTGGAAGCGCCAGCAGGGAAGTGGCACTCTTTTACATTTGCTTTGGGGGTGCGTCAAAGTCCAAGATCATTGGATTCATATTCACAAAGTAGTAGAGAAGGTTGTAGGTCAAGGTCCCATTCATGAACAGTCTTTACGTATTAGGAGACCCTTCAGCTTTGAGTCACTTACCCACTCCTCTTGCTGGGTACAAACGGCGATTATGCTGGAGAGGAAGCTGTTGGTGAAAGAGTGGAGGCCTCATCGACTCTTTGGGACAAGTGGCAGCTTACGAAAGATTATAGACTGCTGAATAGACTGGACGACTATAACGACAAATGGGCTAACTACTTTTCATTAGTTAAGGTCGGACTAAATAGGAAAGCTGTAATTGGGTCTGTGTGAAACATTGGCATCATTGTGTATTTATGTTGTTTTGGATCTTTTTCTTTGGGTGGAAATATGCATCGATTCTCAATTTGTCCACTCTGTCTTCTGGCTTGTTTGTTTTTTTGTTTCTTTGTTTCTTTGTTGTTGTTTTAATATTAAAATCTAATAAAGTTTGAGTCATAACAGAAAAAGACAGTCATTGTCCTCGGTGGACTATGACTAGGACCTATCAGTTATGTATACATTGTATATTTTCGGGGTTTTGAGGTTTAATAATCAGAAGAGTTTCATATTTCAGAGAAGAGCACACACTGAGCGTGTCCCATTTGACTGTCTAATGTTATGTTGTCTCACCCCTCAGTCAGCTCACATTATGACTCTACGGAACTGGAGAGAGGTGGGTGTGACAGTTTGAGTATCTGTCCATTAGCAGCAACAATCACTGTTTAATTAGAATTGCGTAGGCCTGACCTTGACCTTTGCCCTTCCCTGTCTCTGCTTATATGTCCAGCGCATTGACTGCTTGATGAAGCAGGAACATTTTGTTGAAGCCCTCTCTTTGGCCTGGTCCTTTCACGAGGGAGCTGCTAAGGCTGTGGTTGGTGGGTATAATTCATTTCACTGCTCTGTCATCGATATCACAGCCACACATTACACTTGCCTGCGATATCTATACCGAGCGCTCCGATGCCCACTAGGACCACCGTCACCTTCACCCTCCACATCTTCTCCACCTCTTCTCTGAGTCCTTGGTGTTTCTCCAGCTTCTCGTGTACGATATGTGATTAACTAATTGGCATTCCAGAAATGTGCACAGCTGGTGCCCATTCTGCTTGGATGCCAGTAGGATCGTGTGATAATCCAGACTTTGGTCATATCCAGTGTGACCAGCCATCAGTTATGATATGTGTATCCTGGATTTCACTGCCATTTGTCTTGGGGCTATGAAGTTTTAATGCACGCTTTTGGCACTTTGGTCAAATCTGTTGACTCTCTTGAGCATGACCCTAATAAGCTGCCTGCAAAGAATAATTCCTGACCAACACCAGCACCAACAGTGGGGTCGTTTCCAGTTTATGACAAACAGTATCACTGCATGCTTGTAGCTAAATGTTACCATACTCATAACATTATACTGATACTGTTATATATACTATATTATACATACTGTACTTATATATACTACTTATGACAGATCATTTGTGAACTGTGTGTTTTTAAGGCCTGTATGGAGATTCTCTGAAGAGGAAGGCAGTGGTCAGTGACAAGGTGAGGAAAGATAAACGTTGTCTGTTGCATCAAATCTACTTTTACTTTGACATTTCAGCTTTCTAAACTCACCGTGTCCACAGATGATCGAGATCCTTTTCCAGTTTGCTGAGCATGCTTTGAAAAAGTGTCCAGAACAAGGCAAAATCCAAGTGATGGAGCAACATTTCCAGGTAAACTAAACTGCCGTAGAGAGCACAAGTGTGTAGCCACAAAGTTAGTACAGTAGCATGGTACTGGCGTCCAACCGATCAGTCCACTTTGTATTAAACTGACGAGTCTTCTTATCTTATTATTCAGGATCTGAGTTCATCAAGCATATTGGCCTCAAGTTCTGTGTTTTGTAGAAAAAAAAGATTCCCTGGTTGCAGAGCATTATAATTAGAGCTAGGGACGTTCCAACGAACTTAGTTGACTCAAAGAAAAATGAGACAGACTAAGAAACACTCAGATATCAGCTTCAGTTCCAGAAGAGTTTAATGGACAAAGACAAATCCATTAATCCCACGCTTGCTAAATGTGCAGCACCTCGCATCGTACCAACATTATACTCTAAACAGAACTGATGTAAACTATAACACGAAAGCATGATACCACAAAGATGTGTAAAAAATAAAGACTAAAAGTGTGCCGGTGCATTAAGAATGATGCACATTGCTCAAAAATGAATGAAATAAAATCTTGTATCCAGGATGGCATTCTGACGGTGTTAAGAAAAAGATCAGGCCTAGACTAACAGATTGATGGTGCTTCTCAACAGTGATGCTCCATCTGGTGGCCGGTGGCTGTGCAACATTTTTAGGATACAGAAATTTACCCGTGTTGTTCGAAAAAAAGTGATTTCCAATTCAAATCAGTTCAGTTTTTTTATACAGCACCAAATCACAACAACAGTGGCCTCAAGGCTTGTAAAGTAGACCCTACAATAATACAGAGAAAGGCCCAACACTCATATGACCCCCAATCAGCAAGCACTTTGCCCACAGAAAAACTCCCTTTTAACAGGAAGAAATCTCCAGCAGAACCAGGCTCAGGGAGGGGCGGGGCCATCTGCTGTGATTGGTTGGGGTGAGAGAAGGAAGACGGGATGCTGTGCAAGAGAGACAGAGATTAATAACAGGTGTCAATGCAGAGAGGTCTGCACATAGAGAGCGGAGAGTTTTCCAGTGTTTCCATTCTCTCTGTCCTTGCTGGTATTCATAAAGCAGCCAACATGATTTACCTATGGGCTATGTGTATGTAGCTGAAAGAGTTAAGATGCTGATTGTTACTGTTTAATCAGCTCTGTTTTGTTGACATGAATGTTTAACATTTGAAGTAATTCTCTACCAACCCCACCCTCTCTTTGTGTTTCTCTCAGGATGTAGTTCCAGTCCTGGTGGATTACTGCCTGCTGCTACAGAGGGCGTACGTGAACACACACGTGAATCTAAATTGCCCATAGCTTAGCCCTGTCTGAGGTGTGACCTGATAGGATGAGGGAAGAGGATAGGTGGATGGATAACCTTTTAGGTCTGCTATTTTATCTTTGGGGCAGCGTTGGCTCAGGTCGTCTACCAATCGGAAAGTTGGCGAATCAGCTGACTGTGTGACCGTGAATTTCAGATAAACCCCTTAAGTATAGAAAAGAGTGCCTCTATGAATGTGTGTGATCAGATGAATGAGGCTCAGTTTGAAGAAAAAGGCTTAGTAGCCATCAGTCTTCATCTTTCAGTTGACAGTATAATCTTACTGAGTAATATTCAACAAAGTGGGTCATCAAAGCTTCTGACACTAAAATGAAGACAAAAGATCTTAAAACTTCTTGTGTAATTTTAATTAATTCAATGTTTTTAAACTTGCAGACAGCATTTGAAACACGCTTATAGATTACAATGAAAATATTAAAAAAACTCCACCAGTGCACACCAGTGTTCCCTCTAATGTTTCACGTGTGTGAGCGAACACACAAACTCCCTGAGCGTCCCCTGGACCACTGTGAGCGACAGCAGACGTGTGCACTGTGGTCACGCCAGCATCCAAGTTACATGTTTATTAAAGTAATCAAATTACAGCATTTATGTTAGACTACTTTTAATTACCTGCTTCAGCCCACTTACAATGAGAATGTAAACAATCTTGTTCCTGACCTGCAGCATGTTAACACTGTTGGAAGGAAAATAACTTGAACTCCAATTTTGAAAACACAACTTTCTTTTCTTTATTTTTAAAAAGCTCTGACTGTATTGTGAGTCTGTGGTCTGGGAGAGAGTCTGTAACTCTGTCTGCAACACACAGTAAATAATGACCAATGTTGGGCAGTTAATTATATAGTTACTTCAAAAAAGTAAGTGTTTTGCAGCTATTCTTTTAAATGCAGCCAAGACGTTTTTAAACAAACACTATTCACAGAACAATCAGCTGTTCTGCATCTAATCTGATGCCACACAAATTATTTGTGCCACAAAAAATAATTTGTGTCCACTATGAGATGAAGGAGAACAACAGCCTGATACCTGCAGGCCTGACAGCAGCAGATGTGTCACTGCTGTAACACCTGTAACACTCAGCAGGCGCCTCATTGTTCTGACACACACAACACTACTGACTACACACTGACTACACACTGACTACACACTGACTACACACTGACTGCACACTAACTACACACTGACTACACACTGACTACACACTGACTACACACTGACTACACACTGACTACACACTGACTGCACACTAACTACACACTGACTACACACTAACTACACACTAACTACACACTAACTGCACACTGACTACACACTGACTACACACTGACTACACACTAACTACACTACTGACTACACACTGACTACACACTGACTACACTACACACTGACTACACGCTGACTACACACTGACTACACACTAACTACACACTAACTACACACTAACTACACACTGACTACACACTGACTACACACTACACACTAACTACACACTAACTACACACTGACTACACTACACACTGACTACACGCTAACTACACACTGACTACACACTGACTACACACTACACACTAACTACACGCTGACTACACACTAACTACACACGGACTACACACTACACACTAACTACACACTGACTACACACTGACTACACACTGACTACACACTACACACTAACTACACGCTGACTACACACTGACTACACACTGACTACACACTACACACTAACTACACACTGACTACACACTGACTACACACTGACTACACACTGACTACACACTACACACTAACTACACACTGACTACACACTGACTACACACTGACTACACACTGACTACACACTACACACTAACTACACACTGACTACACACTGACTACACACTGACTACACACTGACTACACACTACACACTAACTACACACTGACTACACACTGACTACACACTGACTACACACTACACACTGACTACACACTGACTACACGCTGACTACACACTGACTACACACTGACTACACACTGACTACACACTACACACTGACTACACACTGACTACACACTACACACTGACTACACACTGACTACACACTGACTACACACTGACTACACACTACACACTAACTACACACTGACTACACACTGACTACACACTACACACTAACTACACACTGACTACACACTGACTACACACTACACACTAACTACACACTGACTACACACTACACACTAACTACACACTGACTACACACTGACTACACACTACACACTAACTACACACTGACTACACACTGACTACACACTGACTACACACTAACTACACACTGACTACACACTAACTACACACTGACTACACACTGACTACACACTACACACTAACTACACACTGACTACACACTGACTACACACTGACTACACACTAACTACACACTGACTACACACTACACACTAACTACACACTGACTACACACTACACACTAACTACACACTGACTACACACTGACTACACACTACACACTAACTACACACTGACTACACACTGACTACACACTGACTACACACTAACTACACACTGACTACACACTACACACTAACTACACACTGACTACACACTGACTACACACTACACACTAACTACACACTAACTACACACTGACTACACACTACACACTAACTACACACTGACTACACACTGACTACACACTGACTACACACTACACACTAACTACACACTGACTACACACTGACTACACACTGACTACACACTGACTACACACTACACACTAACTACACGCTGACTACACGCTGACTACACACTGACTACACACTAACTACACGCTGACTACACACTGACTACACACTGACTACACACTGACTACACACTGACTACACACTAACTACACACTGACTACACACTGACTACACACTACACACTAACTACACGCTGACTACACGCTGACTACACACTGACTACACACTAACTACACGCTGACTACACACTAACTACACGCTGACTACACGCTGACTACACACTGACTACACACTGACTACACACTACACACTACACGCTGACTACACGCTGACTACACACTGACTACACACTGACTACACACTACACACTAACTACACGCTGACTACACGCTGACTACACACTGACTACACACTGACTACACACTACACACTAACTACACGCTGACTACACGCTGACTACACACTGACTACACACTAACTACACACTGACTACACACTGACTACACACTACACACTAACTACACACTGACTACACACTGACTACACACTAACTACACACTGACTACACACTGACTACACACTACACACTAACTACACGCTGACTACACGCTGACTACACACTGACTACACACTACACACTAACTACACGCTGACTACACACTGACTACACGCTGACTACACACTGACTACACACTGACTACACACTGACTACACACTACACACTAACTACACACTGACTACACACTACACACTAACTACACACTGACTACACACTGACTACACACTACACACTGACTACACACTGACTACACACTGACTACACACTGACTACACACTACACACTAACTACACACTGACTACACACTGACTACACACTACACACTAACTACACACTGACTACACACTGACTACACACTACACACTAACTACACACTGACTACACACTGACTACACACTACACACTAACTACACACTGACTACACACTACACACTAACTACACACTGACTACACACTGACTACACACTACACACTAACTACACACTGACTACACACTGACTACACACTGACTACACACTAACTACACACTGACTACACACTAACTACACACTGACTACACACTGACTACACACTACACACTAACTACACACTGACTACACACTGACTACACACTGACTACACACTAACTACACACTGACTACACACTACACACTAACTACACACTGACTACACACTACACACTAACTACACACTGACTACACACTGACTACACACTACACACTAACTACACACTAACTACACACTGACTACACTACACACTGACTACACGCTGACTACACACTGACTACACACTAACTACACACTAACTACACACTGACTACACACTGACTACACACTACACACTAACTACACACTAACTACACACTAACTACACACTGACTACACTACACACTGACTACACGCTAACTACACACTGACTACACACTGACTACACACTGACTACACACTACACACTAACTACACGCTGACTACACACTAACTACACACTGACTACACACTACACACTAACTACACACTGACTACACACTGACTACACACTGACTACACACTACACACTAACTACACGCTGACTACACACTGACTACACACTGACTACACACTACACACTAACTACACACTGACTACACACTGACTACACACTGACTACACACTACACACTAACTACACACTGACTACACACTGACTACACACTGACTACACACTGACTACACACTACACACTAACTACACACTGACTACACACTGACTACACACTGACTACACACTGACTACACACTACACACTGACTACACACTGACTACACGCTGACTACACACTGACTACACACTGACTACACACTGACTACACACTACACACTGACTACACACTGACTACACACTACACACTGACTACACACTGACTACACACTGACTACACACTGACTACACACTACACACTAACTACACACTGACTACACACTGACTACACACTACACACTAACTACACACTGACTACACACTGACTACACACTACACACTAACTACACACTGACTACACACTACACACTAACTACACACTGACTACACACTGACTACACACTACACACTAACTACACACTGACTACACACTGACTACACACTGACTACACACTAACTACACACTGACTACACACTAACTACACACTGACTACACACTGACTACACACTACACACTAACTACACACTGACTACACACTGACTACACACTGACTACACACTAACTACACACTGACTACACACTACACACTAACTACACACTGACTACACACTACACACTAACTACACACTGACTACACACTGACTACACACTACACACTAACTACACACTGACTACACACTGACTACACACTGACTACACACTAACTACACACTGACTACACACTACACACTAACTACACACTGACTACACACTGACTACACACTACACACTAACTACACACTAACTACACACTGACTACACACTACACACTAACTACACACTGACTACACACTGACTACACACTGACTACACACTGACTACACACTACACACTAACTACACACTGACTACACACTGACTACACACTAACTACACACTGACTACACACTGACTACACACTACACACTAACTACACGCTGACTACACGCTGACTACACACTGACTACACACTAACTACACGCTGACTACACACTGACTACACACTGACTACACACTGACTACACACTAACTACACACTGACTACACACTGACTACACACTACACACTAACTACACGCTGACTACACGCTGACTACACACTGACTACACACTAACTACACGCTGACTACACACTAACTACACGCTGACTACACGCTGACTACACACTGACTACACACTGACTACACACTACACACTACACGCTGACTACACGCTGACTACACACTGACTACACACTGACTACACACTACACACTAACTACACGCTGACTACACGCTGACTACACACTGACTACACACTGACTACACACTACACACTAACTACACGCTGACTACACGCTGACTACACACTGACTACACACTAACTACACACTGACTACACACTACACACTAACTACACACTGACTACACACTGACTACACACTACACACTAACTACACACTGACTACACACTGACTACACACTGACTACACACTACACACTAACTACACGCTGACTACACGCTGACTACACACTGACTACACACTACACACTAACTACACGCTGACTACACACTACACACTAACTACACACTGACTACACACTACACACTAACTACACACTGACTACACACTGACTACACACTACACACTGACTACACACTGACTACACACTGACTACACACTGACTACACACTACACACTAACTACACACTGACTACACACTACACACTAACTACACACTGACTACACACTGACTACACACTACACACTAACTACACACTGACTACACACTGACTACACACTACACACTAACTACACACTGACTACACACTACACACTAACTACACACTGACTACACACTGACTACACACTACACACTAACTACACACTGACTACACACTGACTACACACTGACTACACACTAACTACACACTGACTACACACTAACTACACACTGACTACACACTGACTACACACTACACACTAACTACACACTGACTACACACTGACTACACACTAACTACACACTGACTACACACTACACACTAACTACACACTGACTACACACTACACACTAACTACACACTGACTACACACTGACTACACACTACACACTAACTACACACTGACTACACACTGACTACACACTGACTACACACTAACTACACACTGACTACACACTACACACTAACTACACACTGACTACACACTGACTACACACTGACTACACACTGACTACACACTACACACTAACTACACACTGACTACACACTGACTACACACTAACTACACACTGACTACACACTGACTACACACTACACACTAACTACACGCTGACTACACGCTGACTACACACTGACTACACACTAACTACACGCTGACTACACACTGACTACACACTGACTACACACTGACTACACACTGACTACACACTGACTACACACTACACACTAACTACACGCTGACTACACGCTGACTACACGCTGACTACACACTAACTACACGCTGACTACACACTAACTACACGCTGACTACACGCTGACTACACACTGACTACACACTGACTACACACTACACACTACACGCTGACTACACGCTGACTACACACTGACTACACACTGACTACACACTACACACTAACTACACGCTGACTACACGCTGACTACACGCTGACTACACACTGACTACACACTACACACTAACTACACGCTGACTACACGCTGACTACACACTGACTACACACTAACTACACACTGACTACACACTACACACTAACTACACACTGACTACACACTGACTACACACTACACACTAACTACACACTGACTACACACTAACTACACACTGACTACACACTGACTACACACTACACACTAACTACACGCTGACTACACGCTGACTACACACTGACTACACACTACACACTAACTACACGCTGACTACACACTGACTACACGCTGACTACACAC